>NC_041384.1:307839537-307889964 GCF_002162155.2 Triticum dicoccoides
CCGACCCCGAAACAGCACCCCGACCCCGACACGGCACCCCGACACCGACAGGAAACCCTGACCCCCGACACCTCCCGAAAAGGTGTTCTTTGGCCTTCCAGAGGCCGACGGGGTCATATATTTTTGAATTATTAGTTAGGTCATATATTTTTCGATTTTGTTATGAAAAACATCATATATAATTGTGTTGATCGTGTAGTTTTAAATGTGCAGTTGTTTCATCACTGCGAGGTTTGGTGTTCGACGACCTCGCCGTGCGTTTGACGAGCTCTGCTCCTTCGTTCGTGGGTGAGCAAAAATGACAATCCCTCCTCCCCCATTAATTATTTGATCTATTCCGATGAAACTTGATAGCTAGCTATATATGTGTCTTGAATCATCAGTATGCGTAATGTAACACCCCGGATGTAACTTTCCCTATTTGTACTCCAACTCTTGCCGTTTCCGGCGTTAAGTTATTTTATTTCCTCGGGTTCGTGTCTTTGTCTCCGTGTGTTGTTATCGTTGTCATGCATATCATATCATGTCATCATGTGCATTGCATTTGCATACGTGTTCATCTCTTGCATTCGAGCATTTTCCCCATTGTCCGTTTTGCATTCCGGCGCTTCGTTCTCCTCCGGTGGTCATTTCTAGCTTTCTTTCGTGTGTGGGGATTAGACATTTCTGGATTGGACCGAGACTTGCCAAGCAGCCTTGGTTTACTACCGGTAGACCGCCTGTCAAGTTTCGTGTCATTTGGACTTCGTTTGGTACTCCAACGGTTAACCGAGGGACCGAAAAGGCCTCGTGTGTGTTGCAGCCCAACACCCCTCCATTTTGGCCCAAAACCCACCAAACTCTGCTCCATGTCCTAGAGCGTTCGATCACGATCGCGTGGCCGAAAACCGCACCTCATTTGGACTCTCCTAGCTCCCTTTATGCCTATATATACACCCCCCATTCCAAATCTCGGATTCTCTCCCCGTCCAACCCTAAAAAAAACCTCTCCACCGCCGCCGGACAACGTCCGCACGAGCCGGACGTGTCCGCCCCGCTTCCCCCAGCCTCTCCCGAGCCGCCAAGTGGCGCCGCCACGTACCACCACCGCCGGGCCCGAAGGCCCAAGGCCGGCCCCCGACGCCGCCACCCCGGGCCGCGCCCCGCACCTCCTTCCACCGCCGCCTCGCCCAACTCCGGCGCCGCCGCGGGCCGCCATCGCCGGCCGCCACCTCGCCTCGGGGCCCGGACGCCCCTCGCCGCCTCCGCGCCGCCCCAGGCCGGCGCCGCCCGGCCGCCACCGTCCTCACCACCGCCGCCTCGCCGGCCCCCCTCCTCCACCTCGGATCCGAGCTCCGGCGAGCTTCCCCAACTCCGGCAGTGAACAGTGCAGGAACCCCGGCGAACCTCGTTCCGCGTGCGATCCAGATCTGAGATCCACTCCACTCGGTTGACTTTTTCCCTCCGAACCCTAATTTTTATGCATACTTTGTCCTGCCGTAACTTTGCATCCGTTGCTCCGATTTGGGCATATAGTATATCAAAATGTCCGCCTCGACGAGTACATCATTTAATTCCATTGCATCATTCTCATTTGAGTTCATCTTGATGCCCAAAATGCTGTTAGAAGAGGGCTTCGTGAGTTAATTGTTAGATCTGCTAGTTCATCTTAGACTTTTGTCATTTTTGCCATGATTATTGTGTGCATGATATGCCTATGAGTCCTTCATATCTTTTGTTAAGCATCTTGTGGGCATCCCTGCCATGTATTTTGTTGTCATGTTTGGTGGTTTTAGCATGTTCATTTCGTTGCATTTAGATGCCTACTTGTTGTAAATCGCAGACCGGTGTCATTTTTGAAACGCTTGCCATTTCCAAACCGTAACTCCAATTCCGGCATTCTTTATATCGTTTTCAAGCGATTTCATCCCATCTTTCCAGTGGCACACTTGGTTTTCCAAGTTGAGGCCAGCTTCATGCATTTCCTGTCATATCTTGCATTTTGCATCCCGCATCGCGTCCCGCATAGCATATCATCTTTGCATCGTGTTGGTTGAGTTTGCACGTGGTTGATTGTATCCTTGTTGCTTGTCTGTCTTGTTTGGGTAGAGCTGGGAGACGAGTTCGCTACCGAGGAGCCCGTTGAGTTTGCTTGTGAGGATCCATTCAACTCTGACAACTGTGCAGGCAAGATGATCATACCCTCGAAATCACTACTATCTTTGCTATGCTAGTTTGCTCGCTCTTTGCTATGCCAATGCTACGATGCCTACCATTTGCTTGTCAGCCTCCCAAATTGCCATGTAAAACCTCTAACCCACCATGTCCTAGCAAACCGTTGATTGGCTATGTTACCGCTTTGCTCAGCCCCTCTTATAGCGCTGCTAGTTGCAGGTGAAGATTGGAGGCCGTTCCTTGTTGGAACATTTATTTACTTGTTGCGATATCATTTTATTGCCATGTTATCTTAATGCATCTATATACTTGGTAAAGGGTGGAAGGCTCGGCCTCTCACCTAGTGTTTTGTTCCACTCTTGCCGCCCTAGTTTCCGTCAAATCGGTGTTAAGTTCCCGGATTTTTGCGTTCCTTACGCGGTTGGGTTATAATGGGAACCCCTTGATAGTTCGCCTTGATTAAAGCTTTTCCAGCAATGCCCAACATTGGTTTTACCATTTGCCACCTAGCCTTTTCTTTCCCTTGGGTTCTGCAGACTCAAGGGTCATCTTATTTTAACCCCCCCCCCCCCGGGCCAGTGCTCCTCTGAGTGTTGGTCCAAACTAGAGCCCCTTGCAGCGCCACCTCGGGGAAACTCGAGGGCTGGTTTTAGTTGTACGGATTGCTTATCTGAGTGTGCCCTGAGAAAGAGATATATGCAGCTCCTATCAGGATTTTTCGGCACATTCGGGCGGTGTTGCTGGTCTTGTTTTAACCTGTCGAATTGTCTTGTTGTACCGGGTTACCGAGTCTGATCGGTGTGTCTCGGGTGGAGGTCTATTCCTTCGTTGACCGTGAGAGCTTGTCATGGGCTAAGTTGGGACTCCCCTGCAGGGATTGAACTTTTGAAAGCCGTGCCCGCGGTTATGGGCAGATGGGAATTTGTTAATGTCCGGTTGTAGATAACTTGAACTAAACTTAATTAAAATGAATCAACTGAGTGTGTTACCGTGATGGCCCCTTCTCGGCGGAGTCCGGGAAGTGGACACGGTGTTGGAGTAATGCTTGCCGCAGGATTACCTCTTTAGTTATGCGTTCGCGCTTCGCCTTCTCTTCTCGCTCCCTTTTGCGAATAAGTTAGCCACCATATATGCTAGTCGCTTGCTTCAGCTCCACTTATATCTGCCTTTCCTTTCCTATTAGCTTGTATAGTCTTGATCGCGAGGGTGCGAGATTGCTGAGTCCCTGTGGCTCACATATTCCTACTATACCATATGCAGGTCTAAGTGATTCCGCTCCAGGTGACGACTATGAGCTCAAGTGGGAGTTCAACGAAGACTCTCAATGATACTACGTTTCCTTTCCCGATGATCAGTAGTGGTGCCCAGTTGGGGGTGATTGGGACCGTGTCGCATGTTGGGTTCTCTTTTATTTTGGCGCCGTAGTCGGGCCTTGAGTGTATGGATGATGTAATGTTATTTCTGTACTTGATTGACGTGGCGAGTGTAAGCCAACTATGTTCTCCCCTTTTATTATCACATTACATGGGATGTTTGTGAAGATTGCCTAACTTGCGACATATGCCTTCAATGTGATTATGCCTCTAAGTCGTGCCTCGACACGTGTGAGCTATAGTCGCATCGAGGGTGTTACACGTAACCAATATGTGTCTCCCGTTTGAAAGCGTCATAGTTATAAATATGCATGCATTTGCATATTTATAACCTTGATTCTTTTGAATTGTCCAACGCTATCCATGGACATCCCGAGTATGTGTAGATTGGGTTCGTTTTCCCATATGCTTTGCTCCGGATCTGACGCATAAATTTCGTCAGTGCCTCCCCTGTTGTTCTCCGGGTACACATCCTCTCTGTTTATTGCAGAGACGTGTATCAGGAGAACAGCGGGGAGGTGCTGCCGAAATTTTGCGTCGGATCCGGGGCATAGCATGGGAAAATGAACCCAATCTACACATACACGGGTGGGATTAGGACCTATCATTACCTATTAGAGTGTAGGTTGCATGGACGTAATAAAATTGACAAAGTAGATCAACTGATGAATATATACATGGTGAATTACATATATAATTGTTGTGTGTCCAGTAGCTCTAAAAGTCAAGATGAGTGACCGTGCGTGGATGTATACCGGTCACACTGGTCAGAACAAATGGAGCGTTGAATGGTTCACAAAAACCAAGGGGTTTATGCAAGCCGCATTTGCAAATGGCCAAAAGAAAACTTGGTGCCCCTGTTTCCGGTGCGGCAATTGGGAAAAGAAGACAGAGGCTGAAATGGGCAAACACCTGCAGAAGAGTGGTTTTACGCCTGATTATACGGTGTGGACATTTCATGGTGAGTCTGCCCAACGTGACCAAGCTGAGGTGGATCGTCGTCGCACCGACGAGCATGGTACCGGGATGGAAAACATGGTGCAAGACTATGATGATGCTCGGGATTCGGACGAGGAGATGGAGGACTCTGCAAAGGCCTTCAATGAAATGTTGGAGTCTTCAAAACGTCCGCTCCACGAGCACACTGAGCTTTGTCAGTTGGATGCCATCTCACAAGTAATGGCTCTGAAGGCTCAGTTCAACTTGGGCAGAGAGTGCTATGACGCAATTATGACAGTATTTGGACGCTTTCTACCCAAAGGCCATGTAATGCCTGCAAACCTGTACCAGTCGGACAAAGTCCTCCGTGCACTGAAGATGCCCTATGAGAAGATACATGCCTGTGAGAAAGGATGTGCCTTATTTAGGCTTGACTATGCGGACTTGAGCTATTGTCCCATTTGCAAGTCTTCCAGGTATATTGTGCTAGACAACGGTATGGGTGAGAAGACACAGATCAAAATCCCCGTTAGTGTTCTTCGGTATATGCCAATCGTACCAAGACTTCAACGTCTTTTCATGGTCGAAGAGACGGCCAGACAGATGACATGGCACAAAATAGGCAAAAGAACCGAACTAGATGCAGATGGGAATCTGATGATGGTACACACATCGGATGGTGTTGCATGGAAATAGTTTGATGAATTACATGCTGACAAAGCGGCAGATCCGAGGCATCCTCGAGTCGGCATCAGCACAGATGGGTTCAGTGTGTTTGGTATGACGGCAGCCCAATACAGTTGTTGGCCCGTATTTGTCTTTCCACTCAATCTCCCCCCCGGACAGATTATGCAAAGAAAGAACATTTTCCTGACGTTGATAATTCCAGGACCCAACTATCCGGGGAAAAATATGAATGTGTACATGCAGCCGCTTAAGGACGAATTGCAAGAAGCCTGGGATAATGGGTTCAAGACATACGACGCCTTTAGCAAACGGAACTTCATAATGCGTGTCTGGTACATGTACTCGACGCATGACTTGCCGGCGTATGCGCTATTCGTTGGCTGGTGTGTGCATGGAAGGTTCCCGTGCCCCACATGCAAGGGAGCTCTTGAGTTTCATTGGCTTCAGGCTGGTCGCAAGTTTTCTTGCTTCGACATGCATAGACAGTTCCTGGATCCTCGCCATAAGTTCAGGAAAGACAAGAAGAACTTCATCAGGGGTAGAGTTGTCAAAAACTCTGCACCACCTGCATTGACAGGCCAACAGACCCTGGATCAGTTAAACGCTCTCGAGCCAGATCCACAACGTCCAGGGTACTTCAAGGGGTATCATACTAAGCACGCGTGGACTCACAAAACATGCTTATGGGATCTGCCTTACTTCAAAGACCTCCTTTGCCCACACAACATCGACGTGATGCACACTGAGAAGAATATTGCCGAGGCACTTTTTGGTACATTGTTCGGCATAGATGGGAAGTCAAAGGATAATACTAAGGCTAGAGTCGATCTGGAGGCGCTATGTGATAGGTCGTTACAAAACATGAAAGAACCAAAAGGAAAGCAGAACTGGATGAAGCCGAAGGCATGGTTCAATCTTGGAAGGCCAGCTATGAGGGAAATTCTCTTGTGGGTGCAACAGCAGTTGATGTTCCCCGATGGGTATGCAGCGAATCTAAAGAGGGGAGCGAATCTTGATAAACTGAAGATATTTGGTCTCAAGAGTCATGATTGGCACATATGGATTGAGCGGGTAATGCCGGTGATGTTGCGTGGCTTCATCCCTGAGGATGAATGGCTAGTACTGGCAGAACTCAGCTATTTCTTCTGTGTTCTTTGTGCGAAAGAACTATCGCCTGGCGTGCTAGAAGAAATGGAAGAGTTGGCGCCGGAGTTGATCTGCAAGTTAGAGAAGATCTTTCCACCGGGCTTCTTTAATCCAATGTAGCATTTGATTTTGCATCTCCCGACCGAGGCAAGATTGGGGGGGCGTGCAAAATCATTGGTGTTACCCAACTGAGAGGATGCAAAAGACGCTTCGAGAAAAATGTAAAAATAAACGTAGAATTGAAGCATCGATGGTTGAGGCATTCATCACAGAGGAGGCGGCAAACTTCGTAACAGCGCACTACGAAGGCAAAAATCGTCATTTGCATAATCCCAAGCCTCGGTACAATGCTAACGAGCCTAAAAAGGGTGGATCCAACCTCAGCCTATTCAAAGGGAATCTCGCACCAGCTAGTGTTTCACATCCAGTATCTTTGGATAACGAAGAATGGCGGACCATTTCACTGTATATCTTCAACAACCTAATAGAAGTGCGGCCGTACATCGAGTAAGTTCTTGGTACATTGTTTCGCAACTTCTATTTCCTTTGAACTGCTCTTATTCCTGGATATGTCATACAGTCGATACGTCGCCATATTCTCATATGGAGCGGAGATCCAAAAGGATTCCGTCAAAGAGTATGAGCTTCTCGCAAAGCAAGGAGGCGGCTATCCCGGTTTCATCTCTTGGTTCAAACAAACGGTAATTTCTATTAGACAATTTCATTTCATTCGCTAATTTGTGCATAATGCAACAATCCTTTCATATTAAACTTGTAGGCTAATTCAGAGTCTATGGACGCTGAATTGAGACAAGTCGCTAATTGTTTTGACTATAAGGTCCGTTCATCTGACAAGTACGACATCAACGGGTATCGCTTTCGTACCTATGGCAAAGAGCTATCTATGGCCGACCGAAAGTTTACAAATTGTTGTGTATCTTCTATCGGCGAAGGAGGTACCGAGTATTATGGGAGAATTGAAGCAATTTATGAACTTCTGTTCTATGGTGAAAACCCACCGAATGTCGTAGTCTTCAAATGTTATTGGTTTCAGCCGAAGGAGACTAGAAGGACTCATGAACATATAGGGCTAGTTGAAATCAACCAAAGCACCCATTTAGATGTTCCTGATGTCTATATTACGGCTCAACAAGCGACCCAAGTATTCTATCTACCGTGGTCCTGCCAAACTAATCCAAATCTGAAAGGTTGGGATGTCGTTTATGAAGTGCCACCACATGCTAGACTATCTCCCCCAAAGGAAGAGAATTATGAACCTCACATTAACCCAGACACATATGAAGGAGAATTCTTCCAAGAGACACGTCTTTCCAAAAAGCATTTCAAGAACTGCTATACTTCACCCCAAAACATTGAAGTAGACAGCGACAATGAATCCGACATCACCCCAGAGGAGGAACAAGAAGAGCCGGAACAAGAAGAGGTTACAGCTGCGAATGACCTGTCAATGCTTGACCGATTACATCAAGGTGGCCTTGCACATGTTGATGCCAATGAACCCTATGAGCCCATCATTGATTATAGTGATGATGATGATTATGCATTTATTGATGATACTGATCGAGATTATTAGTAGTGTCAGGTATTCAATTTTTTTATGTTGTACTTGATGATGATACACTTAAGTGATATACATATTATTATTCATGTCGGTACTTTTTTTATGTTGTACTAATTTTGTTTATTCTTTGTCATGGCAGGTGTTGAAAGATGGTGGGGGCTGGTCGGGAGCGCGCCGAGGCCCCTTCTTCGTTGGTGCGTGGTGCGAGGTCTTCCATTCCACACGCACCTCTCCGCCGAGTGTTGCTGGACAGTATGGCGACACCGTCGGGCCCTTCTTCGTCGACCGCGGTGCCCAGCAGGGGATGAGGTAAAAAGAAGAGAGGAGGTGGAGCACGTGGTCGCGGGAGAGGAGGTAGGGTGACTCTTACAATGCCTTCCTAGCCACCGCCCCCAGCTGTTTCACTCGAGCACGTGACTGCTAGGGTGGACTCGTCTGAGGAGGAGGCTGCACGGACTCCGGTCCATGAGCCTCTGGTCCACGGGTCTTTGGCCCACGAGCCTCGGGTCGATGGGCCTTCGACCCACGAGACCCTGGAGGAGCACACGTCTGGATGGGGTACCTGGCCTGAGGAGCCGAGTGGCCACGCTGATGATGCTGCAGGGGTTGGGACCACCATGAAAGTGTCCGCCGGCCCAACTTCGTCCTTGGAGTTCTGATTTGGCAAAACTTCCCGGGGTTTGTCACGTTGCCTGGTGAGGGTCGGCTTCCAGAGGTTGGATTGACTTGGGAGCACTACTTGGCTGCCCCGGCCCCGCCGGGTGAGATTATCGATGGTGTCTTGCGCAAGACGAGGGCAGACGTCATGATCAGAAAGTTCTGGATAATTGCTCCTTTACACAATTAAAAATCTTCAACTAGCTAGTTATTAATTGTACTAATCAATATTGTCTCATTTGATTGCAGACATTCTACAGGTGTGAGGAGGGATACGAGGAGGAGGCGGATCATGTTATCCACAAGGAGTGCAAGCGCCTACTTCAGAACTTACGACATGAGGTTCGGGTGCAGGCTGTTAGAGACTACTACGCCGGGCGTGGTATCAAGAAGCCCAAGCAGGAGTGCCGCGATAAGTTCTTGAGTAAGGAGAAGTACATGAAGGTAATTCTTAAGGCCTTGTACTTACTTCCTTCATTTAGTAATTCCTAGTCGTAGCACTCAAGTTTCTATTTGCTAACTTAGGCCCCTCCAAGATGGTGTGCGGATCGGATGGATTGTTGGGAGGTGTTGGTCAATGAGTGGTGCTCAAAAGAATGGCTGGCCACCCACAAAGAGGCCAAGGACAAACGTGCCCAAATGGAAGGTGTGCCACACCACCAAGGCAGCTCCAACTTATTTCAGTACGGGCGAAACTGGGTATGTGGTTTGCTTCATGATTCATGCAATTCATTCATCATGCTAGATTTAGCCCTTTAATTACTAATTTACTTTTTTTCTCTCTTTTAGGCACGCTACAATAAGGCGGATAAGGTGCCAGAGGTGTACGACCTGTATGCCATGGCCCACACTAGCCCTTACAAGAAAGTCAAGGCATTCTCTGCGTCTGACCTCGATGATCCAAAGAACTTCACCAACATCTCCGCCCACGACAAGCTCGTGCAATATAGAGATCAGGGGAAGGCGAGGAAAGGGGAGGACTTTAACCCGAGCCAGGGTCCCATTGATACAGAGCTGCTGATGATATCTTGTGGCGGGAGGTCCCATGGCTCCATAGCCATGGGAGATGGACTTATCCGTTGTCCTAGCACTCTCTCGGAGATCAAGGTGCACCAGTCGAGCTCCGCTCCTGAGATAAGGCCTCGTCAACGGCCAGTCGAACTCGCCTTCAAGGTTAGTTATACGTACTCAGCTATCTTTCTCCATTACATTGTGTGCGCTTCCATCAATGATTACAAATGGTCATGTGAGTGGTGTTGCA
Source organism: Triticum dicoccoides (assembly GCF_002162155.2). Classification (NCBI taxonomy): domain Eukaryota; kingdom Viridiplantae; phylum Streptophyta; class Magnoliopsida; order Poales; family Poaceae; genus Triticum; species Triticum dicoccoides. Next base: position 307,849,337 of record NC_041384.1, read on the forward strand.
GGCTGCTATACAGAGTGGGAGAGATAGAACGGAGAAACTTCTGGTGGAGGCGGCGGAGAGGCAGCGGGAGTTCGAGGAGAGGACGACAAAGATGTTGGAGGAGGATAGGGCATGGAATGACATGCAGGCAAGGGCCATGTACGAGCTCCTTGTGGTAAGTTTCTTCTGCAGATTACTTGCTAGTCTTAACATTTGAGTCTCATTACTAACTAGTATGACTCTGTTGTGAAAACCAAATGTGTAGTCTGTGTGCGAGAAGTCCAGTCAGACCGCTCCGCTGATGCCAGTGATTGCTCCTAGGAGCACGGTGAGTTTAATTTGAATGGACATTACTTGCTAGTCTTAACATTTGAGTGTCATAATGCTAACGAGACATTGGAAATGATCTTTGGTGGAGCTTAACTCCAGAAACGCATCGCACGATCCTTCTCCAGCTACCGGTGCGAGCTAGCCCGCTCCTTCTCCAGCTACCGGCGCGAGTCAGCCCGCTCCTACATCTCTGTGATCACGGTAAGTTTCTCTAGTGTTTTTCTTAACAAATGCATAAAGACCTAGACTTAGCTTTATTTCCTTCAATATGCTTACCATAATGATCTAGAGTTAGCTTCTTTTCCTCCAAAATGACTTAATAAGCTTACTGACCTCATAAACCATCCATTCTACCTAAGTTAGCTCTAAAATGACTTATTTTACCTTAGTTAGCTTACAAGTGATCCAATTTATCCAAGTTATCTCTAAAATGACCCATTTTACGTAGATTAGCTCCTAAATGATCCATTTTACCTACGTTAGCTTTAAAATGACCCATTTCACCTAAGTTAGCTCCAAAATGACCCATTTCACCTAGGTTAGCTCCAAAATGACCCATTTCACCTAAGTTAGCTCAAAAACGATCCATTTTACCTTAGTTAGCTCAAAAACGTGGCATTTCACCTTAGTTAGCTCATAAAAGACCCATTTCAACTAAGTTAGCTCCAAAATGATCAATTTCACCTAGGTTAGCTCATAAACGACCCATTTCACCTAAGTTAGCTCAAAAACGATCCATTTTACCTTACTTAGCTCAAAAACGTGGCATTTCACCTTAGTTAGCTCATAAAAGACCCATTTCAACTAAGTTAGCTCCAAAATGATCAATTTCACCTAGGTTAGCTCATAAACGACCCATTTGACCTAGGTTAGCTCATAAATGACCCATTTCACCTAGGTTAGATCATAAACAACCTATTTCACCTAGGTTAGCTCATAAACTACCCATTTCACCTAGGTTAGCTCATAAACGTGGCATTTCACCTAAGTTAGCTAATATATGGCATATACTTCTTCTTCTAGTCTTCTTCTTCTATTCTTTTTCTTCTAGTCTAATTCTTCTTCTAGTCTTCTTTTTCTAACTTTCTTATTTGTCATTTTGCAGGTTTCATTCACTTCACGGAAGCCAGCTTCCTATGATGGATTGCTTGCTTTTTCCTGTTTTTTCCTTTGATGCACTTCTTGTATTCTGCTCCCTTGCTATGATGAAACTTTGCATATTGTAATATGTATGGATCGATGGAACTATGTGCAACCTACTATTTATGTATGTATGGATGGATATATATATGCTGGATATTTATTATGTTGGATATATATGTGCTGGATATTTATGTGATGGATATATATGTGTTGTGAAATATTTGTTGTGATAATTGTTGGATATAAGAAAAACAGAACAAAAAAGAGGCAGTGCAGGCTCTTTGCCGTCCGCGGCAGACGGCAAAGACCCCTTTGCCGTCGGTGGCAGATGGCAAAGGGGGCACGTGGCGCCCACCTGTGCTTCCTGGGGATGGACCATTTGGCCAATTTGCCTACCGTGGCAGACGGCAAAGCCAAGCTGATGGCAAAGACTTTGCCTTTGCCGTCCGTCGGGCGGACGGCAAAAAAGAGCGGGCACTGACGTATAGCTGACGTCGTCTGGCGGACGGCAAAGAGGCGCTCAAATTTGCCGTCCGCTGGCGGACGGCAAAGGCCGCTGTTAGCCGCCTAACGGAGTGACGCTGGCGGACGTGCAACATTTTGCCGTCCCACCTCTTTGCCGTCATCCGCTATAGGCAAAGGGCTCTTTGTCGTCCGCCATAAAAAGCCAACGGCAAAGGACCTGTTTGCCGACCCTATCTTTGCCGTCACTGTTTGCCGTCCGCGGCGGACGGCAAAGTGCTTTGCCGTCAGCCGTCCCTGCCTTTGCCGTCTGCCATGGCAGATGGAAAAGTACTGGATTCCTGTAGTGTTTCTAGGTTGTTGATAATTAGACTCCCATAATTTTCAGATGAGGTTCAAGTTGGATATCCAAGATGATGCAACCAAACAAGCTTGCACCCGTGTTTTCAAGTCTGCTCTACAACAGTATCGGTATAACTTGAGGAAAACTCACTTTGAAGGCAAGCCTAACAGTGAACTTGCACAAACATCTCCAGTGGAAAACATATCGGATGAAGACTGTAGAGGCCTCGTTAAACACTAGTCTGATCCAAAGTATTGGGTACATTATATATATGGGATCATATGACATGTTGAAGTCTGATTTACGCATGTCACTGACAAATCTATCTTCTTGTAGGTGAACTGTTCAAAGAACAAGGCCAACCATACGAAAGTGAGATTCCAACAGATGACAGGATCTCGTAGCTATATTGCACACTGCGAGGCTCTTGTAATTAGCTGCTATTTCACTCTTGTTGTACCATATTATCGGATCTATATTGACTTGTTCCAAATGCAGAGGAAAGCCTGCAAGGACCCAAAAAGTACCTGAACCAAATGTTGCGGAAATGTTCAAGGACTGTCATACTAGCAAGACGAAGGGCATGACTACACCAGTCAAAGCTGCTGTTGTAAGTCCTTAATCGTCATGCCTTTTAACTACTACTTACTCTGACTTGTGCATTGAACTGCATGGTTTGGAGCCAATGTCTATTACTCTTCCCAATTTCATACACAATTGTCTTAGCGTATCATTGCACCTTACAAGGTTTAAAAGAGAGGAGTGATGTTCCTTTGACCTTGATCTGTAATCTAGTTCCGTGCTGGACTTGCCCACACCACGTTACAATTGCATGTTTGTATGTTCTTAGTTGTTTTGTGATATGAATGATGTCATACTATGCTTATCGTATTATAAACTTTGTCTACTTATCCTTAGCTGTCAATATAATGTGAAGATATAGACAATACATTAGCCATGGTACATGGTCATATGTTTGGAACCTGGTTTTATTATGTACTTTGCAGTAAAATACAACTAATATTTTACATGGGTTCACCAGAATAAGTTCTGTATATAGACCAAAGCTATTTTGTTTGGCTTTGTGCCTCCTTAATATATTCTGTTCTGGTACTACTAATGTAAAAACTCAACTTCTCAGCAAGCTATGGAAAAAATGGTGGAACCGCCACCTTTTAAAGGTGACGAAGCAACTATAACTTCAATGTCACCTCTTGCTGCAGTGGGTCAGTACCTGTCCACTAACAGTGCCAAAAGCACGTTCCTGCATAATACTAGGTTGGTTGTTAAGGCAATCTCGTCCAAACTGCCTCAAGATCAAGATATGCAAGCTCAAAACAATGTTATATCTGTGCTCCAGACACAAGTCCATTCCCTAACAGAGACCCGTTGTGAAACAAGGTCAAACATTGTTCGATGTCATCAAGATTTGCATGGTTTTGAAACCAGACTATTAGACATTTGCTATGTTGTTCATGAGACTAGGAGAAATGAAGGCGAAGGGTGCTCCATCGGACAATACAACATGAAAATGTAACAGTCAGGTCAAATGAACTGAGCTTCTGAACTTCTGGTGGTGCATTTATCTGCTAGGCTATTAACTTTTATGCCAACCTTCCTTTTGTTTTGTGGTTGTAATTTGTTTTGTTGCAATACAAAATTGGTTCTTAACGTGCAGCCACCGGCTGAAGAAAACAAGAAGCCATTTTTCTATAGTGTAGGGTGTTCCCTATATTTGCACTGGTGGCGATCTTTGATGCCCAGCGGATGTTATCTGTGCAATCGCCTTAATAGCCTAGCGTTAGTTTCGAGCTTATTTATTTCCTAGTCTTCTTTTTTCCCTAGTTTGCTAGTGGCCGCAACAACTATGGGCCTTATACGGACCGTGGTAACCTTGACCCTGCTACAGGACGTATGATCCATGGGCCTCCTACGGGCCGTCAGATAAATGGGCCTCCAACGAGCCGTAGAATCAGTGGGCCTCGGGCCGTCACATGAATGGGCCCACATGGGCCGTAAATGGGCGTAATTGGTATTGGCCCAACATGATAACGGGCCGTTAATAGGCCGGAGGACAGCAAAGGCTTAATTCTGTCATAGGCATAACAGGTCGTTAATGGGACAGAATATAGGACGGGCTGGAAACGGTGCAACTGGTTAACAGGCCACAAACGGGTCGATTCTTGCCACGGGCCAAATTTGGCCCATTAGGGGAATAGGCTAGTAACAGGCCAGAAGTAATCAAGGGCCGAAAAGGAGCCCATAAACGTATGGGCCGTCAGTAGGCAGAAAGCTAATATGGGCTGGAAACGGCCCATGTGAATCATGGGCCATTAATGGGTACAAAGAAATTTACTGTTCATTATGGGCTAGAGTCATCGTGGGCCACTAAAGGGTGTAAAGTTACGAAAGGCCTCATATGGGCCTAAAGACGTCGTGGCCATACATGGGTTGAAAGTGAAACGGGTTGGTGTTATATTCGATGGCCCACATGACGTTGTTGGGCCGATTTCGGGAAGGCCCTAACGGGTCGTGAGTTATCGGGCCGTAAAATGGGCTATTTGCGAACAGACCATTAACAGGCTTTTCATGGGCTGGCCCGCTCACTTTTGACCAAGTCAAACGGGCCGGCCTTTGTAAGTTAAATGGGCCATTGGTGGGCCGTCACACGTGTCGACATATCATAGGCGCCTATTTGACCCAATGACGAGCTGACACGTGTTTCCTCCGGCCGATGAGAATTTTGCACGTGGAACATCCCCATTGGCCCTGGCTGTTAACGGGGTATCGGATCCAAAATTGAACCCAATAGCTTAACTGTGACCCGTTACGGTGGATGCCACATGTCAGTTACCCTTGACGAAAGCACTTCCATGACTCGTCATTTATCCTCATGGAAGTGAACACTTCCGTGATGATAATTTTTGTATTGTCATGGAACCCTTCTACAACATCACAGGTATGACTATCTTGATTCTATCATAACATCATCATGGATGTACATACATGACAGAAAAGGTGACCTACTGTGACAAACACGTATCATCATAGAAGTGTATTTTTTTGTAGTGAGGGTTTTACGCCTCATGGCGGCCCGAACCTGGGTAAAGACTGCCCGTGTGATCTTTCTCGTGTTGTTCCACGCACCTCTGCTCTTTGTGCAACGTGTCATTCCCGCGCCGAACCAGAAAGGGACTCTTTGTCCCATAGGTGGCCATGGTGCCCCATGACAAACAGGAGTTATGGTGGAGTAGAGGGATGGCATGGCCAGTGGTGGTAGCACAGCCGGCCACGGGAGGCAGTAGCAGGCGGTCTAGCCAGCGCTGGCTTCAGTGGATGGAGCAAGAAGATCAGAGATTAAAGAAGCAATGCGACCATTGGATGTTAATCGAACTGTCACTACTGCTAGAATCGTTTGTTGACTAGGTTAACAAAGCCTTGCGTACGTGTCACCTTAGTAGGCCCACAAGTCAGCCTCCGAATCAGGTGGGTCCGAGATAGCAGGGGGAGGAATCATTTTTCTTACGTGTAATAAGGAGGCACTTCCTTCAGTGTGAAGATGTAGCTCGTAGGTCCCATCTATCATGGGGGAACTTATTCGCGTAATAAGAATGAACATCCTTGTGTGCGAAAATTGTAGCTGGTGTGTCCAACCAGTCAGGGGAAGGAATCGTTTATTCCCACATAATAAGGAGGCACTAGCTTGCGTGCGAAGATGTAGTGTCACAGCCCTAGAAGTTGTTTGTAAATAGTCGCGTAATCATGCATGCATCTTGTGTAAATTCAAATGAATTTTCAATTGGGGATGATCAAACCCTAGCACCAAATGAATTCAACTAGGTTCAAATTCAAATTTTTTAAAGAACCCAAAATGCCCTTCAAAGAAGTTCATCATTTTTGAATTGGTTGAAAACCTCTGCCAAAATTGGTGCACATTTTTCTAGGTCATCCTGGATTTTTGAATTAACTCATATGTATTTGAGATGGGGCATTTAAATCCTATAAACATTTTAAATCCTCTAATAATGCTAAAACTAGTTGAGGGTTGTTGGGAACAATTTCAACAGTGCCCACAAATATTTTCAGGAGTTTTAAAAATGGTTTAGTATTTTATACTAAATCAAAATAGAGCAAATAAATAGAAAACATAAAGAAAATAGGAAAGAGAGAAAGAGAGGGCACTGTACCTGGCAGCCGACTTACATGGCCAGCTGGTGGCCCGGTAAGACAGCCCAACCCACCATGGGCAGGGGCGTCTTCCTCCCGCCATTAGGACGCCGTGCGCGTGGTCGCCGCACGCCGGCACGCGCTCGAGCCACCTCTTGCTTCCGCCAATGCTGGAGGCTGGCTGGAGACGCCACACAACCGCCCCAACCCCTCTGGCCTATCCACTCCTTCTTTCCCCTCCTCTGCTCTCTCGCTGCAGTGCACCCGAGCGCGCTCGCTGCCGCTGCGGCCACCAGCCATCCCTCGCCTTGCCTATGCGCCAATATGATCTGCTGCTTCGTCCTCGACCTCCTCAACAAGCCAAGCCCTGCCGGACGCCCTCGAACGCCCTTACCGCCGTCTTCTTCAACCTCGGGTCGCCGAGATCGCCGGCGACCGGACAACGTCACCAGCCTGTCCTCGAGCCCGCTAAGCTGCTCGACATGACCGCCGTGGGCTCCTCTCCCCGAACCCCCCCTTTTTTTCTCGGAACGTAGCCGTAGCCGTCGTTTCCATTGAGCCCGCGAGCTTCCCACCACCCGCCATGTCGCCATCGTGGCTACAGCCGCGCAAGCTTGCGTCCAAGCTCACGGCTGCACTCACTGCACTCTCGCGAACCAAACACGACCATCCACGGCTCCTCCCATGCCCCACACTGCCCACACCGCTGTTAGCCAAACTCTGGCCGCCGCACTCATCGCCGTCGCCGCCGTTCTAGGCCATCTTCGGCGAAGCCATTTGCACCATTCGACGTGTGCGAGCACTAGCTTTACGCAGGTTGCCTCCACCGTCCGTTTGGTGGCTGAGCAAGAAACCCGAAGGCCTCCACCGTCTCGGCCTCACCGGCGAGTCAACGCCGGTGGGATTGACTCGTTTGACCATGGGTTTGACCTCCCCTGGGTCACTGACATGTGCCCCCAACCCCTGCTGACTTTTGGTTAAGTTATCAACTAAACTTAATTAACCCGCTGACTCGCTGACGCATGGGCCCAGCCCTGCTGACATTTTAGTTAGGGTTAGTTTAGCACTAATTAACTTAGTTAATTAGCTGAGTCACTCACCAATGGGTCCCGCAGGTCAGGTTTGACCTGGCCGACCCAGTTGACCTGCTGACATCAGCCTTGCGCAATGCTGGCATAGTAAATGTTTTCCAGAATTTAAATAAATCAGAAAATGATTTATGAATTTCAGAAAATGCCCAGAACTTCTAAAAATCATAGAAATTCAAGCATATCTCCAAATGAAATAATTTATATATGAAAAATGATTAGAAAAAGCCAAACTTTCCATTTGTAGCTTTTCCATGCATGTTTGAGCAACTTATGCCTGCTGATCAGGTCAAATCAATTAAATGGCATTTGAATAATCACATATGGATTTTAAATTTGTATCTTGTATTCAAACCAACCCCATTTAAATTGTTGCTAGCTGCATTAGCCCAAATCACAACATGTTGCCTTGTCATCATCATGCATCATATTGTTGTATTGCACTGATTGTGTTCCTTCTCTGTTTGCCGGTGTTGTTCCCTCTCAGTGGACGTTATTCCGATGTTGTGATCGATGACACCAGTGAAGAGCTATACTATCTTCAGAAGTGCCAAGCAAGCAACCCCCATTGAACATTCCGATACAATCCCACTCTCTCGCTCTTGATCTCCTTTATAGGACAACAATGTTTCAACTGTTACATGTTGCGGTAGTTGAACCCCTTTCCTCTGCATGACTTGTCTTTGCCACAGTAAATAGTTGAAACCCACCGGCATGAGTAGAAGTTGTTTGAGCCATGATGTGCCTACTCATTTATGCTTGCTTGTCATGCCTGCTATTGCTTAGAGTTGTGTCAGGTCTGATTCATCGGGGATGAATTGGAATGTGGTCATCATGTCCTACTATTTAGAGCTAAGTTTGTGAACACGATTTGGTAAAGGTAGCGGTGAGAGGCCATGTAGGAGTACATGGTGGGTTGTCTCATTGAAACCGTCCTCAGGAACTGAGTTATGTGTTTGTGATCCAAGAACAGCTACTACCACACATTGGGCCCTGAAATATGACTCTGCTCGACTTATTAACCCCCTGTCCTCTGTCCAGGAGTTGCAAGTAGTTTTTGGTGTTTGTAGTATGCTAGAGGTCGTGCGTAGCACTGACCCTAGGGGTGGGCTATGATGCGGTAGGCAAGTGGCATGGTGTACCAGGCCACCCGTTCGGTAGGCTCGGGAAGCCTGCACACATCGTTTGGGGCCATAGTGGAAACCTCGGCCGGACTCCCTATGGATGGAACCTGAGTAGGCGATAAACATTGACTTGAGACTTGTGTGGTTATTCAGGTCATGGTCTACACCCACGTCGGCTTTCGCTCGAAGTCAACCGAGCACATGTCATGTGTAGACGCTAAGTGGTGGAAACATGTGTGAAGAAGTACACCCCTGTAGGGTTATAAATGATATATTCGAATAGCCGCGCCCGCGGTAATGGACTACTGGGTTGCCTATACACTTCATAGACAAGTAAAAGTGGATACTCTAAAATGTGCAAGATAAGCGCGAGTGCTATGGATGGCCTTCTCGTAGGGAGATGGGAGCGGATCCATAGTGGTGTATTGATATGGTGAATATGTGGACTCGTGTGCGCCACCTCAAAAGAGTTACCAGCAATCATAGTATAGGATAGCCACTGAGTCAAAGCTGGCTTGTTGCAGTTAAACTCCTCCACCCCTTTTGTTGATACTAATGCATATGTAGCTAGTTCTGATGTAAGTCTTGCTTGGTACATTTGTACTCACGTTTGCTTAATTTATGTTTTTGCAAAGAGACTTTAGTCTCACTAGTAGTTCCGCGTGGACTTCGACGTTTAGCTTGTTACCTCAGCTACGATCTTGTACCCTTGGGAGGGTCTTGTTGATAGTCGGTCCTCTCAGCATTTTCATTTGTAGTTGTCGGTACTCAGACATGTTATGCTTCCGTTGCCTTTATGCAATTTATGTTGGGTCATGTGAACCATGATTGTAATTCTCACTATGTATGACTCTTCGGATCCTTCTGAACAAATACCTGGAGTCGTAGAGTTTTGTTGTGATGCCATGTTGTATTTGCACATATCGAGCATATTGTGTGTATGATTTTGAAATGCTTGGTATGTGTGGGATCCGACAACCTAGTTGTTTATTCTTAGTAGCCTCTCTTATGGGGAAATGTCTCCTAGTGCTTCCACTGAGCCATGGTAGCTTGCTACTGCTCCGGAACACTTAGGCTGGCCAGCATGTGTCCTTCATCGTTCCTGTGTCTGTCCCTTAGGGGAAATGTCACACATTGTTCCTTTAAGTCCTTGTAGCTTGCTACGACTTGGGTTCATACATTGATGATCGACACGTTCATTGCTGGGTCATGTATGCCTATCCCTCAAAGTTAGTGCCACCTTAGGGTTGCGACTAGCCATGTCGGCTTGGGTTCTCTATCACATGGATGCTAGCGACACTATCATATACGTGAGCCAATAGGCGCAAACGGTCCCGGGCCAAGTAAGGTGGCACCCGTGGGAATACCGTGCGTGAGGCCGCAAAGTGATATGATGTGTTGCGTGCTATATCGGTGTGACTTAGGATCGGGGTCCTGACATGTAGCTGGTGGTTCCCAGCTGTTAGACTCTCAGCATACTCCATGTAGGTTCTCGTTGTTGACCATGCATCATCGAGCGGTCCATGGTGGTGTACAACAGCAAGGCCTAAAATGGGAACGATCTAGAGTCGTGGAACAATGGGCACTGGAGTCCCTCGCGGAGGGGAGTACGGCGGATTGGTTTGGCTGCCGGGTGAGGCTGCCTTCGCTAGAGAATAACAAAAGGTGTGGGAGAATGCAAGTATGACTTGGCCACCGTTGGGAGTAGGCTGGAGCGGTGAGGCCTGCGCGCTAGCACAGCCGGCCACGGCAGGCAGATGCAGGCACTCCAGCCGGCGATGGTTTTGGCGGCTGGAGCAAGAGCAACTAGACCAGAGATTGAAGAAGCAGGATTGTCGTTGGACGTCTATCCAACGACTACAGATGTCAAAATAATTTGTCGACTTTTTGTTTTTGACCATAAAATTGTTTTGTTCAGTAAAGCGACAACACCTTGCCCAGACTTCGTCTAGTGGGCCAACAAAGTCAGTGTTGAAAGTTGTGGCGGATGCAGCCCATTTATTTAGGTTTTTCAGCCCATTTCATTTTGTTTGCGAAATACATCTATTTCCTGGGCTTTGAATCAAAAAATAATCTATTTCCTAGGCTGGGTAAAAATAATAATGTCAATTTACTGTTTATGATAATTTACAGCACAATTGATTATTTATTCGAGTACACCTATTTACTGTGTTGGGTGATAAATAATATTGCATACATGCAGCCCATTTATCATTTTTGATTATTTACAAGCCATTTGAGTTTAGTAGAAATGGACCCATTTTCTAGGATGCGTGAAAAAACAATGATGGTCTGGACTAAGCATTTCGTATAAAAATAATATTGAGATATGAATATTATCAAAAAAAATTAAGTTGGGCTTGGTAATCTTATTATATAAAAAATGAAACAAACTGTGCATTTTATTAAAAGAAACATAGGCTAGGCTAAGCTTATTTTAGGATCTTGTGTACAACTATCGGCCCAGTTGCATTGCTGATATTCAATGAAAAAGCCTTGTGTGACAGATTACAACTTTACATGGCTACTTAGCCCACATTCAACGACGCCTGGAAAGGCCCAAACAAGGCTTCTGTACAACTTTTTGAAGTCGCTGAGCTCAATTAATAACTTAAGAAAAAAGTTAAGTACAGTGGAACCTAATTAAAAGTTGTTACGAGTGAAGAAATAATTCAACGGTCCCACTTGTGTGTGTGTGTGAGCGAGAGAGAGAGACCCATCGTTCGACGCTCATAAATACATCTTTCGGCCAAATGCATTGCTGATGCTGAGTAAAAACTTATATAGTTTACACAATCATATAGAACATCATAGCACACTGAACATGCATACAAAAATTTCACGCAGGCGGCACAATCAGGGTGGAAGCAATGGATCCCTATGGGTAGGGCTATGTTGAAACCAACTAACTCGTACGTAACCGTTCATCGTCTTTATCCATGATGGGGTGATATCTTGAATGATGTGCACAGAAAACAGACAGACAACACAATAAGTTCTGCTAGCACATTAGGTTGACGTACACCCCTTTCTAAAAAATATTCAAGTACAAAAATAGAACATGTCACAATAAAATGTACTAGCACATCAGTGCTTCACACCGGTAGCTTGGATTTAACTAGTATCTGAGAAGATTCAGTTGTTACCTCAAATTAGAGCACATCCAGACAGCCAGCCCTGCCTCTTCTCCCAAAGAAGAAGTGGCCTCCGCCGCGCGATGGAGTAGGCCTTGTGCCATCCATTGTTCCGAGCAACACGGGGAAATTCTGACGTCGACTCATGCAATGGATGTCGTCAACGGACCCTGGCACCAGCGGCGGCAACAGGACTTCGATTGATTGATTGACCACTTCTTCGACATGCACGAACACTCGATATAGGTACATGCCTAATGTGGTTAGCGGTAGCCTTAGTGGCGAGGAATAGTACAACCTCGGTTCCTGCACTGGTATCTCAACACCAATCTCCTTTGGTATGGTCGATGGCTTCTTCATCCATGCCATAACCGTCAGTGCCCAACTATCTGGAGGAACAAACATACTTACAATCTCACCTCCTAGGTCATTGATAAGCTCATTCATGGACTCGATGTTCCATGCACATCGAGGCATGCCATGGAAGGTAATCTTTGTTAGAAACTCAAGCCCAGAGGGCACCGAGCCCCATACTGGGTGCCACCTTTCAAATCTCACTAGCACGCCATCGCAGAACAAAAGCCGAGAAGATTCAAACACACGATTGCATTCGAAAGTTGTCCGGAACCTAACAAAGAAATCAGCCGGTAGCGGAAGACTTTGACGAGCAAGCCACTTATTTGGATGTCATGTGCAATGCCATGAGCATTGACAAGGTCGTCCAGCGAGATGGGAGGCCGGTCTTCATTGATGGTTACCATCAGCACTTTGCTGGCAAACTGATCATCAAGCGCCGCTATGCCACTGTTGAGCGACAGCACGCAGCCCGAAGGCAGGACAGACCTCAGGATCTCCGGCTTAGAGATTCGCGTTGACCGGTGACATGATACTGCGCTTGAGTACAGGGAGTGCGGGAGGGGGATTTGGTGGAACTAGAGTAGGAATCGAGATTCCAGAGGTGGGGGAGGGGCGCAAGATCGGGGATGAAAAGGTAGCATGAGTTTCAATCATGCGCCAATATGCCCTTGGCGTGCAAGCGCATGAAAACACCAGTGGCACCCACATGTCGGCCTTAGAGTCCTTTTTCTTTCTTTTTTGAGTGCCAGGCCTGAGAGTCATAATTGACATGTTTGGCATTGCATTACTAGTTAGCCCATATTCAACGACACCTCACTGGCCCAAACAAGTGTACATCATTGAGAAGACACTGAGCTCAAATTATATAACCTGCAAAAAGGATATATACTCTGAATACTAGAGAATGGTGATGCCCTCATTTAGCCCACCAGCAGTTCGAGACAATAAATAGATCGAAACAATGATATATACAACATTCAAACACTGACTAGTAAGTACTACTGACATAAACAACAAGACATGATAGTTCATAAGAAGTCTTGCTACACCACCAAAATGCACCCATCTACAGTGCTCAGACTCTCCTGATCCAGTTGAGAATGACATTCTAAATAGAGGCAACTATTACATAATAAGAGTTACATAGATGAGGTTGACCAAATGACAAGGAGTATGCATAACAAAAGAGAGAACTACCCATCCAGAACAAGCAGCAAATACAACAAGTCATTTGAAGAGGGATGATCCAACACCATCATAATTTGCAGCCCTGCGTCAGCCACTAGTGATTCAGAGACACCAGAACTCCACCCTTTCGATGCAACAGCCCAATTACCTATAAAATTGAAGGCTTGAACCACATCACTGCCTGTCGGACTTGAGACATCCAAGGATCAAAGTTAATCCAGATGCCTTTGTCATTCTCACCTTCTTTTGGCTGCAGGCTGTATCGTTGACAATCAGGGGAGTCTACTCCCGAAGTCCTAGGGCTCGCCGTGTAGACACAATTTTCCCTAGCCAACGGGGATCTCCTGGTTAATCGGATAATTGAGTCCGAGAAATAGAGAGTGTGAACCAAGGCTGTTTATCCGCCTCCAACTCAAAAATCCCGAAGGCCCCAACAAGTTGGTATCCTGCTCATAGACGTAACAGCCACTGTCTGGATACTCACGTATTTTGCGGTGCTTGTACACAGTGGGGTTTTTGCAATATAACTCTTCCGGCTCATGTGTGCGAATGATTGTTAGTCCTTTGCCGTTGTCTTATCGAGCGAGGAACCAGTTGTGCTTCCTCATTTATGGCAAAGGTGGTTTGATTACAAAGGGCAGTAACTATAGGGACGCTGCATTAGTTAAAAAGGATAGGCATTGTTAATGTAAGATCAGCATTGTTCAGAGTTTGAGTAGGATAATGCAAGAAACAACATTGATCTTTCCCTGTTGGAAATGAGAGTAAAATACAAGGAAATGTATAGTAGGTTCGAAAATATAGAAGTGCCATGCATGGTTATACTCATGTTATCTCACAATCGATTCTTCACACCAAACTACCAGGTCATGCATGTTATGTAATCATGTTATGTGCTCACAAACAAATTCTTCAAGGAAACTAACATACCATGCATTGTTATATACTCATGTTCTGTGGGAAAAATTCTTGTGAGGATTTTATTCTAGCCATTGACTGCTGAAGGGCAAATATAGGTATATACACATGGTAAGCATTACATGATTTCACTACTTCCATATGCACATTTACTTCCCTAATGTATGGTTAGATGAAACCAACCATGTGATGCATTTTTCTACATCATGAAAATGAGGAAACTAACATGGCTATTGATACATACTCATATTTAGTAGTATCTAGATTACTATAAAGTTAGGAGAATATCCATATCTTCCTAAACATTTGATTATTAAAGGGTACAAATTGGCTGTAATGACATGGTCACAATCACATGAATTAACTCATTCCAAATATAGCCAATTTACAGTGACTCTAATACATTAACATAGTTCTACTTAAATTCTGCTCAAACAGGGATATGCTAATCATCACAAAAAGTTCAAACAATATCATGGCGTTATAATTAACATCATGCAAAAATAACTTACACGCGCCGTCAAAGCAATACGTGGTGCCATCTGCTTTGTCGATGGCATAGATGATGCCATTGTGTTCAATAGCATCATGGAAGTGTGTATCAGCTTTGACGATCCACTATGAGGTGAGTTGTCTCCAGCTAAAGAAGACACCAATGGAAAGATAGGCGAGTCCACGGTCGAACAAGGTAATTAGCTTGAAGTCTGCATAATCCGCATATCATGTGGGCACTTGGTAGATTACAATCTTCTGCAAAAACAAGGTGCGTCCAACTGACAACCGATACGTCTCCAACATATCTATAATTTTTTATTGTTCCATGCTGTTATATTATCATTCTAGGATGTTTTACAATCATTTTATAGTCGTTTTATATCATTGTTTGGTACTAACCTATTGACATAGTGCCAAGTGCTAGTTGTTGTTTTCTGCATGTTTTTTACATCACAGAAAATCAATATCTAACGGAGTCCAAACGGAACAAAACTTTTTGTGGAATTTATTGGACCAGAAGACATCTAGTGGGCCAAAGAAGTATCGAAGAGGGAACCCGAGGTGAGCACAAGACACCAGGGTGCGCCTGGAGGCCCAGGCACGCCCTGGTGGGTTGTGCCCATCTCGGTGGCCTCCCGAACCACCTTTGTGCTCTATAAATACTCCAATATTCCAGAAACCCTAGGGGAGTCTAAGAAAATCAATTCCAGCTGCCACAAGTTCTAGAACCACCAGATCCAATCTAGACACCATCATGAAGGGGTTCATCATGTCCATTGGTGCCTCTCCGATGATGCGTGAGTAGTTCTTTGTAGACCTTAGGGTCCGTACTTAGTAGCTAGATGGCTTCCTCACTCTCTTTTGATTCTCAATACAATGGTCTCTTGGAGATCCATATGATGTAACTCTTTTTGTGGTGTGTTTGTTGGGATCCGATGAACTTTGAGTTTATGATCCGATCTATCTTTTTATCCATGAAATTTATTTGATTCTTCTTTTGTTCTCTTATATGCATGATTTCTTATAGCCTCGTATTTCTTCTCTGATATTTGGGTTTTGTTTGGCCAACTTGATCTATTTGTCTTGCAATGGGAAGAAGTACTTTGTGATGGGTTCAATCTTACGGTGCTTGATCCCAGTGACAGAAGGGGAACCGACACATATGTATCGTTGCCATTAAGGATAACAAGATGGGGTCTATTTCTACATAAATAGATCTTGTCTACATCATGTCAACATTCTTATTGCATTACTCTGTTTCTCCATGAAATTAATACACTAGGTGCATGCTGGATAGAGGTCGATGTGTGGATTAATAGTACTAGATGCAGGCATGTGTCGGTCTACTAATCTTGGACGTGATGCCAATATAATGATCATTGCATGGATATCTTCATGATTATTTTAAGTTCTATCAATTTCCCAATAGTAATTCGTTTACCCACCATTTGCTATTTTTCTCGAGAGAAGCCACTAGCGAAACCCATGGCCACCGGGTCTCTTCTTTACTATATTTGCCTTCGCGATCTATTTTTCTTTGCTTTTATTTTCAGATCTATTAAACCAAAAATAAAAAAAATACCTTGCTGCAATTTATTCTTATTTATTTTATCTCGCGTTCCCGCGAGATCTATTTATCCAATCTATGATATTTTTATCCCGTCTTTTGCCAAATTTTGGCTCCGGTACCCAAAAGGGATTGACAACCCCTTTAATATGTCGGGTTGCGAGTATTTGTTATTTGTGTGCAGGTGCCATTCACGAAGTGTTGTGTGGTTCTCCTACTGGTTCGATAACCTTGGTCTCATCACTGAGGGCAATACCTACCGTTGTTGTGTTGCATCATCCCTTCCTCTTTGGGGAAATACCGATGTAGTTCAAGCAAACATCAATGACATAATCTAGATGACTTGGACCGTGATGCTAAAACCCTATTTAATAGAAAGTAGGAAGGATAATCTCATTGGAGGTGTGGAAGTTCACAAGCACCAACTTTTTCCGGTCTTCTCTGACAGCAGCCATCCAGTGGGAGTTCATGTCGACCCAGTACATACCTGCCAAGAAGTTTCGGGTGATGGTGAGGATCGAAGTCAAGGGGCATGATGTACGGTGACCCACTACATACCTGCAAAGAAGTTTTGGCTAATGGAGGTCATATTGAAGTCGAGGGGCGTCATGTACGCCTCTGTATCATGGTGAGAAAATCTCGCAAGACCAGAGAGCAGCAAGAAGTGTGTCTTGAAAAGCTTAGGCCTCGCTTCGACGATGGCCACGTGCATGTCCCTCGAGCATGCAACCACCCGCACAACGCTCAACATATGCATACACGAACAACAAAGGTCAAGGATGTCACTGGGGAGATTGCTCCAATCGCGGCTCATATGGAAGCTGCGCGGTTCTTGTTCGGCCATGGTGGAGTTTTGGGGGGCTTGATTTACGGGGAGAAGGCTCTCAGTGCTGGAGCGGCTAGCGAGGGATTAGTGGTACTGCAGGAGGCGATCTAGGAGAGGGTACATGAGGGCAATTTGAGATGATGAAGAGTGACCTCAGGATCTCCGGCGAGACAAATATGGAGATGGATTGGTGCTAGGTGGGGAGAGGGAGACGAGGCGAGGCATGCTATACATCAGCGGTGACAGTGATTGCACAGTGCACAAGTTGAGGCTGACTTTGGTAACCGAAACACGCTGCCTGGACTAGTGTCACCTGTTGGAAATATGCCCTAGATGCAATAATAAAATGGTTATTATTATATTTCCTTGTTCATGATAATTGTCTATTGTTCATGCTATAATTGTGTTATCCGAAATCGTAATACATGTGTGAATACATAGACCACAACATGTCCCTAGTGAGCCTCTAGTTGACTAGCTCGTTGATCAAAAGATAGTCATGGTTTCCCGACTATGGACATTAGATGTCATTGATAACGGGATCAAATCATTAGGAGAATGATGTGATGGACAAGACCCAATCCTAAGCATAGCTCAAAGATCGTGTAGTTCGTTTGCTAGAGCTTTTTCGAATGTCAAGTATCATTTCCTTAGACCATGAGGTTGTGTAACTCCCGGATATCGTAGGAGTGCTTTGGGTATGCCAAACGTCACAACATAACTGGGTGACTATAAAGGTGCACTACGGGTATCTCCGAAAGTGTCTGTTGGGTTGGCACGAATCGAGACTGGGATTTGTCACTCCGTATGACGGAGAGGTATCTTTGGGCCCACTCGGTAATGCATCATCATAATGAGCTCAATGTGACCAAGTTGTTGATCATGGGATCATGCATTACGGTACGAGTAAAGTGACTTGCTGGTAACAAGATTGAACGAGGTATTGGGATACTGACGATTGAGTCTCCGGAGAGTAACGTACCGATTGACAAAGGGAATTGTATACGGGATTGATTGAATCCACGACATCATGGTTCATCCGATGAGATCATCGAGGAGCATGTGGGATCCAACATGGGTATCCAGATCCCGCTGTTGGTTATTGATCGGAGAGTCGTCTCGGTCATGTCTGCGTGTCTCTCGAACCCGTAGGGTCTACACACTTAAGGTTCGGTGACGCTAGGGTTGTTGAGATATTAGTATGCGGTAACCCAAAAGTTGTTCGGAGTCCCGGATGAGATCCCGAACGTCACGAGGAGTTCCGTAATGGTCGGGAGGTGAAGAATTGTATATAGGAAGTGCAGTTTCGGCCACCAGGAAAGTTTCAGGGTCACCGCTATTGTACCGGGACCACCGGAAGGGTCCCGGGGGTCCAACGGGTGGGGCCACATATCCCGGAGGGCCCCATGGGCTGAAGTGGGAGGGGAACCAGCCCCTGATGGGCTGGTGCGCCCCCCTTTAGCCTTCCCTGCGCCTAGGGTTAGAAACCCTAGGGGTGGGGGCGCCCCACTTGGCTTGGGGGGCAAGCCACCCCCTTGGTCGCCCCCCCCCCATCTAGATGGGATCTAGAGGGGCCGGCGCCCCCCTGGACCCCTATATAAAGAGGGGGAGGGAGGGCTGCGCACCCTAGCCCCTGGCGCCTCCCTCTCCCTCCCGTGACACCTCTCCCTCTCGCTGAGCTTGGCGAAGCCCTGCCGAGAACACCGTTGCTTCCACCACCACGCCGTCGTGCTGCTGGATCTCCATCAACCTCTCCTTTCCCCTTGCTGGATCAAGAAGGAGGAGACGTCTTACCAACCATACGTGTGTTGAACGCGGAGGTGCCGTCCGTCCGGTACTCGGTCATCGGTGATTTGGATCATGACGAGTACGACTCCATCAACCCCGTTCTCTTGAACGCTTCTGCGTGCGATCTACAAGGGTATGTATATGCGCTCCCCTTTCCCTTGTTGCTAGATAACTCCATAGATTGATCTTGGTGATGCGTAGAAAATTTTAAATCCTACTACGTTCCCCAACAGTGGTATCAGAGCTAGGTCTATGCGTACTTTCTATGCACAAGTAGAACACAAAGCAGCTGTGGGCGTCGATATTGTCAATTTACTTGCCGTTACTAGTCTTATATTGATTCGGCGGCATTGTGGGATGAAGCGGCCCGGACCGACCTTACACGTACGCTTACGTGAGACCGGTTCCACCGACTGACATGCACTAGTTGCATAAGGTGGCTAGCGGGTGTCTGTCTCTCCCACTTTAGTCGGATCGGATTCGATGAAAAGGGTCCTTATGAAGGGTAAATAGAAATTGGCATATCACGTTGTGGTTTTGGCGTAGGTAGGAAACGTTCTTGCTAGAAACCTATAGCAGCCATGTAAAAACTTGCAACAACAATTAGAGGACGTCTAACTTGTTTTTGCAGCATGTGTCGTGTGATGTGATATGGCCAAAAGGATGTGATGAATGATATATGTGGTGTATGAGATTGATCATGTTCTTGTAATAGGAATCACGACTTGCATGTCGATGAGTATGACAACCGGCAGGAGCCATAGGAGTTGTCTTAATTTATTTATGACCTGCATGTCAACATAAACGTCATGTAATTACTTTACTTTATTGCTAAACCATTAGCCATAGTAGTAGAAGTAATAGATGACGAGACAACTTCATGAAGACACGATGATGGAGATCATGATGATGGAGATCACGGTGTCATGCCGGTGACGACGATGATCATGGCGCCCCGAAGATGGAGATCAAAAGGAGCAAATGATATTGGCCATATCATGTCACTATTTTGATTGCATGTGATGTTTATCATGTTTTACATCTTATTTGCTTAGAACGACGGTAGCTTAAATAAGATGATCCCTCGTAATAAGTACATGTACTCCATCATATCATGTCACTATTTGATTGCATGTGATGAACTAGTAAAAGTACATGTACGTGTTTCCTGCCGCCCCATGACGTGTCAGCTTATCACGGCCTAGCTATTTTGATTTGACTGGAAAATTGAAGGGCGAGGGCCCATGTGATTCTGCTGCTCCCTCGGCCCGTACGTACGCTAGTTGTTTTTTTCGAGAGAAAAAAAAGGTTTGAAGAGCGAAAGAGACTGAAGAAAAATAGGTGCAGATTCCTTGGAGCTTGTACTTTTGCTTTCTTATTATTACGTCTCATCCTTAAGGGAGTTTGCACAGGAGTAAGCGGACAGTTTGGGCCAGAATCTTAGAAGCATTTCAAAAGAAAAAGTCTTCTGTGTTGCATTGGGAATCTTTGGGATGTTTCTAGTTCATGAGTATGTTTGGCTGTGGGTCAGGACTCTTTCTACTGTTGCTACTGCACATCTGAAGGCATCATCTCAGGGTTGTATATCTTTTGGTCTCTTGTGTTGCACAGCCAAAACTCTAATTTTTACGTGACCAACTCGGGGCACTATTTGACTACTCTGAATCTGCTATTCTTTTCGATTATAACAGTGTGTGATTTTATCTGTGTCTTAGGCTCGCGTTTTAGTACGGTCTAGCCTAGGACCGGCATTCGACCACTTTGAACAAATTTTCATCTTGCATTCATTTATGTGTTTTTAGCATTTTTCCCACATATATAAAGTCAACCCAGCTCCACATATTTCCACATCGTTCATACATACGTTCACCTGGCAATCTCTTTACCCAACTCTTCGAGTTATTTGACACCGCTGGTTGCCGGTCACCACCTGCTGCATGGTAAGAACTTTTAAGATTTGATTTGCTATACTGTGAGCATTTTACCACCACTTTCCAGTAGTTCATAGGAACATTATTTTTAGATTTTGTTTCTTCTTTCTACTAATCATGATAGGATCCAGAGTCAATTCATGGGCTTTGTCGATCGTTGAGGGAGTCCTGGATTAGGGGGTCTCCGACAGCCGGTCTGTTGCACTATGAACATACAAGATTGAAGACTTCGTCCCGTGTCCGGATGGGACTCTCCTTGGCGTGGAAGGCAAGCTTGGAAATACGGATATGTAGATCTCCTCCCTTGTAACCGACTCTGTGTAACCCTAGCCCCCTCCGGTGTCTATATAAATCGGAGGGTTTAGTCCGTAGGATAACACGCAATCATACCATAGGCTAGCTTCTAGGGTTTTTCCTCTTCGATCTCGTGGTAGATCAACTCTTGTAATACTCATATCATCAAGATCAATCAAGCAGGACGTAGGGTATTACCTCCATCGAGAGGACCCGAACCTGGGTAAACATCGTGTCCCCCGCCTCCTGTTACCATCCGCCTTAGACGCATAGTTTGGGACCCCCTACCAGAGATCCGCCGGTTTTGACACCGACATTGGTGCTTTCATTGAGAGTTCCACTGTGCCGTCGCCATAAGGCTCGATGGCTCCTTCGATCATCGTAACGATGCGGTCCAGGGTGAGGTTTTCCTCCTCGGACAGATCTTCGTATTCGGCGGCTTCGCACTGTGGGCCAACTCGCCTGGCCATCTGGAGCAGATCGAGAGCTACGCCCCTGGCCATCAGGTCAGGTTCGGAAATTTAAACTACACTGCCGACATCCGCGGAGACTTGATCTTCGACAGATTCGAGCCCATGTCAGGTGCGCTGCACGATCACGACGAGCATGATTTAGCTCTGCCGTCGGACAGTGTTCGGGAGATCACACCTGCAACTACTCCGACCTTCAATCCGGAGCAAATTGCGCCATCCAAGGATGGGTGGATAGACCCCGCCATGGAAGCCTCACTTTGCGTCGTGATAGAGCCGGATACCGACTTCACCCCTTACGAGAGCAGTGTTGCCGAACCACTGGATTCGTCTCCGGCCACGGACTCCGAGCCGCCTGCGTCTGTGCCTATCGAATCCGACTGGGTGCCGATCATGGAGTTCACCTCCACGGATATCTTTCAGCACTCAGCTTTTGGCGATATGCTAAATTCATTAAGGTCTCTCTCCTTGTCAGGAGAACCTTGGCCGAATTATGTCCGGCTAGAATGGGATGCGGACAACGAAGAAATAAAGCCACTTTTAGAGGCATCATAACAGGTATGGAGGTTATCTATACAGGCTCCATTGCCCTTGAGGTAATCTTCAAATCACCGGAAAATTACCGTATCGAAGAGTTAATCTTCGGAATCTCCCCTTTGTGCAGTGATTATCAAGCACTGCTCGGACGAACCGCGCTCGCTCGATTCAACACGGTGCCACATTATGCCTATCGTAAGCTCAAGATGCCCGGTCCACGCGGCGTCATCATGGTTCATGGCAAGGCCGAACCATCCTTCGGCACCAACGAATACACCACTGCCTTAGCAGCAGAAACAATGAGCAGCACCTTGCAGCCGAACCTTGAGTCAACGTCCAGGCTCCCGGACACCCTCAAGGGGCTCCGAACTACTTTGCGGAAGGATACCCCGGCTCATCCAGAGCTCAACTAAACACTCCGGCGAAGGCCATGACAGGCCGAACTCAGCGGTTCAACCGCCCTCCGGCACGCAAACATTTCTTATATTTCCTTCGCAGGTTCACCTTTGCACCGACCTGGAAGGACTACACGGAGGCAGCTTGAACGCGTTAGGGAATCCTTAGACATTCCCCGCAGTGACCGTCCGGCTATATTACGGATCCACACTCAACCTCTTCCCCCTGGTCATAGCAGGTTTGGCTATCACAACACATTTTTATCACATTAATTGTACCCATACGCATAGATGTATTAGTCAAATACAACATGTGGATTTATATGACGTTTACCTGCTGATTATTTCTTATCGAAATCATTTTGTCAAGTGGCATCCGTACACAGTGGTACACCTTAAATATGCCAGGGGCTTAGTTTTTCCCATAACACGGCAATAAAAGTCCGAATACCTTCATGGAAGTTCGGCACCCTGAACCTATAGCATTATATGCATCAGCTCTGAATCATGTCTTGGGTATATAGTTGGGTTTTCCCGGCTCCCATGTTTTGGTACCGTACGTTCCGCTATATCGGGTAAGGTAGCACTGGGAGAACTACTGTGATTGTGTCCCAGTACTTCCGGATGAGCACCTCAGTAGAGAAAGCCGAAAACTGATTGTCATGATACGGCGAGAGCTGGTCGGCTGTTCGAGCGGTTACAAAATCTTTAAGGATTTCTCCCGCACAATGCCATAACCAATGCAGCATGCGATGGATCGGTTGTTTCTCCGATCAGGCTCTTATAGAGCACCTAGTACGGTCTTCCGAACACAAGGGGCTGCGCCGACCATACTAAAGCTCCTATGCCTAAGTGTCAGTGATAAAGCCATATGGTCCGATTGCCTGGTTCGTTGTGCAGAGCACCTCCCTCGAAGAACCCAAAACTGGGATAAAGAGTGCTCAGGTTTATCCCGAACACCCCCATACTTTTTATGGGGGGCAGAAGCCGACGGCTGGCCAACTCTCAGGTTTAATATAAAACGGCCGCACAGGAGGGTAAACTTTTATATAACAGGCGACAAATATAAACGACCTTATTCAAACATTACAGAGGACAAAATGATTGGCATTCATGGAAATATAATGTCCTTGGTGCATAGCTCCGCTGCAAGGTAGGATCCTTTCAGGATACTCTCATAATATAATTCGGGCCTACGGTGCTCCTTCCCCTCTGGCGGTCCCCCGGTCATCAGCTTTTCGTCATCCATCATCCCCCAGTGCACCTTTTGAAGGAAATATGCCCTAGAGGAAATAATAAAGTTATTATTTATTTCCATATATCATGATAAATGTTTATTATTCATGCTAGAATTGTATTAACTGGAAACGTAATACTTGTGTGAATACATAGACAAACAAAGTGTCACTAGTATGCCTCTACTTGACTAGCTCGTTAATCGAAGATGGTTATGTTTCCTAACCATAGACATGAGTTGTCATTTGATTAACGGGATCACATCATTAGGAGAATGATGTGATTGACATGACCCATTCCATTAGCTTAGCACCCGATCGTTTAGTATGTTGCTATTGCTTTCTTCATGACTTATACATGTTCCTATGCCTATGAGATTATGCAACTCCCGTTTACCGGCGGAACACTTTGTGTGCTACCAAACGTCACAACGTAACTGGGTGATTATAAAGGTGCTCTACAGGTGTCTCCAAAGGTACATGTTGGGTTGGCGTATTTCGAGATTAGGATTTGTCTCTCCGATTGTCGGAGAGGTATCTCTGGGCCCTCTCGGTAATACACATCACTTAAGCATTGCAAGCAATGCAACTAATAAGTTAGTTGCAAGATGATGCATTACGAAATGAGTAAAGAGACTTGCCGGTAACGTGATTGAACTAGGTATTGAGATACCGACGATTGAATCTTGGGCAAGTAACATACCGATGATAAAGGGAACAATGTATGTTGTTATGTGGTCTGACTGATAAAGATCTTCATAGAATATGTAGGACCAATATGAGCATCCAGGTTCCGCTGTTGGTTATTGACCATAGACGTGTCTCGGTCATGTCTACATTGTTCTCGAACCCGTAGGGTCCGCACGCTTAATGTTATGATGATAGTTTCATTATGAGTTTATATATTTTGATGTACCGAAGGTTGTTCGGAATCCTGGATGTGATCGCGGACTTGACGAGGAGTCTCGAAATGGTCGATATATTGGACAACTATATTTGGACACCGGAAAGATTCCGGGTGAGATTGGGACAATACCGGATCACCGGGAGGTTATCGGAACCCCCCGGGAGGTATATGGGCCTTATTGGGCCTTAGTGGAAAGGAGGGGAAATGAGCAAGGGAGGGGGCGCCCCCCCCCCCAAGCCCAATCCGAATTGGGAGGGGGACCGGCCCCCCTTTCCTTCCTCCCTCCTTCCTCTTCCTTCCCTCTCCTACTCCTAATAGGAAAAGGGGGAGTCCTACTCCCGATGGGAGTTGGACTCCCCCCTTGGGCGTGCCACCCTCCTTGGCCGGCCCCCTCCTCCACTCCTTTATATACGGGGGCAGGGGGGACCCTAGAGACATAACAATTGATCATTGATCTCTTAGCCGTGTGCGGTGCCCCCCTCCACCATAATCCTCGATAATATTGCAGCGGTGCTTAGGCGAAGCCCTGCGACGGTAGAACATCAAGATAATCACCACGCCGTCGTGCTGACGGAACTCATCCCCGACACTTTGCTGGATCGGAGTCCGGGGATCGTCATCGAGCTGAATGTGTGCAAAACCTCAGAGGTGCCGTAGTTTCGGTGCTTGATCGGTCGGGCCGTGAAGACGTACGACTACATCAACCGCGTTGTTATAACGCTTCCACTTCCGGTCTACGAGGGTACGTATACAACACTCGCCCCTCTCGTTGTTGTGCATCACCATGATCTTGCGTGTGCGTAGGATATTTTTTTGAAATTACTACGTTCCCAACAGTGGCATCCGAGCCTAGGTTTTATGTGTTGATGTTATATGCACGAGTAGAACACAAGTGAGTTGTGGGCGATATAAGTCATACTACTTACCAGCATGTCATACTTTGGTTTGGCGGTATTGTTGGATGAAGCGGCCCGGAACGACATTACGCGTACGCTTACGCGAGACTGGTTCTACCAACGTGCTTTGCACACAGGTGGCTGGCGGGTGTCAGTTTCTCCAACTTTAGTTGAACCGAGTTTGGCTATGCCCAGTCCTTGCGAAGGTTAAAACATCACCAACTTGACAAACTATCGTTGTGGTTTTTGATGCGTAGGTAAGATTGGTTCTTGCTAAGCCCGTAGCAGCCACGTAAAACTTGCAACAAACAAAGTAGAGGACGTCTAACTTGTTTTTGCAGGGCATGTTGTGATGTGATATGTTCAAAGGCATGATGCTAAATTTTATTGTATGAGATGATCATGTTTTGTAACCAAGTTATCGGCAACTGGCAGGAGCCATATGGTTGTCGCTTTATTGTATGCAATGCAATCGCCCTGTAATGCTTTACTTTATCACTAAGCGGTAGCGATAGTCATAGAAGCATAACATTGGCGAGACGACAACGATGCTACGATGGAGATCAAGGTGTCCCACCGGTGATGATGGTGATCATGATGATGCTTCGGAGATGGAGATCACAAGCACAAGATGATGGCCATATCATATCACTTATATTGATTGCATGTGATGTTTATCTTTTATGCATCTTATCTTGCTTTGATTGACGGTAGCATTATAAGATGATCTCTCACTAAATTTCAAGATAAAAGTGTTGTCCCTGAGTATGCACCGTTGCCAAAGTTCGTCGTGCCTAGACACCACGTGATGATCGGGTGTGATAAGCTCTACGTCCATCTACAACGGGTGCAAGCTAGTTTTGCACATGCAGAATACTCAGGTTAAACTTTACAAGCGTAGCATATGCAGATATGGCCTCGGAACACTGAGACAGAAAGGTCGAGCGTGAATCATATAGTAGATATGATGAACATAGTGATGTTCACCATTGAAAACTACTCCATTTCACCTGATGATCGGTTATGGTTTAGTTTATTTGGATCACGTGATCACTTAGAAGATTAGAGGGATATCTTTATAAGTGGGAGTTCTTAAGTAATATGATTAATTGAACTTAAATTTATCATGAACATAGTACCTGATAGTATCTTGCTTGTTTATGTTTGATTGTAGATAGATGGCCCGTGTTGTTGTTCCGTTGAATTTTAATGCGTTCCTTGAGAAAGCAAAGTTGAAAGATGATGGTAGCAATTATACGGACTGGGTCCGTAACTTGAGGATTATCCTCATTGCTGCACAGAAGAATTACGTCCTGGAAGCACCGCTGGGTGCCAGGCCTGCTGCTGATGCAACTGACGACGTTAAGAACGTCTGGCAGAGCAAAGCTGATGACTCCTTGATAGTTCAATGTGCCATGCTTTACGGCTTAGAACCGGGTCTTCAACGACGTTTTGAACGTCATGGAGCACATGAGATGTTCCAGGAGTTGAAGCTAATATTTCAAGCAAATGCCCGGATTGAGAGATATGAAGTCTCCAATAAGTTCTATAGCTGCAAGATGGAGGAGAACAGTTCTGTCAGTGAGCATATACTCAAAATGTCTGGGTATAATAATCACTTGATTCAACTGGGAGTTAATCTTCCGGATGATTGCGTCATTGACAGAATTCTCCAATCACTTCCACCTAGCTATAAGAGCTTCGTGATGAACTATAATATGTAAGGGATGGATAAGACAATTCCCGAGCTCTTTGCAATGCTAAAAGCTGCGGAGGTAGAAATCAAGACGGAGCATCAAGTGTTGATGGTCAACAAGACCATTAGTTTCACGAAAAAGGGCAAGGGGAAGAAGAAGGGGAACTTCAAGAAGAACAACAAGCAAGTTGCTGCTCAGGAGAAGAAACCCAAGTCTGGACCTAAGCCTGAAACTGAGTGCTTCTACTGCAAGCAGACTGGTCACTGGAAGCGGAACTGCCCCAAGTATTTGGCGGATAAGAAGGATGGCAAGGTGAACAAAGGTATATGTGATATACATGTTATTGATGTGTACCTTACTAGAGCTCGCTGTAGCACCTGGGTATTTGATATTGGTTCTGTTGCTAATATTTCCAACTCGAAACAGGGACTACGGATTAAGCGAACACTGGCAAAGGACGAGGTGATGATGCGCGTGGGAAATGGTTCCAAAGTCGATGTGATCGCGGTCGGCACGCTACCTCTACATCTACCATCGGGATTAGTATTAGACCTAAATAATTGTTATTTGGTGCCAGCGTTGAGCACGAACATCATATCTGGATCTTGTTTGATGCGAGACGGTTATTCATTTAAATCAGAGAATAATGGTTGTTCTATTTATATGAGTAATATCTTTTATGGTCATGCACCCTTGAAGAGTGGTCTATTTTTTATGAATCTCGATAGTAGTGATACACATATTCATAATGTTGAAGCCAAAAGATGCAGAGTTGATAATGATACTGCAACTTATTTGTGGCACTGCCGTTTAGGTCATATCGGTGTAGAGCGCATGAAGAAACTTCATACTGATGGACTTTTGGAACCACTTGATTATGAATCACTTGGTACTTGCGAACCGTGCCTCATGGGCAAGATGACTAAAACGCCGTTCTCCGGTACTATGGAGAGAGCAACAAATTTGTTGGAAATCATACATACAGATGTATGTGGTCCAATGAATGTTGAAGCTCGTGTCGGACATCGTTATTTTCTCACCTTCACAGATGATTTAAGCAGATATGGGTATATCTACTTAATGAAACATAAGTCTGAAACATTTGAAAAGTTCAAAGAATTTCAGAGTAAAGTTGAAAATCGTCGTAACAAGAAATTAAAGTTTCTACGATCTGATCGTGGAGGAGAATATTTGAGTTACGAGTTTGGTTTACATTTGAAACAATGCGGAATAGTTTCGCAACTCACGCCACCCGGAACACCACAGCGTAATGGTGTGTCCGAACGTCGTAATCGTACTTTACTTGATATTGTGCAATCTATGATGTCTCCTATAGATTTACCACTATCGTTTTGGGGTTATGCTTTAGAGACGGCCGCATTCACGTTAAATAGGGCACCATCAAAATCCGTTGAGATGACGACTTATGAACTATGGTTTGGCAAGAAACCAAAGTTGTCGTTTCTGAAAGTTTGGCGCTGCGATGCTTATGTGAAAAAGCTTCAACCTAATAAGCTCGAACCCAAATTGGAGAAATGTGTCTTCATAGGATACCCGAAGGAGACTGTTGGGTACACCTTCTATCACAGATCCGAAGGCAAGAAATTTGCTGCTAAGAATGGATCCTTTCTAGAGAAGGAGTTTCTCTCGAAATAAGTGACTGGGAGGAAAGTAGAACTTGATGAGGTAACTGTACCTGCTCCCTTATTGGAAAGTAGTACATCACAAAAACCGGTTTCTGTGACACCTACACCAATTAGTGAGGAAGCTAATGATGATGATCATGAAACTTCAGAACAAGTTACTACTGAACCTCATAGATCAACCAGAGTAAGATCCGCACCAGAGTGGTACGGTAATCCTGTTCTGGAAGTCATGCTACTAGATCATGATGAACCTACGAACTATGAAGAAGCAATGGTGAGCCCAGATTCCGCAAAATGGCTTGAAGCCATGAAATCTGAGATGGGATGCATGTATGAGAACAAAGTGTGGACTTTGGTTAACTTGCCCAATGACCGACAAGCAATTGAAAATAAATGGATCTTCAAGAAGAAGACTGACGCTGACGGTAATGTTACTGTCTACAAAGCTCGACTTGTCGCAAAAGGTTTTCTAAAAGTTCAAGGAATTGACTATGATGAGACCTTCTCACCCGTAGCGATGCTTAAGTCTGTCCGAATCATGTTAGCAATTGCCGCATTTTATGATTATGAAATTTGGCAGATGGATGTCAAAACTGCATTCCTGAATGGATTTCTGGAAGAAGAGTTGTATATGATGCAGGCGAAGGTTTTGTCGATCCAAAAGGAGCTAACAAAGTGTGCAAGCTCCAACGATCCATTTATGGACTGGTGCAAGCATCTCGGAGTTGGAATAAACGTTTTGATAGTGTGATAAAAGCATTTGGTTTTGTATAGACTTTTGGAGAAGCTTGTATTTACAAGAAAGTGAGTGGGAGCTCTGTAGCATTTCTGATATTATATGTGGATGACATATTGCTAATCGGAAATGATATAGAATTTCTGGATAGCATAAAGGGATACTTGAATAAGAGTTTTTCAATGAAAGACCTCGGTGAAGCTGCTTACATATTGGGCATTAAGATCTATAGAGATAGACCAAGACGCTTAATTGGACTTTCACAAAGCACATACCTTGAAAAAGTTTTGAAGAACTTCAAAATGGATCAAGCAAAGAAAGGATTCTTGCCTGTGTTACAAGGTGTGAAGTTGAGTAAGACTTAATGCCCGACCACTGCAGAAGATACAGAGAAAATGAAAGATGTTCCCTATGCTTCAGCCATAGGCTCTATCATGTATGCAATGCTGTGTACCAGACCTGATGTGTGCCTTGCTATAAGTCTAGCAGGGAGGTACCAAAGTAATCCAGGAGTGGATCACTGGATAGCGGTCAAGAACATCCTGAAATACCTGAAAAGGACTAAGGATATGTTTCTCGTATATGGAGGTGACAAAGAGCTCATCGTAAATGGTTACGTTGATGCAAGCTTTGACACTGATCCGGACGATTCTAAATCGCAAACCGGATACGTATTTACATTAAACGATGGAGCTGTCAGTTGGTGCAGTTCTAAACAAAGCATCGTGGCGGGATCTACGTGTGAAGCGGAGTACATAGCTGCTTCGGAAGCAGCAAACGAAGGAGTCTGGATGAAGGAGTTCATATCCGATCTAGGTGTCATACCTAGTGCATCGGGTCCAATGAAAATCTTTTGTGACAATACTGGTGCAATTGCCTTGGCAAAGGAATCCAGATTTCACAAGAGAACCAAGCACATCAAGAGACGCTTCAATTCCATCCGGGATCTAGTCCAGGTGGGAGACATAGAGATTTGCAAGATACATATGGATCTGAATGTAGCAGACCCATTGACTAAGCCTCTTCCACGAGCAAAACATGATCAGCACCAAGGCTCCATGGGTGTTAGAATCATTACTGTGTAATCTAGATTATTGACTCTAGTGCAAGTGGGAGACTGAAGGAAATATGCCCTAGAGGCAATAATAAAGTTATTATTTATTTCCTTATATCATGCTAAATGTTTATTATTCATGCTAGAATTGTATTAACCGGAAACGTAATACTTGTGTGAATACATAGACAAACAAAGTGTCACTAGTATGCCTCTACTTGACTAGCTCGTTAATCGAAGATGGTTATGTTTCCTAACCATAGACATGAGTTGTCATTTGATTAACGGGATCACATCATTAGGAGAATGATGTGATTGACATGACCCATTCCATTAGCTTAGCACCCGATCGTTTAGTATGTTGCTATTGCTTTCTTCATGACTTATACATGTTCCTATGCCTATGAGATTATGCAACTCCCGTTTACCGGCGGAACACTTTGTGTGCTACCAAACGTCACAACGTAACTGGGTGATTATAAAGGTGCTCTACAGGTGTCTCCAAAGGTACATGTTGGGTTGGCGTATTTCAAGATTAGGATTTGTCTCTCCGATTGTCGGAGAGGTATCTCTGGGCCCTCTCGGTAATACACATCACTTAAGCATTGCAAGCAATGCAACTAATAAGTTAGTTGCAAGATGATGTATTACGAAATGAGTAAAGAGACTTGCCGGTAACGTGATTGAACTAGGTATTGAGATACCGACGATCGAATCTCGGGCAAGTAACATATCGATGATAAAGGGAACAATGTATGTTGTTATGTGGTCTGACTGATAAAGATCTTCATAGAATATGTAGGACCAATATGAGCATCCAGGTTCCGCTGTTGGTTATTGACCAGAGACGTGTCTCGGTCATGTCTACATTGTTCTCGAACCCGTAGGATCCGCACGCTTAACGTTACGATGACAGTTTCATTATGAGTTTATATATTTTGATGTACCGAAGGTTGTTCGGAGTCCTGGATGTGATCGCGGACTTGACGAGGAGTCTCGAAATGGTCGAGACATAGAGATCGATATATTGGACGACTATATTTGGACACCGGAAAGGTTCCGGGTAAGATTGGGACAATACCGGATCACCGGGAGGTTACCGGAACCCCCCGGGAGGTATATGGGCCTTATTGGGCCTTAGTGGAAAGGAGGGGCAAGGAGCAAGGGAGGGGGCGCACCCCCCCAAGCCCAATCCGAATTAGGAGGGGGCCGGCCCCCCCTTTCCTTCCTCCCTCCTTCCTCTTCCTTCCCTCTCCTACTCCTAATTGGAAAAAGGGGAGTCCTACTCCCGGTGGGAGTTGGACTCCCCCCCTTGGTCGCGCCACCCTCCTTGGCTGGCCCCCTCCTCCACTCCTTTATATACGGGGGCAGGGGCACCCCAGAGACACAACAATTGATCATTTATCTCTTAGCCGTGTGTGGTGCCCCCCTCCACCATAATCCTCGATAATATTGTAGCGGTGCTTAGGCGAAGCCCTGCGACGGTAGAACATCAAGATTTTCACCATGCCGTGGTGCTGACGGAACTCATCCCCGACACTTTGCTGGATCGGAGTCCGTGGATCGTCATCGAGCTGAACGTGTGCAAAAACTCAGAGGTGCCGTAGTTTCGGTGCTTGATCGGTCGGGCCGTGAATACGTATGACTACATCAGCCACGTTGTTATAACGCTTACGCTTCCGATCTACGAGGGTACACAGACAACACTCTCCCCTCTCGTTGTTGTGCATCACCGTGATCTTGCGTGTGCGTAGGAATTTTTTTTGAAATTACTACGTTCCCCAACACCTTTGCAGGGGCGAAGGCCATTCGTGCTCCTTCTATACAAACCGACCGCTTGATGACGTCAAGTCGAGGGCAAGCGCTTACGAGCCGCCTCACGAGCCTGAAGTAGCTGCTTGGAATCGGCTCGGCAGGCCATAGCCGGATAACCATATCTTTCATGGCTAGTTCCGCCACTTTATGCAGTTCGATCAGCTGTTTCAGGTGATCGGCAAAAGGCATCGAATAATTCGGCGCCAAATACTACGACCAAAAGAGCTTATCTGTGGTGTTCCTTTCTTCGGCTCGGTAGAATTTGGCGGCATCTGATATGCTGCAAGGTAGCTTGGCAAATACACCTGAGGAATCCGGATTCAAAATCAGAAACATAGTTTTCCCTTCAAATAATTGCTTTACATGGGAAAAGGCTTACTTGCCGCGATCTTTCTCGCCTCCTGGATCCCTGCAGGGCGCTTTGGGTTTCCCCCCGGTCATCGCTCGTGGCTTGATGCGCCTTGGTGAGTTCGGATTCTTTCTCCATTAAACTCTGCTCCAAGGTCTCGCATTTACTTACGGCCTCTTGCAGCTCCTGCTCAGTTTTAATAACTCTGGCCTCGTGTTTCTCACGAAGAGTCCGCTCTATGGCCGCCTTTTTCTCGGCCTCGGCAATGGCCCTTTTGAGGGCCTCGACTTCGGTCATAACCCCTAGCACAAATTACGCGGCTTATTTCATACTGAACATTTATTTCGCAATAAATGCATGCAACACGTGTGCATACCTTGTTTGTCCCTCAACTGCATTTTCAATTGGCCAAGTTCTTCTATGGCCCGCTCTAGACTTTCATTCAGTCCGGAGATCTCCTCAGTACGAGAGGCAGAAGCCACTACAGGTACCTATTTGAAACAGAAGAGAAATCAATGTCATTTAATGAGTCTTCCTGCGATCATCAATTCGATCCCCTGTCCGGTTCTTTCTTTCACCGCACAGTGTATCAGGGGCTACTATCTATACTATGACACTCTTCGACAACTCATAAAACATACCTCAAAGCCTCTTATAAGGCTGATACAGGCTTCGTTCAGTCCACTCTCAGTTGACCGAATCTTCTCAATCACCGCACCCATAAGGGCACGGTGTTCATCAACGATAGAGGCCTCTTGAAACGCCGCATACAAAGCATCCGACACTTATGGATGGACAGAGGTAGCCGGCAGAACAGACACGCCCCCTTCAGTCGAAGGAGGCTGCCTTCTTGATTATGGAGCCGTATAGGTCTCTAGGATCGCATCTGGTGGGGAGCCGAACTCAGGATCGCCCCCGCCATCAGACCCCATGGGAATCTTTTCCCCCACGTGTCCGTCCCCTGCGGTTTGACCTCCAGGCGCCGCCTTCATGGTTTCTTTCTTTCCTCCTTGGCCGGAGTCCTTCTGGGACGAAGCCTCGGTGTTATGCACCTGTTTGGAGGAAGGGGCCTTTGGGGGCGTCCCACTCTCCATATCATTTGAGCTTAGCAGGTCCTCTGATGAGGATTGTTTTGTACGGGACCTCGCCGGACAACAAAAAATATATATGCTCAGGCTAAAATACTAAGCCAGGATGCGTCCGGATGCTTAAACGTACTCGGATTTTATATACTTACGAGTTCACCAGGGGCTGGGCCCTGGGATCCCAGGCCGGGCCACTGTCGGCGGCGGCAGCGGACTCCTCCGGAAGAGGTGCCCTTCCCCTTTTGGGCACTTCGGCCTCCAAGGGTACGGAGGCCGTCCTCTTCCTTCTTCCCCCCGCAGGGGATTCATCTTCCTCCTCCTCTTCGTCCCCTTCAGTGGCGCAATGGGCACCAGAACCTTCGAATATTGTGTCCGAAGTGCCGCGGTGACGAAGGCCGCCCCGGGTCTTTTTGGCCTCCTTCTCGGCCGTCTTCTTCGGCACCTTGTAAGGCGCCGTGACCAGCATCTTCGTCAGAAGTGGGATGGCCGGGTCTTCGGGCAGCGGGGTCGGACAATGGATCCGCTCCGCCGTCTTCGTCCAGCCCTGGGAGAGTTGAATAACACACGTCAAGCGCTTCCTTTGGGTCATGCGGATAGAAAAGTGGAATAAACTCACCGAACTTGCAGGGAGGGACAGTTGGTACCCGCGGTCCTCGGCGGAGTCCGGCCATGATTTGCTGGACTTGAAAAGCACCTTCCAAATGTCCTTGTGCGAGGAGCCGAATAACCCTCGCAAGGTTTGGTGCCTGGCCGGATCGAATTTCCATAGATTGCAAGTCCGGTGTTGACAAGGCAGTACCTGGCGGAGTAACATCACCTGGACTACGTTGACAAGTTCAATGTTCTTATCTCCCATATCTTTAACGAGCGTTCGAAGCACCAACAGTTCATCGGACGAGGACCAGTCCAGGCCTTTCTTAACCCAGGATGTAAGCTGCAGAGGGGCGCCGGATCGAAACTCGGGAGAGGCGGCCCATTCCTTGCTGCACGACTCAGTGATGTAAAACCACTTCTGTTGCCACTCCTTGACAGAATCATTAAAGGTTCCCGTTGGCCATATCACGTTGGGCATCTTGTTGACCATAGCGCCCCCGCACTCGGCGTGCTCACCGCCTACCACCTTGGGCTTCACATTAAAAACCTTCAGCCATAAACCGAAGTGCGGCGAAATTCGGAGAAAAGCCTCGCACATGACAATGAATGTCAAGATTTTGAGGAAGGAATTAGGGGACAGATCATGAAGATCGCTCCCATAATAATACATGATGCCGCGAACGAATGGGTGGAGGGGAAACCCTAGCCCGCGGACAAAGTGAGGGAGGAATACAACCCTCTCGTGGGGTTCCGGGGTGGGGATGATCTGTCCCGCCGTCGGGAGACGGTGGCTGATTTTCTTGGCCAGATACACGCCCCCCGAAGCTTTTTGATATCCTTCTCCCGGACGGTAGAGGCCATCCATTTGCCTCCTGCTCCGGATCGGGACATCTTTGGAAGACCTTTTTGTGGGCAGAAAAGGTGAATGCTTGGGCGCTGGAGCCTGAGCGGAAGTGAATGAATCGGGAAGAAGGCATGGGTGAAAAGAGTGAATCCTTGTCCCTTTATAAGGGTAGGAGAGGCGATGCGCCTCCCCACTCACCTGGTAAAACCACTTAGTCCCCGAGCGCTGTAATTGATGGCGCGGTTGGGTTACCCACATCCGTATTGATGAGAATCCCATGATAAGGGGACACGATCTCTGCTTCGACAAGACGTGCCAAGGAAACCACCTCGCGATATGTGTAGTAGCTGGTTGAGAAGAACGGTTCGAATAATGACCAGGCCGTGGTATGATGTCATGCTGTCAAACATGTCAGCAGATTAGATTTGTGGGAATATTTTCTCTCTACGCTGGTATGTGGAACTTGTTTTGCAGAGCCGGACACTGTCCTTGTGTTCAAAATCTTCTATGGAGTATTCGGAGGAAGAACCCGCCTTGCAATGTCGAAGACAAATCTGTGCGCCGGACTCATCGTCATTGAAGCCTGGTTTAGGGGCTACTGAGGGAGTCCTGGATTAGGGGGTCTCCGGACAGCCGGACTATATTCTTTGGCCGGACTGTTGGGCTATGAACATACAAGATTGAAGACTTCATCCAGTGTCCAGATGGGACTCTCCTAGCGTGGAAGGCAAGCTTGGCAATACGGATATGTAGATCTCCTCCCTTCTAACCGACTCTGTGTAACCCTAGCCCCCTCCGGTGTCTATATAGACTGGAGGGTTTAGTCTGTAGGACAACATGCAATCATACCATAGGCTAGCTTCTAGGGTTTAGCCTCTTCGATCTCGTGGTAGATCAACTCTTGTAATACTCATATCATCAAGATCAATCAAGCAGGACGTAGGGTATTACCTCCAACGAGAGGGCCCGAACCTGGGTAAACATCGTGTCCCCCGCCTCCTGTTACCATCCACCTTAGACGCATAGTTTGGGACCCCCTACCCGAGATCTGCCGGTTTTGACACCGACAATCGCGGGAGACATGCCACCACCTATGCAAATACCACAACCGTCATGAGAGGTGCACAAACATCCAAATGCACATGATTAGGTTAATGTTTTTATACCACCATTTAATGGCCGTTTTAGACCTGCTTTATATATTGAATGGGAGTTCGACATAAATAATATATTTTCTTCCCATAATTTTGATGAACGTAAAAAAGTTAAGGTTGCGGGTGGTTCTTTCACTGGTTATGCTTTAGTTTGGTGGAGTGAATATTGTCGGTTACACCCTAATGATATACCTTCTACTTGGGATGATTTGAAACTTGCCATGCGACATACATTCATTCCCGCTTATTATACTCGTGACATGATTAAAAAGCTGCAACATTTAAAGCAAGGTAGTGACACCATAACGAAATATTATGATGCTTTAGAAACTACCTTGTTGCATTCCTCTTTGGAAGAAAGTGAAGAAGATTTTATGGATAGATTTTGGGGAGCATTAAACCGTGATATTCAGGAGATACTAATTCATGAAGAGTGTTATCCTATGGATCGTTTGTTTCGTGTTGCTTGTAAAGCTGAACAGGAAATAAAATGACGTGTTGCCCTCAAAGAGAACAAGCACAAGGTGCACATTCCAAGAGATGATATGGTTGTTCTTTCAACTACTAGGAGTGCTATGACAACCACATCCGTTGTTGTGAGGACGACATCACCTCCACCATGTGACACAACACCACCGACAGTGCCAACATCTGAGTTGATCGTAAGAGGTAATGACAAAGGTACCGATCTCCCCCCTCCACATGAGTATGATGAATGCCTTGTCAATTTCAATGAACCATACGATGAGCTACCCACTACTATGGTCACACCAGCTATTTTAGAAGACTATGTTCATGATTTGACTTTACCATGTGATCAAACAATTTTGAGTGAACCCATTGAACTAACTATTGATGTGAAAGAACCATGTGAATCAGGGAATAACTCAGATTTGGATCAAATATGTTTGAAAATAATTGTGCCAATGTTTAATCATTTTGATATGACCTCTAATCTTGGTGATGGTTCGTCAATGTTGGGATGGTTTAAGGATAAGCATTGTCAATCTTTTGATATGAATAAGAGCTTCACTTATATGTGCAAACTGAGTTGCAATATTTTCATGCCTTTGACTTCTTCTGATAATATATTGGCTTTATATTTCACGACTTTTGAAGGGTGCTCTTGTATAACTATGTCACATGTGCCCCAACTGAGATCAGTAAAAAGGATGACATATACATATACAACGTGTACACCTTGTCTCTTTTGTTAGCCAGATTTCAGATTAAGCAACACCGAGGACGGCTTTGTTTTCAAGAAGGGGAGGATGATGAGGACATGGCTACCACAGTTACACCCATATCCCTGCTGTTTTACCTCTTGGAACAGTTGCTAGAGCTTAGATATGCCAATTAAATTATTAGGTACTTTCGTTTCTTGATAATGTTTCTAGTGTTCATGAGAATATGATGCTGCCTAACTTAGATACATTTGTGTTGCTTGCTATTGAAGGGCGTAGCACGGACAAGAAGGTTGAACATTGGAGCATGGTCAAGCACGGAGATGAAGGTGCGTGCGAAGAGAACAAGAACAGAGGTTCAAGTGCAGATTTCCGGACTTTGAAGCCACCATGATGACATACAAGAAGATGGACGAAATATACAAGATGGCCTTTCATAAATTTCGTCCATAGCTTATTATTGGTGTTGCACCACCTTATTTTGGGCCAGGCCTATGTAATCTATTTTTAGAGTCCATATTGTAGGTGTTTAGGTCCCACCTTGCCAAGGGTCGACAAAATCCCCTCTCTTTTCCCTATAAATATAACCCTTGAGGCATCGTTTAGACTTGGGTTTTATTTAGTTAAAAGTTAGCCATCGCTGCAACTTCGTGTACTTCGTTTGTGTCCAACAACCAGACCAAGACCGCTTATGAAACCCCACTTTTATCAATACTTCATCCATACTCACAATATTCAGATTGCTTAATCATATATTTGCTTGTTCTTCAATTGCTTGCGGGAATAGACCTTTGTGGTCAGGTTGATCGTACTCCAGCGTGGTCAATAACCTCTCGGAGTTAGTTTAGCGGTTGCTAAGGCACAACATCGTGCAAGTTTGTAGTCGGATCGTCAAACTCGGCTTCCTCCAAAACGATAGGCACCATCTCATCGAAACATCGAGACACCTTCGCCTCTATCACCAAGCGACCAAGGTGGAGTGACAAGTGCAAGGTGACTTCAAGTACTCCAAGTACTCTTCCAATACCTATGGTCCTATACTCAAGCTTCAACGACTATGACACGTTCTACAATGACTCGAGCTTCACCAAGTGCTAGTAATAAGTCAAGCTACAAGAAACCTAAAACATCTTCAAGTTATTCTCCTACAAGAAACTATAA
This sequence comes from Triticum dicoccoides, assembly GCF_002162155.2. Taxonomy (NCBI): domain Eukaryota; kingdom Viridiplantae; phylum Streptophyta; class Magnoliopsida; order Poales; family Poaceae; genus Triticum; species Triticum dicoccoides. The sequence continues at coordinate 307,888,230 of NC_041384.1, forward strand.
GCTAGGAGCTTCATCATAAACTACTCTAACGGATGAGACCACAAAGATAAGTTCCATCCAATGTTTCACTTGCCAAGGTCGTGGCCACAAGACATACCAATGCCATACAAGGCGCACCATGATCGCCAATGACGACGGCACCTACAACTGCACGAACGAAGAAGAAATGGAAGCACTTGAGCACGTGGCCATGTATCGCCAAGTGAGTGAAGATGAAGACCCTCAAGTATTTTGTGACAATGATACTAGCCCCGCTCTTGTTATCTCCAAGATCTTGACCCTTCAACACCAACAAGAGGAAGAACAATGTTTCCACATCTTCCACACCAAGGCGGGCATCAATGGAAGGTCCGTGAAGGTCATCATCGACAGGGGAAATTGCCACAATTTGGCAAGAGAAGAGCTATGTTCCAAGCTACCGTTCGTCAAGATGAAGCATCCTCATCCCTACAAGGTCCAATCGCTTAGCGACTCCGGCACCATCCAAGTGGAGCACACCGTTCAAATGTCCTTCAAGACTGGCGTATACGAAGACACATTAGAGTGTGATGTGGTTCCCATGTACGTGTGCCATCTCCTCTTAGGAATACCTTGGCAATTCGATGGCGGTATCATCAACTACGGACAAACCAATCACTATATGATGAAGATCATCCTTCCATCATCCCCATGGACTCTACACCAACGGATCAAGCACCACATGGGCCTATGAGCTCGAGCACGCGCAATGGAAACCGAGGTGAACTCCTTCCTAATTGACATGCATATGGACACAAATGGAACTTGGGTGCTACCTCACCAACATGCACTATGTATCATTAGGTACGAAGAGGAACACCCCCAAGAAGCGAAGGAGCATCATCAAGGAGTAGGAGAAGCCCCACAAGAAATTGAGGAAGAAGAAGGAGTCCCAAAGGAGCAGAACAAGAAGTCCCAAGTGACCCCTGTGCATGGGCCCCGGAGACCCTGTGCCCACGAGCTACAGAGGGAGCTACGGCTGTAGCACCCCATGCGCATGGGCGTGTATGTAACATCCCGAAATTCTAAATTTTGGAATGTTATATTAAATAAATAGTTTTGATTGTTCATTTGATTGTGGTGTGATTGCTTGTGTGAAATTGAGTGAGATTTGACACTTTTTGAAAGTTGAATGAGAGGGAATGAAATGACTTTCCCAAATTTTCACTTCGCATTCTGATCTCCATGAATTCAAATTCTTTTCAAATGCAGAACCCTAGAGTGAAGATGACATGAGTTCTTCCATTTAAAATGAAAAGGGTTTTTGGAAATATTTGAATTTGATTTGCAAATAATTCAAACCAGAAACTTTAAGCAACTCAGTGATTTTCATGAGAAAAGATAAAATGACTTCTTCGAGTTATGTGAAATATGACTTGGAAGTTCAAAAGAATCAAATTGAAGTTATTTTGAAACCCATTTTTCAATTTGGCGTTATTTCGTTTTTATTCAAGTTATTTTTCTCCAAAAATAAAATATATGGAAAATAGGGTAAAATGATTACCTACAATAGAAAATTGGAGAAAAGGAAATTTGAGATAATTTTGGTACTTCAAAAATATTTTATTTTATTTTTAAATGAAACAATAACACTATTTGCTTTATTTATATTTTTGTGGATATTATTTGTATCTTCAAATATGTTCATGTTTTAGGATTTCTTTTTATGAAAATTTTGATATATTATATGCCTATATATCATTTTTTTCTATTTCCT
>NC_041384.1:307890259-307980425 GCF_002162155.2 Triticum dicoccoides
GCCGATGCATTTTCCTTTTGATCACCCGCACTGCATCTCGCCCTCGCTCGCGTCTCTCTTTCAATGACCGACGGGTCCCACCCGTCAGGTCTATATAATTCCTCCTCCCGGAAGGATCGGGCCGAGCCTGCCGAACACCACCGCCACCAGAATCCCGAAGATCTCGGGATCGAGATTGCTATGCGCCCCCTGGCCCAAGAAACGCACCCTATAAAGCCAGACCCCTCTCCTATGATTCTCCTCGAAATCCCTCTCTCCCTCATGCCCACGCTTTCGAAATCGCTCCCCAGAGTACCCATCTGCCGGCGCCCACTAGATCTCACCGCCTCCGCCCTGCTCAATCCTAACCCTAACTGACACCACCGAACTCCCCGCCTTCTAATGGCGTATCGCCTGGTGCACTCGCCGGAGCTCTAGGATCACCGAAGCACCCGAACACCATCACCGCCTTGACCTCGCTGCTGACCTCCTTTGTCCACCTATGATGCCACCTCGACCACCGCTGGACTCACCATCGGACGCCGTGTCCATTCATGACCTCGCCGACAAACGGAGCGCCACCGCCAACGACATCCAAGCCGCATCGCCGGCGACCACCACTGTTGTAAGCTCCGACGACCCTCCGCTCCCCTCCATTACATCTTCATTATATGGCCTAGATTAGATCATCAAATCGGTATGGTTTTTTTAGTAGATCGGTTTTATTTACGGTTTAGTTAGTTTAGATCGAACCGGTTCGTTGGTTTCTTTTTATTAAATGTGGATGCATGGTTTAAGTAACGCCTGAGGGTAGTTTAGTTACAGATCGCCCTTCTCTTAGCCCAGTAGTAGTAGGCCACGTAGCTAGTGCCCGATTGTTTTTTTGTTATTTTCGTTCTCTTTAAAAAATAGAAAAAGTTTCAATTTTAGATTGCTTGTATCTTTTAGCCTACTTAATATTTTTGAGTGTTTCCAATTGCACTGGGTTAGGAATTTTATGAAGTTTCTTTTAGTGATTTGAAATTTTGAAATTAAGTAGTTCAAATTTGAATTATTTTGAATATGCTTCAAACACTGTTTTGGCTCTAGTTTGAATTCTACAATAGATTTTTGATTGATTCTTTTTGCTACTATTTTGTTATTGTTTTCTCTTGCGAGTAGCATATGGTAATTTATTTTTAGTTTATTTCAAATTAGGGTTTTAGGAAAAATAGTACTGTTTTAGTTATAGCTTTGTTTTAATCTTTTCTTTATTTTTTTAATTTTCTTTAAAACTATTTTTCACTTTTGACAAATTTAGTTTTGTTTTTGTTACTTAACAGTAGACAATTTCATTTTTTGTTATTCTAAAATTTTAATTTCTTTAGTGTTTGTATGACAACTTGTATAAGTCATAGTTAGAGTTTTATAAAAGATTTTAATTTGTTTCTTTTTGCTACTAAAAGTTTATGAAAAAAATTATTTCTATTATATTAATGAAAAATATTTCTTTTTTGTTAATTTTTAGTTTAGTGTTTTAATGGCTGTTAAGTTTCTACTTAGGGCAAAACTATATTGCATGTTTGTAGTAGAGTCTTAGACTTTCCTTACTAGCTTTCTTTGGAATTCATTTGAGTTTTCTTTGTCGACTTAATTGTTATTTGAGTGCTAGAATTGTTTTCCAGGATGTTTGCTTATCTGAATGTTATGCTTGTGATATAGACTTTCAAAGGAGTGACGTATAGTTCTACCAAGTCTTTATTTCTGAGAGTGTTATAATCTTCATCAACTTACCAGGCAAGTTCACTTTGACCATGTTTTTCATACCTATATTTTATTGGCATGTAGTATCACCATTTCACCATCTCCTTCAGTAGTATATCTAATCTTGTAGTTGCGTAGAATGCATGACGTAGGAACACATCTCCCTATTACCAAGCCCGAGGTGCATATAGTTTTAGTGCTATGCTATCATATACGGGGTTTTGATAGAGGCAAGGGTGTCCCGATGTTTCGATGAGATGGTGGCTATCATTTTATGTGGGAGTCGACCTTGACGATCCGACTATGAATGTGCGAGATGTCGCACCTTAGCAATCGCTAAACCAACTTCCGAGGGGTTATTGACCACGCCGGAGCACGATCAACCTGACCACGAGGGTTTGTTTCCTGCGAGCAAACGAAGAACAAGCAAGAAACTGAGATTGCAATCTGGATATTGCGAATATAAGATGAAAGCTTTATTGATGAAGGCCGATGAGGGAGTCCTGGATTAGGGGGTCTCCGGACAGCCGGACTATATCCTTTGGCCGGACTGTTGGACTATGAAGATACAAGATTGAAGACTTCGTCTCGTGTCCGGATGGGACTCTACTTGGCGTGGAAGGCAATCTAGGCAATACGGATATGTATATCTCCTCCTTTGTAACTGACCTTGTGTAACCCTAGCCCCCTCCGGTGTCTATATAAACCAGAGAGTTTTAGTCCGTAGGACAACATACAATCATACCATAGGCTAGCTTCTAGGGTTTAGCCTCTCCGATCTCGTGGTAGATCAACTCTTGTAATACTCATAGCATCAAGAATAAATCAAGCAGGACGTAGGGTTTTACCTCCATCAAGAGGGCCCGAACCTGGGTAAAACATCGTGTCCCATGCCTCCTGTTACCATCCGCCTTAGACGCATAGTTTGGGACCCCCTACCCGAGATCCGCCAGTTTTGACACCGACATTGGTGCTTTCATTGAGAGTTCCTCTGTGTCGTCGCCGTTAGGCTTGATGGCTCCTACTATCATCGATAGCGATGCAGTCCAGGGTGAGACTTTTCTCCCCAGACAGATCTTTGTGTTCAGCGACTTCGCACTGCGGGCCAACTCGTTTGGCCATCTGGAGCAGATCGAAAGTTACACCCCTGGCCACCAGGTCAGGTTTGGAAGCTTAAACTACATGGCCGATATCCACGGAGACTTGATCTTCGACGGATTCGAGCCCCTGCCTTGTGCGCCACGTGGTCACGATGAGTACGGTTTAGCTCTACCATCGGACAGTGTTCAGGAGGTCTTATCGGCAGCCGCTCCGACCCTCAATTTGGAGCCAGTTGCGCCATCCATGAACGGGTGGATAGACCCTGCTACGGAGGCCATATCCTTTGCGGTGATCGAGCCGAATATCGACCTTACCCTTCACGAGAGCCGTGTTTCCAAACTACCGGATCCTTCTCCGGACACGGACTCCGAACCGCCTGGGCCCGTTCCTATCGAATCCGATTGGGCGCCGATCATGGAGTTTACCTCCGCGGATATTTTTCAGCACTCGCCCTTTGGTGACATACTGAACTCATTAAGGTCTCTCTCCTTGTCAGGAGAGTCCTGGCCGAACTACATCCAGCAGGATTGGGATGCGGATGACGAAGAAATTCGCCGCCCACCCACCACCCACTTAGTAGCCACTGTCGATGAGTTAACCGACATGCTCGACTTTGACTCCGAAGGCTTTGACGGTATGGACTACGATGCGGGAGGCGAAGAGGAACCATTACCCATAGACCCGCTCCAAATCCCGCCTCGGCAGAAATAACGATCACATAGACCCAGTGTTAGAGCAGGGTGAACCATTGCCTGACCACGGCAACACGGAAAATCAAGCCGAACAACCCAACCCCGTCGAAGATAACAGTCCGGACGACATCACACCGGACAGGCGCCAGGAGCAACATAATGCCCAACAAAGGCTCGTTGCCACGGCGAGGAGTCTAAAAAACAGAAGCAAAGGCTCAAGGCTGCACAAGACACACTCAAAATCAAATGGAGTGAAGTACTCAACACTGCACCGAAATATGGCAGTAATCGCCACACCAAGAGCTATCCGAAGCGAAAGTTGGTACTTGAATTTGATGAGGAGGCCTTAGATCCTCCACAATTAAAAAATAAAACGGCCATCCGGTCGGATAGACGACCTCATAGACAACATAAAGCGGCAATCGATGCCGCACATAAACCAGTACGCGATCCGCGTAAGGGCTCACATCAAAAGGACGGCGCAACCAGATCCATCTATGGACCATGCAGGCGCGCTCCAACATACAATGCAACACAACAAACATCCGACCACCACGGTACACCCAAATATACGGGTGCCGCACACCCTGTATGTTTCACCGACGAGGTGCTGGATCATGAATTTCCAGAGGGATTCATACCCGTAAAAATAGAGGCGTACGATGGAACAACAGACACTGGGGTCTGGATTGAGGACTATATCCTCCATATCCATATGGCTCGAGGAGATGATCTCCACGCCATCAAGTACTTACCCCTCAAGCTCAAAGGGCCAGCTCGACACTGGCTTAAAAGCTTCCCCGAAAACTCCATCGGAAGTTGGGAAGAGCTCGAAGACGCCTTTTGGGCAAATTTTCAAGGGACATATGTCCGACCACCGGATGCAGACGATCTAAGTCATATAACTCAACAGCCCGGTGAGTCAGCCTCAAAAATTTGGAACAGGTTCCTCACTAAAAAGAACCAAATAGTTGACTGTCCGCACGCCAAAGCCTTAGCAGCCTTCAAGACGAATGGCTTGCCAGACACTCGGTCAAGAAAAGCCGAGAACAATGGCAGCATTAACAAGCCTCATGACCCGTTTTTGCGCGGGCGAGGACAGCTGGTTAGCCCGATGCAGCACCAGCGACCCAAGTACATCCGAAGTCAGGGATGGAAACATGAAATCACGATGCAGCAAGAATAAGCGCCGGAATAAAGAAGACAACCCGAAGAGCACGGCGGTAAACGCCGGATTTAGAAGCTCTCGGCCAGGGCAGCAGAAGCCGCCCTCCAAAGGCAACAGAGATGAATTGTCCAGCCTAAACAAAATTTTGGACCAAATATGTCAGATCCATAGCACCCCTGATAAACCTGCAAATCATACCCACAGAGAATGTTGGGTCTTCAAATAGTCCGGCAAGCTCAACGCCGAACACAAGGGGCAGGATACACCAAGTGAAGACGAGGACGAGCCTCGCAAGCAAAGCATAGGGGAACAGAAGAAATTCCCACCATAAGTCAAAATAGTCAACGTGTTACACGTGATAAAAGGGAGAGACAAAGCGGCACCTTTAGAGGAACATGCCCCAGGGACTATCACCGCGCAGCTCCGCCACTGGTCGTCCCAACCGATCACCTTCGACCATCGGGATTACTCAGCAAGTATCCGGCACGCGGGATGGGCTGCCTTGGTATTAGATCCAATAATTGATGGATACCACTTCACCCGAGTCCTGATGGACGGCGGCAGCAGTTTGAATCTGATATATCAGGACACAGTCCGCAAAATGGGGATAGACCCAACAAAAATTTTCCGCAGCAATGCTACCTTTAAAGGAGTAACGCAGGCCCGGAGGCTCACTGCAGGGGCTCCCTGCTACTAGAGGTTATATTCGACTTCCCCGACAACTTCCGCAGTGAAAATTTAACTTTCCACGTCGCTCCATTCCAAAGTGGCTATCAAGCACTACTTGGACGCGAAGCTTTCGCTCGCTTTAACGCAATACCGCATTACGCTTCCCTCAAGCTCAAGATGTCCGGTCCACGCGGCATCATTACAGTAAATGGAAATATTGAGCGCTCCTTGCGCGCCAAAGACGGTGCGGCCGCCTTGGCCGCCACACACTAAACGGCCTCACCAACTCAAGCATTTGACAGGTCGTTAAGACCACGGACACAGCTAGACGAGTCTAGCTCGGCTATATGTAATTAATACAGGATTGATGACTATACCCCTATTACAATACAAGGGGCTCAACGCGCGCGCAAAAGTGGCAATTAGGCTCACCTTTACTCATTTTCAACTATATATTGTTTATTTAGTATAATTTAACTTTTGCACGGCAACTTTTCAATTAAGTTCCTCTCTTTTTCAGATGACCATCGTGCTACACCCGTCCAGGATACGGCACAATGGAGACACAGGCGCAGACGTGCAGCAAGGACCTTTTCCAAGGATTCTTTGTAGATTAAGACCCTGCGAAAACCTTTTTTACTATCTCTTGTTGATTTACATCCCTCGGATTCTCAGTACAACCGAGATGGATGCTGACGTCTTGGCATGTGGCCACGCCAGAATAATGCATGTACCCAAACACCAGGGGCTTATTACAAAGGGTACTGTTTAGACCCGGTTTACTCCATAAAGACCGAATACCTTAGGGAGTGTTCAGCGTCGCGAGTTTGGCCTTGTATGCATCAGCTCCGAATCATGTCTTTGGTTAAATGTTGGGTTTGCCCGGCTCCTGTGTTTTGCTGCCTTACGTTCCACTCTATCGGCTAAGGCGGCACCAGGAGAACTACTGCGATTGTGCCCTGGTTCATCTGTACGAGCACCTCAGTAGAGAAAGCCGAAAACTGACAGTCATGATATAGCGTGAGACTGGTCAACCACTCGATGACCAATTGGAATCTTCAGGATTCCTCCACATTAACGAAGGGCCATTTCCCGGCCAGGCATGTACGCAGCCCGAATCCGGACGAGTGCGGAGCCACCAGGGGCTATATAGTAGCGCCACTGTCAAACTCCTATGGCTAAGTGGAAGTGTTAAAGCATTATAGTCCGGTTGCCTAGTTTGCTATGCTATCACCTCCTTATTAGGACCAAGACATTGGATTAAGTTTGAATACGCGTCTTCTGCGAGCACCCCCGTATTATATGCGTGGGGGCTGAAGCCGACGACTGCAATCTTTCAGGTTATATACATGTATACATAAAACGGCCGCACAGGAGGCATCACAATACTTTCGGGCAAAAGTATAAATACAGCCTTGATAAATTCAATAAAACATTGTCTTTACAATGGGAATACATGTCACTCAAACATAACATTCTTCGAGCACTGGGCCTCTATGATACGACCGCCCTCAAGAACTTCTTCAAAATAGTGCTCGGCAGCCACTTGGCCTATGACCGAACCCTGCGCCGCGACAGTGGTGGCATCCATTTCCGCCCAGTATGTTTTGGCACGGGCAAGGGCCATCCGCGAGCCTTCTATGCACGCCGACCTCTTCATCGCATTAATGCGTGGCACCGCACCAAGGAACTGCTGCACCAAGCTAAAATAGCTGTTCGACTTTGGCCTTTCCGGCCATAGATGATCCACGACAGACCTCATGGCGAGTCCGGACAATCTATTGAGTTCGGCCCATTCAGCAAGCTGATCAGTCAATGGAAGCGGACACTCTGGAACGTTAAATTGCGACCAGAACAGCTTGTCCACTTCACGATCTGTCTGATATTGGAAGTATTCCGCCGCATCAACGGCGCTTGCCGCTAAGTCCAGATATGCGTCGGCCGAACTTGACAGCCGATCCAGAGGGGCATACCGTGGATCGCCGAACTTCCTCCGCAACATAAAGGGCTTCCCAGCCATAATGTCCCCGACTTCATGCAGTTCCTCCTTCTTCGCTCTCATTGCAGAGCAGGTGTCTTTGGTCGCCATTGTGGCCTTTTCAAGGTCTGTAGCCTTCGCCCGGTTTTCTTCTTCAAGAAACTGGCAGCGGTCGGCAGTGTCTTTTAACTTCACAGCCATTTTGGCCATTTTTTCTTTGCTCTCGCTATGAGCGGCCTTCTCGGCTTTCAACTCTTCGGCCGCTTTCAAAGCGGCCGCATTACTACTCCTTGCTTGCTCCTTGGCTCGGGCAAGCTCCGCCCGCAGGGCCTCCACGGTGGCAGCTCCATCTGCAGTCACAACATATTAAAGATACTGGCATCACGCTGCTCTTACTATGTGACATTCACTATAAATATCACCTACCCTGTGCCTCGTCAAGCCGCTTGTTAACAAGCTCGATGTTGGCAACCGCCGCATCCAGTCGTCGTTTTAATTCGGCAACCCCATGAGTCCGGCTAGCCACCGGAGCTTCAGACACCTGCACATAACGGCAGTCTGGTCATTACCTGGGACTACGATCCTCTGTTCGCCGCCGTTCTCGAAGACAACCAGAGTCTCAGGGGCTACTATCTACGCAGGTCGCACCTAAAAATGTGTGGTACTACCACAAACGCATATCATTCCACGTACCTCAAAGCCCATCAGTAGACTCATAAAGGCTTCATGCAACCCGTTTTCGACGGACAAAATCCTTTCAATCACCGTACATATTAATGTACGGTGCTCTTCTGAGATAGTCGCTCGCTCTAGTAGACCCTTCAGTACGTCCGACCGCATACCAAGTGGTGCCGGACTCGTTTGATTTCTCTCTTCAAGAGCCGGATATTGAGGGCTTTGGGTGACCATGGGATTACCTTCTGGCCTTGTCGGATTCGGAGAAACTCTCCATGATGACACTTCAAGGTCGCCCGCTTCTTGAGCCAGGGAGCCTGGAGGAGGTGTTTCGCTCTCCATCATCTTCGGAAGAAGATCCCCCGAAGACGAGCTCTGCTGAGAAGGGCTCAGATCTGAACTGCAAGATAGATGCTTCGGTTATCTTCCTCAGAAGTAAGGTAGTATATCTTCACTATTAAGTACTTTTTGATTACTTACAGCTCGTTAGAGGGCTGATCCCCGCACGGACTTTGTGCGGCAAGAGAACCCTCCGAGGCGGGACCCTCTGGTGGAGTTTTCCTCTCCCGTTTGGAAACCTTGGTTTCTGGGTCATCAGAGGTAGTCCTCTCCCTCCCCCGGGGCGAGGGAATGTCAGATTCCTTCCCTTGGTTATCCTCCCTCACGGAGGCGCACGTTCCCTCGGTTGGAATAGGTAGCGGTGGGGGCCCGCTTTCGCCCTCTTTATTCCCCCCTTCATCTTCCTTTGAGGGCACCAGGCAAGGTGCTGGCTCGAGCATCTTTTCCAGCACCGGATTGTCCAAGCCTTCGGGAAGGGGGGCCAAACACCGGATCATCTTCACCTTTGTTATCCAGTCCTGGTCAAAAAGAGATTCTTCATAATGACGTCATGATAAATGAAGGACAGTGTGTTCGGCTAGAGGATTACTTACTTGGGCCGCGGTGCGGTTGTTGCTCAGGCCCACGTCCTCGGAGGTATCCGGACACTCTATTTGGGATCCGAAGAACGACTTGTACATCTCCTCGTGCGTCAGGCCGAGGAATTCTGAATAGTGCGTGGTCCTTCTTGGTTGAATTCCCACAAGCGGAGGGCCGGCGTTTGCAAGGCTGGACTTGACGAACCAGCATGACTTGCACTACCATAACTAAACTAAAATCTCCCTCGAAGAGATCCCGGATGCGGCTCTGCAGTATGGGCACATCCTTGGCTGGACCCCAGCTCAGCCCCCTGCTGATCCATGACATCAGTTGTGGTGGAGGGCCCGAGCGAAAGGCGGGGGAAGCTACCCACTTGGCACTAATGGGAGCGGTGATGTAGAACCACTCCTGTTGCCATAATTCGGATACCTCTAGAAAGGAACCTTTTGGCCACGGAGCTCTGGCAATCTTGCTTATTAATGCACCCCCGCACGCTGCATATTGCCCCTCAACTGTCTTCGGCTTCACATCAAAGGTCATGAGCCACAGGATGAAGTGAGGGGTAATGCGGAGGAAGGCCTCACATACGGCAATAAATGCCGAGATGTGGAGAAAGGAATCCGGGGCTAGATCGTGGAAATCAAGCCCGTAATAGAACATCAAACCCCTTACTAAGGGATCCAGAGTGAGGCCTAGTCCTCGGGGGAAGTGGGAGATGAACACTACGTCTTCATTGGGTTCAGGAGTAGGGACGACCTGCCCTCGGGCAGGCAGCCGATGTGAGACTTCGGCGGTCAGGTATCTTGCCTCCCTCAACTTCTTGATATCCTCTTCCATGACGGAGGAGGGCATCCACCAGCCCTGGAGGCTGGATCTGGACATGATTGAAGATCCGAAGCACCTGACCTAGGCTTTGAGTGTTAGAACTCGAGGCGGGGGAGGAATTCAATTGAGCACGGGAGGAAAAAAGTAAAAGCCTTGACCCTTTATAAAGAGGGTGAATATCAAGCGTCCTGCTCGTGGCTGTTTGGGACTTGCCTAAAATGTAGGAGTCCTAGGCGTGGTTGGGTTACCCACGACCGTATTGATGAGAATCCCATAATAAGGGGGACACGACCTCTGCTTTGACAAGACATGTCAAGAAACTGCCTCGCGTTATGTGCGGGGCTAGTTAAAGAAAAATGGTTCGAATAATCAACGACCCATGGCGTGATGTCATGTTGCCAAAACGTGTCAGCAGATTAGATTTGTGGAAATATTATTCTCTCTACGGTGGTATGTGGAACTTATTTTGCAGGGTCGGACACTATCCTTGTATTCAAATTCTTCCGTGGTGTATTCGGAGGAGGAACCCGCCTTGCAATGCCGAAGACAATACTGCGCGCCAGACTCATCGTCATTGAAGCCTGGTTCAGGGGCTACTGAGGGAGTCCTGGGTTAGGGGGCCTCCGGATAGCCGGACTATATCCTTTGGCCGGACTGTTGGACTATGAAGATACAAGATTGAAGACTCCGTCTCGTGTCTGGATGGGACTCTACTTGGCGTGGAAGGCAATCTAGGCAATACAGATATGTATATCTCCTCCTTTGTAACCGACCTTGTGTAACCCTAGCCCCCTCCGGTGTCTATATAAACCGGAGGGTTTTAGTCCGTAGGACAACATACAATCATACCATAGGCTAGCTTCTAGGGTTTAGCCTCTTCGATCTCGTGGTAGATCAACTCTTGTAATACTCATATCATCAAGAATAAATCAAGCAGGACGTATGGTTTTACCTCCATCAAGAGGGCCCGAACCTCGGTAAACATCATGTCCCCTGCCTCCTGTTACCATCCGCCTTAGACGCACAGTTTGGGACCCCCTACCGGAGATCCGCCAGTTTTGACACCGACAGTGGGGTTCTGTGACGCCTTTGTCTGGTCGTTGAACACAAACGAAATACGTGAAGTTCGAGCTATGGCAAACTTTAATCTAAACAAAACCCAAAGTCTAAACGACGCCCTAAGGGCTGTATATATGGAGGAAGAGGGCGAAATTTCGTGGCCCTTGGAGGAGGTGTCCGAAACCAACCCTAACTCTTGTTTCCCCGCACATACGGACTCTAAAAACAGCCTATACTTAAGTATTTCGAAAATACATGGGCCTGGCCCAATAATAAGGTGACACAGCACCTAGAATAGCCTCTGGACGAAATTTATGAAGTGTCATCTTGTATATTTCGTCCAAGGCTTCATGCACTCCTTATGGTTGCTTCAAAGTCCTGAAATCATCACTTGTAACTCCGTTCTTGATCCCCTTGCGCATGCATCATCTCCATGCTTGGTCTTGCTCCAGTGTTCATCCCTCTTATCCTTGCCAGGCCCTTCATTTGTAAGCAAAACAAATGCATCAAATTTAGGCAGCATCATATTCTCATGAACATTAGAATCATTACCAAGAAACGAAAGTACCTGATAATTTAATTGGCGTGTGCGAGCTCTAGTAATTGGTCCAGTATGTATAGCAGCAGGGGATGTGGGTGTAACAATGGTATTGATGTCCTCATCATCCTCCCCTTCTTGAAATGAAGTCGTCCTCGACCGAAGCTCATCTTCCTCACCCAAATAAGGCTTCAAATCTGCAATGTTAGAAGTGGGACTAACCCCAAAATCTGTAGGCAGCTCAAGTTTATATGCATTATCATTTATTTTCTCTAACACCTTAAAAGGACCATCAGCACGTGGCATTAGCTCTGATTTGCGCAAATTAGGAAATCTATCCTTACGCAAATGTAACCAAACAAGATCTCCAGGTGCAAACACAACATGTTTTCTACCATTATCTCCAGCAAGTTTATATTTAGCATTCATATGCTCAATGTTTTCCTTAGTTAACTCATGCATTTTTAAAATCAATTCAGCATGTTCTTTAGCATCAAAATTAACCTTCTCCGAAGATGGAAGAGGCAACAAATCAATAGGTGCATGAGGTAGGAAACCATACACAATTTGAAAAGGGCACATCTTAGTAGTAGAATGCAATGAACGATTATAAGCAAATTCAATATGAGGCAAGCATTCTTCCCTCATTTTCTTATTATTTTTCAAAACAGCCCTAAGCATAGTAGACAATGTCCTATTGACTACTTCAGTTTGTCTATCAGTTTGGGGGTGAAAAGTAGTACTAAAAAGCAGTTTAGTCCCCAAATTAGCCCATAAACATCTCCAAAAGTGGCTAAGAAATTTAGTATCACGATCTGAAACAATAGTATTTGGCACACCATGCAAGCGAATAATTTCACGAAAGAACAAATCAGCAACATTTGCAGCATCATCGCTTTTATGACATGGTATAAAGTGTGCCATTTTCCAGAACCTATCCATGACAACAAATATGCTATCCCTCCCCTTCTTTGTTCGAGGTAAACCTAAAACAATGTCCATAGATATAGCCTCCCAAGGAACACTAGGTATAGGCAAAGGCATATATAAACCATGAGGATTGAGTCGTGACTTAGCTTTTTGATATGTAGTGCAGCGAGCAACAAAACGCTCAACATCCCGTCTCATCTTTGGCCAAAAAAATTTGTAGCAAGTATATCCTCCATCTTCTTGACACCAAAGTGTCCCATTAATCCTCCTCCATGCGCCTCCTGCGACAACAGAAGACGAATGGAGCTAGCTGGAATGCATAGCTTGTTAGCATGAAACACAAATCCATCGTTAAGAACGAACTTGTTCCAAGTTCTCCCTTCCTTACAATTCTACAATACATCTTTAAATTCAGCATCATCAATATATTGATCTTTGATAGTCTCCAAACCAAATATTTTATAGTCAAGTTGTGAAAGCATAGTATAACGACGAGACAATGCATCAACAATAACATTTTCTTTACCCTTCTTGTGTTTAATGACATAAGGGAAAGTCTCCATGAATTCAACCCATTTAGCATGTCTACGGTTCAGTTTTGCTTGACTTTTAATGCGTTTCAAAGATTCATGATTAGAATGTATTAAAAATTCCTTGGGCCATAAATAATGTTGCCATGTTTCTAAGGTCCGAACAACATCATATAATTATTTATCATAAGTAGAATAGTTCAGGCTAGGCCCACTCAATTTTTCAGAAAAGTATGCAACAGGTTTGCCATCTTGTAATAACACACCTCCTAATCCAATTCCACTAGCATCACATTCAAGCTCAAAAGTCTTATTAAAATCAGGAAGTTGTAGTAAAGGAACATGTGTTAATTTATCTTTCAATACCGTGAAGGCTTCTTCCTGTGCGGTACCCCAAAAAGAGGCACATCCTTCTTTGTAAGCTCGTTGAGAGGTGCAGCAATGGTGCTGAAATCTCTCACAAAACGCTTATAGAAACCAGCGAGGCCAAGGAAACTCCTCACCTGTGTGACCGTTTTGAGTTGCGGCCAACTCTCAATAGCTTTAATCTTGGCTTTATCAAGTTCAATTCCTTGTGGAGTAACAACATAGCCAAGAAAAGATACTCGGTCGGTGCAAAAGGTGCACTTTCCAAGGTTACCAAACAAACATGCATCACGTAGAGCAATAAAAACATCACGTAAATGTTCCTCCAAAGATTTGCTATAAATCAATATGTCATCAAAGTAAAATACCACAAATCGTCCAATGAAAGCACGTAAAACTTCGTTCATTAATCTCATGAAAGTACTAGGTGCATTAGTTAACCCAAAAGGCGTGAATAACCACTCATATAATCCAAACTTAGTTTTAAATGCTGTTTTCCATTCATCTCCCAATTTCATACGAATTTGATGGTATCCACTATGCAAATCAACTTTGGAGAATATTGTAGAGCCACTCAATTCATCAAGCATATCATCTAGCCTAGGAATAGGATGACGATAACGAATAGTAATATTATTAATGCCTCTAAAATCAACGCACATACATGATGTACCATCCCTTTTCGGCACTAAAATGGTAGGAACAACACAAGGACTAAGGGATTCGCGTATATAACCTTTGTCGAGCAGTTCTTGTACTTGACGCATAATCTCCTTCGTCTCCTCTGGATTGGTATGGTATGGTGCACGGTTGGGTAATGATGCACTGGGAATTAAGTCAATTTGGTGCTCAATCCCTCGAATAGGTGGTAATCCCGGTGGCACGTCTTGTGGAAAGAAGTCAGCAAACTCCTGCAAAATGTTAGTGACAGCAGGAGGCAAAGAGGAAGGCACATCCTCGAATGAAAATAATGCCTCTTTGCACACAAAAGTATAGTGATGCGGAGCATCCTATGGACATCACCATTTCAAGAGTCCGTTCGGCAGGTGACACGTGCGACATCTACTTCACATACATAAAGGTGAATCATCTGCTTTACACGTGCTCACTTGACCCCTTCGAGGATGGTATACTACTTGACACTTCTCCCTTGTGCATGCATAGGTATTGTCGGAGCTTCACGGATGCTGAGGAGGAGTGCAAGCGCCAAGGAATAACTACACCATCCGTGAGGGAAGCCTGGAAGCGACGACGGAAGAAGACGACACTGCTGAAGCTACAACGGTCGGACATCCGGGCCAGAGGCCAGGCATCCGGCGCCTGTGCAGCTGCCCAACTGCTGCACCAACAGTCGGCCGAACAAGCCTCAGCGGCCGAACATCCGGCGCCAACCCCGGACATCCGGCGCCTCCCGACAGCCCGAACATCCGGCATCTCCCCCGGAAATCCGGCACCGACGTATCCAGAGAGCAGCTGAACCTCCACCTCAGCCCGGACAACCGGCCGCGACCCCGGACATCCGGCTCGTCCCAAAACCCCAGACATCCGCCCCCAGCCCGGACGTCCGGCACCTGCGCGTGCCTAACTGAGCCAAAGGCCCATGTATCCCCTCCTCACTTACCCCTTCGTGGCTCTAGACTATATATACTCCTCCACCTCCTTCTAGTTAGAGTTAGCATTGGTTCAGCTCATTTTAGAGATAGAGCATTGCTCATCCACATCGGATCTACTCCACGAGAGAGACCACAGCCTTTACGGAGAAGATCCCTTTGGATATTGAAGGTCTTCAGCCACATGCCGAAGTGGGGCCGGATGTAGAGGAAAGCCTCACACATGACGATGAACGCCGAAATGTTGAGGATGATGTTCAGGGCCAGATCATGGAAGTCCAGCCCATAATAGAATATGAGACCACAGACGAATGGATGGAGGGGAAACCCCAGTCCGTGGAGGAAGTGGTGGAGGAAAACTATCCTCTAATGAGGTTCTGGGGTAGGAACGATCTGCCCCGCAGCGGGCAGCCGGTGCGCGATATTCACGACTAAGTATCCGGCTCCGCTCAGCTTCTTGATGTGTCCCTCCGTAATGAAGGAAGCCATCCATTTGCCTCCCACTCCGGACATGTTTGGAGAAGGTTGAGGGGAAGGATGTGGACTTGGGCGTTAGAGCTCGAGTGCGCAAGAACGGATGAGCAATGAGGAAGAAGGCGTGGGCAGAGAAAGGTTAAACCTTATCTCTTTATAAGGGCGGCCAAAACTATGCTCCCCACTAGCCTGATAAAACTCACTTATCCCCCAAGCGCCGTAATTGGTGGCGCGGTTGGGTTACCCACGCCCGTATTGATGAGAATCCCGTAATAAGGGGGACAAAATCTCTGCATTGACAAGACGTGTCAGGAAACTGCCTCGCGTTATGTGCGGGGCTAGTTAAAGAAAAACGGTTCGAGTAATCACCAAGCCATGGAGTGATGTCGTGTTGCCAAAACGTGTCAGCAGATTAGATTTGTGAAAATATTATTCTCTCTACGGTGGTATGTGGAACTTATTTTGATGGGTCGGACACTATCCTTGTATTTAGATTTTTCTGTGGTGTATTCGGAGGAGGAACCCGCCTTGCAATGACGAAGACAACACTGCGCGCCGGACTCATCGTCATTGAAGCCTGGTTCAGGGCCTACTGAGGGAGTCCAGGATTAGGGGGTATCCGGACAGCCGGATGATATCCTTTGGCCGGACTGTTGGACTATGAAGATACAAGATTGAAGACTTCGTCTCGTGTCCGGATGGAACTCTACTTGGCGTGGAAGGCAAGCTAGGCAGTACGGATATGGATATCTCCTCCTTTGTAACCGACCTTGTGTAACCCTAGCCCCCTCCGGTGTCTATATAAACCGGAGTGTTTAGTCCGTAGGACAACAGACAATCATACCATAGGCTAGCTTCTAGGGTTTAGCCTCTCTGATCTCGTGGTAGATCAACTCTTGTAATACTCATATCATCGAGAATAAATCAAGCAGGACGTAGGGTTTTACCTCCATCAAGAGGGCCCGAACCTGGGTAAAACATTGTGTTCCCTGCCTCCTGTTACCATCCGCCTTAGACGCACAGTTCGGGACCCCCTACCCGAGATCCACCGGTTTTGACACCGACACCATGGTTATTGGCATTTGTTTTTCTTGTGATGATATTGACATGCTCCCTTTGCATCATTTATCTCATATGCCATTCCATGACTACCTAGCTTCGGATATGCATTGTTTTGAATGTTGTCCATTTTCTCCATGTGATCTTTCCAATAATCCTCACGAGGAGACCCCCATAGTTTCCTCATACATTTTAGTAGATTTTGATTCATCCCATTCATTGCATGATCCCAATACTTGTGTGCACCATATGCTTCCCATGAATAAACATGCTATTGATATGCCATATACTTGCATTCTCAATTTGTGTCCCCATCGTTTATAACGCCCTCGATGCGGCTATATCTCCCACGTGTCGAAGCACGACTTCGAGGCATAACCACATTGAAAGCAATGTCACAAGTGAGGTAATCTTCACACAACCCATGTAATACATAAGGGAAAGAGATACATAGTTGGCTTACAATCGCCACTTCACACAATACATGAATAAAGCATTACCTCAATCAGATACAATCAAGGTCCGACTACGGAACCAAAATAAAAGAAGACTACCCCAAATGCTACACAGATCCCCGATCGTCCCGACTGGGCTCCACTACTGATCAACTAGAACGAAACAACACAAAGGACAAGATCTTCCTCGAGCTCCTCCTTGAGCTTGGTTGCGTCACCTGCTCAGTAGCATCAACACCTGCAAACTGGTTTTGGAAGTATCTATGAGTCACGGGGACTCAGCAATCTCACACCCTCGCGATCAAGACTATTTAAGCTTATAGGTAGCGTAAAAGGTATGATGTGGAGCTGCAGCAAAGCGACTAGCATATATGGTGGCTAACATACGCAAATGAGAGCGAGAAGAGAAGGAAAAAGCACGGTCAAACAACTATGATCAAGAAGTGATCCTAGAACAACCTACGTCAAGCATTACTCCAACATCGTGTTCACTTCCCGGACTCCGCCGAGAAGAGACCATCATGGTTACACACGCGGTTGGTGTATTTTAATTAAGGTCAACTTCAGGTTTTCTACAACCGGACATTAACAAATTCCCATCTG
Organism: Triticum dicoccoides; assembly: GCF_002162155.2. Taxonomy (NCBI): domain Eukaryota; kingdom Viridiplantae; phylum Streptophyta; class Magnoliopsida; order Poales; family Poaceae; genus Triticum; species Triticum dicoccoides. The sequence continues at coordinate 307,907,632 of NC_041384.1, forward strand.
CCCATAACCGCGGGCACCGCTTATGAAAGTTCAAAACCCTGCAGGGTGTCCCAACTTAGCCCATCACAAGCTCTCACGGTCAACGAAGGATATTCCTTCTAGCGGGAAGACCCGATCAGGCTCGGAATCCCGGTTACAAGACATCCTCGACAATGGTAAAACAAGTCCAGCAAGACCACCCGATGCGCCGACATCCCGATAGGAGCTGCACAGATCTCGTTCTCAGGGCACACCGGATAAGCTAAGCGTACGGGAGCGGATGTAACCCAAGTTGCCAAGGGACGGCCCCGCACGGTGCTCTGGGTTGGACAAACACTTAGGCAAGCACTGGCCCGGGGGTTTAAAAATAAAGATGAGCCTCGGTATGCACGACTCCCAAGGGAAAAGGCTAGGTGGCGAATGGTAAGACCAAGGTTGGGCCTTGCTGGAGGAGTTTTATTCAAAGCAAACTGTCAAGGGGTTCGCATTATAACCCAACCGCGTAAGGAACGCAAAATCTGGGAACATAACACCGATATGACGGAAACTAGGGCGGCAAGAGTGGAACAAAACACCAGGCATAAGGCCGAGCCTTCCACCCTTTACCAAGTATATAGATGCATTAATTAAATAATAGATAGTGTGATATCCCAACAAAATATCCATGTTCCAAACATGGAACAAGCTCCAATCTTCACCTGCAACTAACAACGCTATAAAAGGGGCTGAGCAAAGCGGGAACATAGCCAAACAACGGTTTGCTAGGACAAGGTGGGTTAGAGGCTTGGCTCAACAATATGGGAGGCATGATAAGAAAGTGGTAGGTATCGCAGCATAGGCATAGCAAAAGAGCGAGCAACTAGCAAGCAAAGATAGAAATGATTTCGAGGGTATAGTCATTTTGCCTGAGATCCCGCAAGGAAGAAGAACGAGTCCATGAAGAAGACAAATGGACGTAGTCGAACGAATCCTCACAAAAGCGATGATATCGGAACTAACCCGAAGAAGCATCACCGGAAAGAAGCAAAGAACATGGTAAACAACCACCACATAAACATGGCATGATGCACAACCAAGTATGATGCATGTCTGGTTTAAATGTTCATGGCATGGCATGGCAAGAGCACGAACAAAACTACAAGTTAAGAAGAGCTCAATATCACAATCGGGATGCATATTGACAAAACACCACATCAATTATTTAGTTCTCTCCCGTTTATGTACTCAACAATATTAAATGTTGGTTAATATGGCAAGAGGTGAAGCATAACAAAACTAAATCATCTAAACAATTTAAATGGGGCCGGATATAACAAATAACAAATCCGGTAAGTCCCCATATGCATTATCAATTTTAAAGCAACAACAAATTTTAACCATCTTAAAGTTTTTAACATGATGCAGATGACATGTTCAAGTTTATGCTATTTTTATTAAAAGTTGACCAGAGCATTAAGAAGCATTTGTCACCGTGGTGGAAAGGAAAAGGGTGCCACGGCAACGATAATGAAACGGTGCCACGGCAACTTTCCGGTTCCGGTAACTCGATTGAGGTACCGATGCAAAGGATAAGTGTGCGGATGCGTGCAAAAGATGGTGGGGCGCTCCCGGATACCGGGTGTCCCATGAATCGACGACGGTGTCAAACGAGGGAACAACTTACATTCACGAGCGGATTACCACAACCAACATGCATTCGTTCACGGACGTCGTCTCGAGGTTATACCTTTGAAGCGTGCAAGCGGGACAGTTCTCATTCGGTGCGAAGTAGAGGAAGTAGACGTTCTCGCGATGGCGGTAGTGGAAGTAGTCGTTCTTGCACGCTCTAGGGTCGACGGTAGAGGTTCTCGCGATCTCGGCAGCGGTAGTGGTACATGTTTATTGTTGCACGAGTTTCCGTAGACGTTCATGTCATCGGTATCGTGGTACTTGTGGTCTTCGGACTTTCCAGTCCCGTTCTTGCGACGGTAGTCGTTCACGTTCGTTCGGAGAGGTAATTGACGACTCCAATGTCTTCGGGGCGATGGTAGTTGTACATGGTCCACGAGACGTCGATCATTCGGGGTCCGACTTGCGGGTTTTGTCTACATGAGTGGTACTTGGCGTTTCCGCACCGTCGGCCTTGCCGGTCTCGGTCTCGACAAAGTAGTTGTACAAGTGCACCATCGGACTTGTCGAATCTGAACTCTTCAAGGACCGTCGTGGTACTTGGCGCCTGCGGGGTGGTGTTTGCCGAAACCAGTGCAACTTGACAAAATCTTCAACGATGGAACTTGGCGATAATCTTTGTCCGGTAGTCGTCTGACTTGACAGCAATGGCAACAGCAAGCGGAGGAGGTCCTCGGCTTCGGGCACGCGATGCCACAGGGAGGAGACGAGAACTAGGTGGCATGTGGAGAGGGTCGTGGTCGGGCTCAACCACGTCGAGGAGGCCGTGGCAGAGTGAGCAGGAGGCGCTGGACATGGGAACCCCCGCGCCCAGCGGGGCACACGGGATGCAGGAGGCGAGGCAAGGCGAGCTCGGCGCCCTGGACTCGCCTGCCGGAGCGGCGGCGGGACTTGCCAGCGAGGCAGCCATGGGTGGCGCTGAGGTAGAAGAGACCATGGCACGCTGGAGGCGCGGAGGAGGCGACCGGAGAGGATGTCCGGGAGCAGGGGCACGAGGCGCACGGCGTGAGGGCCCTGCTCCTCTGCGTATGACGGCGCAGGAGAACGAAGGGGAGACGGACGAGGCTGGCGGCGCTCCGGTGGCTTTGGTCGCCGGCGGGGGAGAATCAAAGGGAGGCGGCGTGCGGGCATGGGATCCAGCGGGGCTCCGGGTGAACTTGGCGGCGGTGTGGGAGGACGAGAGGGAGAGGGTGTCGAAGGGGAAGGGTGGCTATGCACGGGACGAGGGACAGGGCAAGGCGATGGATCGGGCGATGAGGTGGCGGCGCTGAATGGGCATCGAGGAGAGGATCGAGTGTGGGGCGCTCCGGCGGTGGGGTGGAGACGAGGGGGGCTGAGGGAGCGCTAGAGGGAGAGACCGATCGAGGAGAAGCAGGGTTCGTGCGATGGGTGTCGCTGGCGGCGGCAGGGAAGAGATGGAGCGATAGGGAAATGGGCTAGGGTTAGCGCTAGGGTTGATGGGTGCGGCTGGGCCTTAGAGGCCAGCGCTAGGGTGGGCCTAGGGAGGCCCAAGTGGGCTGCGGCTGGCCTGAGGTGCAGCTGGGCCTAAATGGCCTGTTGGGCACCCTCTCTCCCACTCAAAAGAGAAAAAACACAGAGATAAGGAAGAAAAGAAAGAGAGGATAGGGGACGAAGTTGGACGCGCGATAGTTTTCCCGGACTCACAAAAATATGTTAGGACCGAGAAAATTAGGAAAGACCAAGATTGAAAGAATAAATTCAAATGTATTTGAATTTAATTCAACTCGTTTGAAAGGAGTAGGGATCCGAAGTTTCCAAAAATGTTGAACATCTAGGAAGAGCCTCGATAAAACGATAAAAGAAAAATGAGGACAAGTCGGAGACCAAGAATTGAGATAACCAAGGCATTGAGATTTATTTGCAAGTGTGTCAGCGGTTAATTCCAAAAGAATGGAATATTTAATAATAGCTCCATAATTATTAGGAGGATATGTTATATAGAGAAATCACCAGGTGAACTCCCTCGGTTTAAATGGACTTAAAATCCATATGTATGAATTTATTTGATTTGAGATGCAAAGATTAAAGACATGATGACATGATGCAAATGCACATGATGCAAAGATGAAAATGATGAACCAAACAAATCACACGACGAAACCCGGAAATATGGAAGGCATCTGAAGCTCCGGTCTTGGGGCGTTAAAACACTCCACCACTACGAGAGGATCTCGTGCCGAGATCTAGAATGGCACCGTAGGGAAAAATGGAAGAGAAAGAGAAGAGGTAAGGCTATGTTGCTTCTTTGACAAACGAATGAAACCAAAGAACCTTGAGAGGTTGAACAAATTGAAAGGAAGAATACAACAAAGATGAACGAGGTTGAAAACACTTCGTTAGAAAGGAGGAACATTACAGGAACCTTGTGGGTTGAAAGACATAAGAAAAGGTTACAATGGACAAGAAGTAGATGCAAGCACTCCGATTGAAACAAGATGCAAGACTTTATAAGACGAAAAGAACTTGAGCAGATGACACAACACTCCGGTTAAAACAAGACAGAGAAGGCATAATAATGATATAATTTCGAGAGCACTCCAGTAGAAAAGAGAAGAAAGTTGATAAGATGAAAGGAAATTGAAGGGATGACACAACACTCCGGTTGAATGAATTAGCAAAGGAAAGAACATGATCTTGACAAAACAAGATGATGGGTCGAAGAGAGCAACCTCACAATGCCTCCGAACGAAAAGTAAGAATGGAATGAACGAAGGGAAAAAAACGAGAGCATGCTTACAACAAATGCTAGAACGGAGTTGTTGGGAAACCAACAACGAAAAGAATAAGATTTATATGGTCTTATGGAATACATCTCAAATTATGAGGTGACAACCTGCCACTCACGGGAAAAAGGATTGGATTGATAAGAACAAGTAGACCAGAAGCTATCTCACCGGGAGGATAAATGAAGAACTTGGATCATTGATAAACACCATAAGAGCGACAATCCTTAAAGGAAAGCTTTAGGTGAAATATAGCCCAAGATAACTCCAATGAAGAGATTGGTGGATTTAAAATACCTCATCTTGATAAATTGTGAAACACGAAGCACGAAGGGAAATTATCAAGAATGACATAACACCACCTCAAAAGATATGCGTGAAAGAATTGCACTGCAGATTGCAAGATGAAGAAAACTTGAGCTCCTCTGAAAAGAATCTTGATGAACACTTCTAGAAGGAATTAAATCCTTGATGAAACCATCATGTAGAACCTTCACGAAGAACAACAGTAACAAAAGGATGATCAAGCGGAAGGAAAGAGAAGTTGAAAACACAAGGTGAATCCTTGCAATGATTAGATGGATCTTCGTGATGAGATAAAATGGAAACTTGGAACTGCGGAAAAGAAAGATAAAGCATGTCGAACCGAGAATGTGATATGAAGAACCTCTGGAAAAAGGAATTGAATTTACTCGATGAAACAAGAATAAGAATTACATTATGCTTATCCTTCACCAATTAAATTGATGACAATCAACGGATTTTACATATTACTTATTCTCATAGAATAGATTAAGAGAGATATAACATAAACTTGGGAAGGTCTTCAATGAACCATCGGTAGGATTGAAACACTGAATGAATTGATATGATCACCATGGAAGAGAATCTTGAGCAAACCACCGTAAGGATTGAAAATGAACGAAGTAAAGAAAAAGAATCACCGGAAAGAATTAGCAAATGGACGAAGGAGCATGCTAGGATTTAGATACATGAGACCGAAGGGGTCACGAACTGATTAGAGATCACTTGAACGATGCACCGGTAAGATTTAGATAACGAGAGCTGAAAGCTGAAATGAATGGTCTGAAATGATGGCCTTCAGAGGCACAAACTGAAAAGACTCCTGAATTGCTCCGGATGGGTGAAAAGAACTGACAATCGAAAACAATTATGAAAGGATGGCAGCAAGCTAGAACCATGATTCTTCAAGAGAACGGATACGATTGCAGAGAAGCTCTTCTTCGGTCTTCAAATGTTGAGAATGATGACGAGAACCACCACTGATAATTATTGAGATACTCCGGGATAAAGAAGAATGGAAAAGTTGAACCAACGATGAAAAGAATTTGATAGATCTTGGAGAAAGACATTTTACTGATGATAATTTATTCTTACGTCAAACTTCGAAAAGAAATTTGAGGATAGCTCCGGGAAAATAAGAAGAGTCAGGTAAGATCCTGGAAAAAGACCTGTGGGTTAGGTCCCACTCAAAAGAAGCATTGTAGAACGATTACTAGAAGAGGAGATTGCACCGGTTGATTTAAATGGCTTGAAAGTGATAACATCCTTGAAAGAGTTTGAATGAAAGCAGAGTGTAAACACGAATCTTCGAGATATCTTCAGCACTCTGGAATAATAGAATAGCGAGAAATGGATGATTATGAGGCGCACCGGCATGAGAAAAGCATTTGGAACGAGGAAAAGGATATGATCAACAAAGCTTGAACTGGTTCCACCGGAGAAGAAAAAAGAACGAAGAATGATAAACTAGAAGCTCCATTAGAATCTTCAGGAGAATCACCGGATAAGAAACATTGATGGAAAAGGAATGAAGAGGCCTCGCATCAATAAGATGGATACTTGATTAAGATATCTGAGTCCTTGAAGAAAAATGGTGGGTGAGTGGGAAAACAAAGGCAACTTGGGACGAATGAAACAAACACCGTTGAGAAGAACTGATAATTGATCTTGCGGATGTTGAAATGATCGGATCCACTTGAAGAGAAGCACATTGGTTAAAAAGGATTGACAAAACAATCTTGATGATCAAGAAGGATTGGTATTCACATCGGAGTATGAGAACACCATTTGGGGAAGGTATGGAATCAACATTTGACTTCGAAGCAACTCGGATACCACAACTCAAAACAAAACAAAGGATTGGCTTGTAGAATAAGCCGGAACAAACATATGATAGAGATTTCGTCCGAAGTTTTCGTGCTGGGGCCTACACGGGCTTGATCGTACAACACCATCATGTAGAAGGCAGTGCACAGGACATACGAAGCGTCCCCGAGTCGGCATATCCAAGGACTCTTTAAGACACAACGAGACCACTGTAAAACAAACCGTGAATAGGCGGACCACTAGACGTCGAACCCCAATTTCATATCATACATCTGTCGGAAAGATATCCTAAGAGCTACTTGAATTCCCACTTATAAACTCCTGAAATTCTGCGGTTATGCAATCAGGTGTTGGGGATACAGGGGTAGCATAATATCTCACCCAAACTAGCAAATCCTACATCCAGCTGTATCCATCCTTCAACACATAACCAAGAAATCTTCGGAAATCCTTTACCTCAACATTCGAAAAGCATCCGTTAGACGAGTTATGGCAATACTCCCGAACTCCCGCCCCAGTACTGGGTGGCGTCAAGGTTATCTCACCAACAACTACATAAAAGAGATTTTCGATGTCGGCGAAACTAAACTCAGGTATTCCAGAACTGCAACGATAAAATTGTGATGACAACACCTCGGAGCTCAACTCCCCGGGGCACTGCCACAACCCCTAAATGACAGGAGGCACCAAGAACAATGTTCTCGTCACAAAACCATCGGAACGATTCCAAGATACCTGTGTGATCCTAATTTTTTTTAGTGAAATTTGAGAAGAGAAGAGTCAAAACTCTACGTCAGGATGCCTCACCAGAGCGACGAAGGGACTGGGGAGTAAAAAGAATTCCTAACTCTCCGATATATATAATCCTAAATGACTCAAAACATTTCTAGACTCAATAATGCCAGCGATTCGATCAAGCAGGGGGCTCCTAAGGTCGGGGAAGGCTCTGATTACCAACTTATAACGCCCTCAATGCAGCTATATCTCCCACGTGTCGAAGCACGACTTAGAGGCATAACCGCATTGAAAGCAATGTCGCAAGTGAGGTAATCTTCACACAACCCATGTAATACATAAGGGAAAGAGATACATAGTTGTCTTACAATCGCCACTTCACACAATACATGAATAAAGCATTACATCAATCAGATACAATCAAGGTACGACTACGGAACCAAAATAAAAGAAGACTACCCCAAATGCTACACAGATCCCCGATCATCCCGACTGGGCTCCACTACTGATCAACTAGAATGAAACAACACAAAGACAAGATCTTCCTCGAGCTCCTCCTTGAGCTTGGTTGCGTCACCTGCTCGGTAACATCGACACCTGCAAACTGGTTTTGGAAGTATCTGTGAGTCACGGGGACTCAGCAATCTCACACCCTTGCGATCAAGACTATCTAAGCTTATAGGTAGGGTAAAAGGTATGATGTGGAGCTGCAGCAAGCGACTAGCCTATATGGTGGCTAACATACGCAAATGAGAGCGAGAAGAGAAGGCAAAAGCACGGTCGAACAACTATGATCAAGAAGTGATCCTAGAACAACCTATGTCAAGCATTACTCCAACACCGTGTTCACTTCCCGGACTCCACCGAGAAGAGACCATCATGGTTACACACGCGGTTGGTGTATTTTAATTAAGGTCAACTTCAGGTTTTCTACAACCGGACATTAACAAATTCCCATCTGCCCATAACTGCGGGCACGGCTTTCGAAAGTTCAAAACCCTACAGGGGTGGCCCAACTTAGCCCATCACAAGCTCTCACGGTCAACGAAGGATATTCCTTCTAGCGGGAAGACCCGATCAGGCTCGGAATCCCGGTTACAAGACATCCTCGACAATGGTAAAACAAGTCCAGCAAGACCACCCGATGCGCCGACATCCCGATAGGAGCTGCACATGTCTCGTTCTCAGGGCACACCGGATAAGCTAAGCGTACGGGAGCCAACGTAACCCAAGTTGCCAAGGGACGGCCCCGCACGGTGCTCTGGGTTGGACCAACACTTAGACAAGCACTGGCCCGGGGGTTTAAAAATAAAGATGACCCTCGGGATGTGCGACTCCCAAGGGAAAAAGGCTAGGTGTCGAATGGTAAAACCAAGGTTGGGCCTTGCCAGAGGAGTTTTATTCAAAGCGAACTGCCAAGGGGTTCCCATTATAACCCAACCGCGTAAGGAACGCAAAATCCGGGAACATAACACCGATATGACTGAAACTAGGGCGGCAAGAGTGGAACAAAACACCAGGCATAAGGCCGAGCCTTCCACCCTTTACCAAGTATATAGATGCATTAATTAAATAATAGATATTGTGATATCCCAACAAAATATCCATGTTCCAAACATGGAACAAGCTCCAATCTTCACCTGCAACTAACAACACTATAAGAGGGGCTGAGCAAAGCGGTAACATAGCCAAACAACGGTTTGCTAGGACAAGGTGGTTTAGAGGCTTGGCTCAAAAATATGGGAGGCATGATAAGCAAGTGGTAGGTATCACAACATAGGCATAGCAAAAGAGCGAGCAACTAGCAAGCAAAGATAGAAGTGATTTTGAGGGTATGGTCATCTTGCCTGAGATCCCGCAAGGAAGAAGAACGAGTCCATGAAGAAGACAAATGGACGTAGTCGAACGAATCCTCACAAACGCGACGATATCGGAACTAACCCAAAGAAGCATCACCGGAAAGAAGCAAACAACATGGTAAACAACCACCACATAAACATGGCATGATGCACAACCAAGTATGATGCATGTCCAGTTTAAATGTTCATGGCGTGGCATGGCAAGAGCACGAACAAAACTACAAGTTAAGAAGAGCTCAATATGCATCGGGATGCATATTGACAAAACACCACATCAATTATTTAGTTCTCTCCTGTTTAAGTACTCAACAATATTAAATGTTGGTTAATATGACAAGAGGTGAAGCGTAACAAAACTATATCATCTAAACAATTTAAATGGGGCCGGATATAACAAATAACAAATCCGGTAAGTCCCCATATGCATTATCAATTTTAAAGCAACAACAAATTTTAACCATCTTAAAGTTGTTAACATGCTGCGGATGACATGTTCATGTTTATGCAATTTTTATTAAAAGTTGACCAGAGCATTAAGAAGCATTTGTCACCGTGGTGGAAAGGAAAAGGGTGCCACGGCAACGATAACGAAATGGTGCCACGGCAACGTTCCGGTTCCGGTAACTCGATTGAGGTACCGTTGCAAAGGAGAAGTGTGCGGATGCGTGCAAAAGATGGTGGGGCGCTCCCGGATACCAGGTGTCCCATGAATCGACGACGGTGTCAAACGAGGGAACAAATGTTCACGGGCGGATTACGACAACCAACATGCATTCGTTCACGGACGTCGTCTCGAGGTTATACCTTTGAAGCGTGCAAGCGGGACAGTTCTCGTTCGGTGCGAAGTAGAGGAAGTAGATGTTCTCGTGACGGTGGTAGTGGAAGTAGTCATTCTCGCACGCTCTAGGGTCGATGGTAGAGGTTCTCGCGATCTCGGCAGCGGTACTGGTACATGTTTATCGTTGCATGAGTTTCCGTAGACGTTCATGTCATCGGTGTCGTGGTACTTGTGGTCTTCGGACTTTCCAGTCCCGTTCTTGCGATGGTAGTCGTTCACGCTCGTTCGGAGAGGTAATTGACGACTCCAACGTCTTCGGGGCGATGGTAGTTGTACACGGTCCACGAGACGTCGATTGTTCGGGGTCCGACTTGCGGGTCTTGCCGACATGAGTGGTACTTTGCGTTTCCGCACCGTCGGTCTTGCCGGTGTCGGTCTCGACAAAGTAGTTGTACAAGTGCACCATCGGACTTGTCGAATCTAAACTCTTAAAGGACCGTCGTGGTACTTGGTGCTTGCGGCGTGGTGTTTGCCGAAACCAGTGCAACTTGACAAAATCTTCAACGATGGAACTTGGCGATAATCTTTGTCCGGTAGTCGTCTGACTTGACAGCAATGGCAACAGCAAGCGGAGGAGGTCCTGGGCTTCGGGCACGCGATGCCACAGGGAGGAGACGAGAACTAGGTGGCATGTGGAGAGGGTCGTGGTCGGGCTCAACCATGTCGAGGAGGCCATGGCGGAGCGAGTAGGAGGCGTTGGACATGGGAACCCCCGCGCCCAGCGGGGCACACGGGATGCAGGAGGCGAGGCAAGGCGAGCTCGGCGGCCTGGACTCGCTGGCCGGAGTGGCGGCGGGACTTGCCAGCTAGGCAGCCATGGGTGGCGCTGAGGTAGAAGAGACCATGGCACACTGGAGGCACGGAGGAGGCGACCGGAGAGGATGTCCGGGAGCAGGGGCACGAGGCGCACGGCGCGAGGGCCCTGCTCCTCTGTGTATGACGGCGCAGGAGAACGAAGGAGAGAGGGACAAGGCTGGCAGCTCTCCGGTGGCTTTGGTCGCCAGCGGGGGAGAATCGAAGGGAGGCGGCGTGCGGGCATGGGATCCAGCGGGGCTCCGGGTGAACTTGGCGGCGGTGTGGGAGGACGAGAGGGAGAGGGTGTCGAAGGGGAAGGGTGGCTATGCATGGGACGAGGGAGAGGGTGAGGCGATGGATCGGGCGATGAGGTGGTGGTTCTGAATGGGCATCAAGGGAGAGGATCAAGTGCGGGGCGCTCTGGCGGTGGGGTGGAGACGAGGGGGGCTGAGGGAGCGCTCGAGGGAGAGACCGATCGAGGAGAAGCAGGGTTCGGGCGATGGGTGTCGCTGGCGGCGGCAGGGAAGAGATGGAGCGATAGGGAAACGGGCTAGGGTTAGCACTAGGGTTGGTGGGGGCGGCTGGGCCTTAGAGGCCAGCGCTGGGGTGGGCCTAGGGAGGCCCAAGTGGGCTGCGGCTGGCCTGAGGTGCAGCTGGGCCTAAATGGCCTGTTGGGCACCCTCTCTCCCACTCAAAAGAGAAAAAACACAGAGATAAGGAAGAAAAGAAAGAGAGGATAGGGGACGAAGTTGGACGCGCGGATAGTTTTCCCGGACTCACAAAAATATGTTAGGACAGAGAAAATTAGGAAAGACCAAGATTGAAAGAATAAATTCAAATGTATTTGAATTTAATTCAACTCGTTTGAAAGGAGTAGGGATCTGAAGTTTCCAATAATGTTGAACATCTAGGAAGATCCTCGATAAAATGATAAAAGAAAAATGAGGACAAGTCGGGGACCAAGAATTGAGATAACCAAGGCATTGGGATTTATTTGCAAGTGTGTCAATGGTTAATTCCAAAAGAATGGAATATTTAATAATAGCTCCATAATTATTAGTAGGATATGTTATATAGAGAAATCACCAGGTGAACTCCCTCGGTTTAAATGGACTGAAAATCCATACGATTTATTTATTTGATTTGAGATGCAAAGATTAAAGACACGATGACATGATGCAAATGCACATGATGCAAAGATGAAAACGCTGAACCAAACAAATCACACGACGAAACCCGGAAACATGGAAGGCATCTGAAGCTCCGGTCTTGGGGCGTTACATCATGTTATACACAATAACTATTCTTTCATGATGGATGACATGTTCATATACCATGCATAAAATTTCTTTGAGCGATGCTTATCTTGTGCTAACTCTCACATGCACATACACATCATGATGGATGATGTGTACATTTACCACACACACAATCTCTTTTGTTTGTGTCTCTTTTGTGTAGGTACCCCTGAATACTTGTCAACCTCGCAATCCCACGAGTTGACAAAACGAGCTCTAGAGAGCAATGATGACTTGGAATCCCATGGATTGCCTTTCCCACCGCTCTGTTCGCGCACATACTTCGCGCATTTCTTCTACTTGGCCCTCACTTGGCTATGGGTTATTGTCCATTACATATTATATGCCCATCTTGCCATGTTCACTTTGCATGATATGCTCATTCCTATGCCTTTTCCATGCATTTGTGAGCCATGCTTTGCATTACAGATGATGATTGATTCTAGTACTTCTATGTGTATTTGCAAGCTTGGTGGCGACATTGCTTGTTATTGCCATGTTTGCTTTGTGCCCCATGCCTATGATAATACTATGATCTTGCTTTGTGTTCGTGCTTGCGATATGTCATGTGCATTATCTATGCCTATTATTTGCTCACATGACATGATTGCCATGATTTCCTCTAGTATGTTGCATCTTCGCACTACTAGCTTGCATGACTTGATTACTATGATTGCTTGCCTTGTTGCATCACCGATGATTCATACTTGCTCACTTCATGCGGTTGATTACAACCATCTACATGCTTTGCACATGATTGGTATTGCTTCTTGTCATATATCTCCATATGTTGCCTCCCTCATGCTAGATGATTTGAGATGTATTGAGTGCAACAATGCCTTTAGTCTTGATAATGAGTTTGTCCCCATAGCATTCTCACATATATTCGGAGATTTTGACATATTCCTTATGAAGCATGCTTGTCCTACCTCTTTGCACCATATACCTAGTGCCATGAATATTGCCATTGTTGAATCATATTATTCATGCACTTGTGCTTCTAATGGTTATGTGCAAAACAAGAGAACCATCATGATGGGTGATGTGTTTATCTACCATGCGCATACATTCTTCGCTTTCTTGCGTGCATGTGTAGGATACTTGGACTTTGTGTCGACTTCCACTTCACGTGAGTTGACAATTCGAGCACTTGAGAGCGAGCCGCATACATTCGACAATGACTCGCTTCTACACACCTTTCATACCACTTCGGCATTGTGAATGACACTCAAGAACATGCTTTCAAGGTGGTATCCTTCCCTTTTGAGAACCGCCAAACCATGAGCATGGATATGACAGATTATACTACTTGTGTTGCTTGCACCAAGAGACTCATTGTTCATCTTGGACCACTTGTTTGCACACATGTTAGAGATCTTGCTTCGACTTGTCATTTTCACCGTTACATGCATCATGATATATATGCCTTGTGTGTTGCATCCAATTCTTGGATTACTTGCTCCTATCATATGTTTGGTTGCAACAATGTCATCACTTCACATATGCCATGTCCTATTGATTGCTACATGCTTGCCTTGATTTCCTCACACATGATGAACAATTGCTCTTTCCATTGTGTTGAGTGCCAAACAATATTCACTACACCGCATGCACATTATGCTTGGATTGTCTTGCACTTGACCCATGTGTTTAGACACTTCATTTTATTTGGTGTTCTGAATGCTTCTTATGCCTACCATAGACCTTTCATTGAGCGCTTTGCCCATGCTTGCTATGAGTTTGAGGTAGATGCTTATTCTTTTGTTACACATATTTGCATCACTACCTCACATTTACATGCTTGTCCCCATGATACCTTTGATTGTGCTTGATTGATATGCTTGCATGCCATGTCACAATCCTTTCTCACACCATATGCTTTGCATGATGACGACACTTGTTTGGTGACTCACCTCTTGAATGCTTGGTTTTGCACTAATGCTAACCACATTTGTTTTTACAATTGTTTGTTGTCCTTACTCCTTTTGAAGGAATCACAAGACGGTGCGACATTGGAGAGTGCCCATTTCAAGCTTCAAGATGACAAATACTTGGTGAACGTCCACTTCTACACGGTGAAGCCATCTCTTTCCCATGGTGATTTGGTTTTTGATCCGAGGTCGGATCTTTCCCAAGGGAGGGGATATGATGCGGAGCATCCTATGGATATCACCATGTCAAGAGTCCGTTCAGTGGGTGACACGTGCGACATCTACTTCACATACATAAAGGTGAATCATCTCCTTTACACGTGCTCACTTGACCCCTTCGAGGATGGTATACTACTTGACACTTCTCCCGTGTGCATGCATAGGTATTGTCGGAGCTTCACGGATGCTGAGGAGGAGTGCAAGCGCCAAGGAACAACTACACCATCCGTGAGGGAAGCCTGGAAGCGACGACGGAAGAAGATGGCGCTGCTGAAGCTACAGCGGACGGACATCTGGGCCAGAGGCCGGACATCCGGCGCCTGTGCAGCCGCCCAACTGCTGCACCAACAGTCGGCCGAACAAGCCTCAGCGGCCGGACATCCGGCGCCAACCCCGGACATCCGGCGCCTCCCGACAGCCCGGACATCTGGCATCTCCCCCGGAAATCTGGCACCGACGTATCCAGAGAGCAGCTGAACCTCCACCTCAGCCCGGACATCCGGCCGCGACCCCGGACATCCGGCTCGTCCCAAAGCCCCGGACATCCGGCCCCCAACCCGGACGTCCGACACCTGCGCGTGCCTAACGGGGCCAAAGGCCCATGTATCCCCTCCTCACTTACCCCTTCGTGGCTCTAGACTATATATACTCCTCCACCTCCTTCTAGTTAGAGTTAGCATTGGTTCAACTCATTTTAGAGATAGAGCATTTCTCATCCACATCGGATCTACTCCACGAGAGAGACCGCGGCCTCTACAGAGAAGATCCCTTTGGATTCAAGACCTCCTTGCGGAGAAGATCATCAATACCCCCTCTTGGGCGGCCCCATCAAGACCTCCTCACGGAGAAGACCGTTACCTTTTGTATCGTCTGTTGTTGATTGTGGATCGTGTATCTTCTCTTATGTACTCGACGATCTAGCACATGTGTGACTATTTCTTGTTGGTTGAGTGATTCTCTTATGTTTCCCCTTGTGATTTCCCTCGTTTCCCTCTTTGTGTTCCTCATGTTCTTCGTGTTCTTCGCGGGATCCGCTCCTTTCGTGAAAGATCGGCCACTAGGGTTCCACCCTACATCATCTTGGTATCATGAGCCACGTTGATCACGATTTCGGAGCCTCCCCGTTGTGTTGCTAGCCTAATTTTGTTGATTTCGTCCTAAATTCGAAAATTCCCCACAAAAATAGCCCCCAAATTTTTTTGTGATTTTTTGGTTTGACGAAGTTTTGTTGAATTTGATCCATGGATTTGCTTGGTTTCGAGTGGATCTAACATATCCCCAATTTTCCGCACTTTCCATCCACGAAATCCCATCAATTTTGCCCCCAAATTCATTTATTTCCGCCCCCAAATCAAGTTTTGATGTCCCAAACGAGATCTGGAATCGTCGGGACGGACATCCGGGCCCCAAGCCGGACATCCGGCTCCTGGAGCGCCAAATCTGCATGGTTCTGGACACTGACCCCTGGATATCCGGCCCCTGACCCCGGATGTCCGGCCCCTGGGATTTCAGCCTTCTCCGTTTCACCGTTTTGTCCATAACTAATTCATCCGGAGTCTGTTTTTGACGTTCTTTAGCTCGTTGAAAAGCTCTTGACATTTCCCTTCCAACAAAAATACTACCATAACCATTTGAATCCATCAAAATTTTGGAACTTTGGCATCTTTGCCTAGGGCTTCCACCACAACCTCCGCATAAGCACCACCGACTTCCGCAACCTAACCAATTTTGTTTCCCATCGCATTAGTGGTTGCTTGAGGAGTGATTCGAGTCTTCTAAGGTGTTTAGGCTACTTAGGGACGATTGCTTCTTCATCAACCACCACCATCACCATAACTCCCGCATAGGCTTACCCACAATACACTTCCACCACCGCAACTTAACCCAATTTTGTTTGTGTTGTGAGTTGTGTCTCCTAAGGTGTTTCGGCTACCTAGGGACCGTGCTTCCAACTCCGACACCATGTATAGTCGACCACCTTACCCTCCATTTCCGCATTGCGTACTCCACAACCCATTATTGCATTTCCGCAATCCCTTTGAGCTTACGCAACCACCACCGCATTCCCGCAACCACCATTTGACATTTGAGATTTTGAGTTCGCGGGTTTTCCGTTTCCTAAGGTGTTTCGGCTACTTAGGGACGAGTCTCCATCATCTTGGTATCTCCATTAAGATCACCACCACTCATCATCGACACGGACGGTAACCTCCATATCATCTTGGTATCGTGGTATCCCTCCATTGTATATTCCCTTGCCATTGCATTGATAACCCCTAGCCCATTTTGTGTCACTTGCCTATCGAGACTAGCATTTGAGTATTGCCGGCAACATTACTTGTGCACATTAGTGATCTACACCATACATTGCATACATACCATATCATATTGGTATCATCATATCATCTCTTGTGCCTCAAGTTTGTTCCCGCATATACAGAATTGCTATCTTGGTTTGTGCATTGTGCAAAAGTGGCCATACAAAAAAACAAAGAAAGAATAAGCTTTTAAGCAAAGAAAAAGAGTGAACAAAGAGCTTGTAAGCAAGTGCCATAGTACCATACCATATTGCATATAAGATTTTCAACTACGGGTAGCACGAAAGTTGGGGAGTCCGACTTGGTCACGACTCGAAGTATAGCGTGATCTGGAAACCGAAAACAAAGCAACAAATACTGGACTCGGACTGGTGGCAGAGATGAATCTGGTGGAACTCAGACTGGTGGCGGCGATGAATCTGGTGGAACTCGGACTGGTGGTTGTATATGGCGATGGTATATCTAGACTCGGATTGGTGGTGGTATATGCCGATGGTATATGCGGACTCGGATTGGTGGTTGTATATGGCGATGGTATATGTGGACTTGGATTGCTGGTTGTATATGGCAGCAGCGATGTATATGGTGGGGTGGTGGTATATGGCAATGATGATGATGACGATGGTGCGGCGGCGGCGTGACAACCTGTGAATAGAACTTGAAACACTAAGGGACTAGACACTAACACCAGCAACTCGACACGATGATGCAACCGCAAATTCAACAAAGCAAAACTCTAAAAAGACTATGCAAAGTCTCAGATTGGTTCGGATATGATGAACTAACCCTAATTTTTTGGCTGTTTTCGTGGACTGTAGGTATGAAGAACAGACTCGATCTAAACTACGAAAAACTGTAAAATCTCACCGAGCAACCTGGAAATCTGATACCACTTGATAGAGGCGAGGGTGTCCCGATATTTTGATGAGATGGTGGCTATCATTTTCTGTGGGAGTCGACCTTGATGATCCGACTACGAACGTGCGAGACGTCGCGCCTTAGCAATCACTAAACCAACTTCCGAGGGGTTATTGACCACGCCGGAGCGCGATCAACCTGACCACGAGGGTCTGTTTTCTACGAGCAAACAAAGAACAAGCAAGAAACTGAGATTGCAGTCTAGATATTGTGAATATAAGATGAAAGCTTTATTGATGAAGGTGGGGTTCTGTGACGCCTTTGTCTGGTCGTTGAACACAAACGAAGTACGTGAAGTTGCAGCTATGGTGAACTTTAATCTAAACAAAACCCAAAGTCTAAACGACGCCCTAAGGGCTGTATATATGGAGGAAGAGGGGGAAATTTCATGGCCCTTGGAGGAGGGGTCCGAAACCAACCCTAACTCTTGTTTCCCCGCACATACAGACACTAAAACAGCCTATACTTAAGTATTTCGAAAATACATGGGCCTGGCCCAATAATAAGGTTACGTAGCACCTAGAATAGCCTCTGGACAAAATTTGTGAAGTGACATCTTGTATATTTCGTCCAAGGCTTCATGCACTCCTTATGGTGGCTTCAAAGTCCTGAAATCATCACTTGTAACTTCGTTCTTGATCCCCTTGCGCATGCCATCATCTCCATGCTTGGTCCTACTCCAGTGTTCATCCCTCTTATCCATGCCAGGCCCTTCATTTGTAAGCAAAACAAATGTATCCAATTTAGGCAGCATCATATTCTCATGAACATTAGAATCATTACCAAGAAATGAAAGTACCTGATAATTTAATTGGCGTGCGTGAGCTTTAGTAATTGGTCCAGTATGTATAGCAGCAGGGGATGTGGGTGTAACAATGGTATTGATGTCCTCATCAGGTTTAGTATGAGTGTTCGGGAGTGGTGCGAAGGAGGACTCTACGACAATGATGACAACTCCATGATGGGATCTGCAAGGACTGCATCTTCAAGACCTCAAGACTTCAAGACTCGAGACAAGAATTCAATATACCTCTGGGTGGAGAATGGTTAAGAAGGGTACAATGGTGTGTCCAGTACTCGGTGATTCCGGAGAGGCATTGTGATATCATGTGGAAAGCTTCACCCATGCTCAAAGAGGCGGAAGAATACTTCATGCCCAGAAGCTTACCTGTGCAAAAGTCACTATGGGCTCTGGCTTGGTTGACCTTAGTGGTGCCTCTGGCCGGGATGGTGCTAGAAAATGTAGAACTATAGTAGGATTGGATGAGCACCGAACAGTGGTCAGAGGAACTCTTAGGAACACCATGTGTTCGATCGTCCCATTCTCAAACGATCTGAAGTGAGAGGATGAAAAGGGAGGGATCAAATCTTGCGGGTAAAGTGTACAAACCTCTGCAGAGGGTTAAAACCTAATTGACTAGTCGTGTCCTCAGTTACGGACAATTTGAGCCTCTAGACTTGGATCTATCTCGGAAATCTCAACACCAGACTGATAACTTAATTGCAGGCAACTTATGATGATTTTGGATAGACATCGGTTGGCCGAACCATGTCATGATAGAAAAATCCATAGTACAAACTCCGGTTAATTCCTTTGATGTAGGGAAAATATAACCAGCTTTTATGCAAAAAGTCAAACACAGAGCCACAAAGCCATATTGCATATAGAATAGTTTATCATCTATTTTATCTTATTGTGATCTTGCCGGTACATTCAATGTACTGACCCACATGGCTGCAACGTCTCTTGTTGCAAATACTTTTCTTCGGACGAGTAAGAGTGCGGTACAGTTTACGGTCTACACTCAACGTGCCGATGGCGATGATGGGACTCCACACCCGTTTGATTGTTTCCGTTGAGACTTATGAGGTATATATCAATTTTACATTATTTATACATGCGATTGCACTTTGATATATACACTGACGTACTGTGTGTGCCAGCATACTAATCCTGGGATGGCATAGGTACCCAGAGGCTTGACTGTTTGAGGTCGGGTCGCTATAGTGTACCATGGGCACGGGACCCCGTGCGCATAGGCCCAACTTACCCCGTGCGCACAGGCCCTACAGGGGGGCGGCTGAGATCGTGTTTTGGGCCTCCCCTTCATCCACTTCGGCCCCAAGCCTATATATTCTGTACCTCGGGTTATTGAAAGTGCGTTATATCGACTAGAGGGGGGTGAATAGGCGATTTTTAGGAAATTCTTCACTGAGGAATTTGCTGGTGAGGAAATTCCTTAGCGAAGAACTACTAGCAGCGGAATAAGTACTGAAAAGTAAACATAACAGAATACAAGCATAGTCATCATGATGAAATGAAGACAGGCACAGAGTACAGGAAGCGTAAGCACAGGATAACACAGGATGAAGACAATCAGACTGAAGAAATTGAACTGAGGAAATTGAGAAAGTCTTCAGTCAAAGTCTTCAAACACAGATATGAACAAGTACACAACTCAAATATGAGGAAATGAAAGAGTTGAGGAAATGGAACCAGTAAGCTTGGTGAAGACAATGATTTGGTAGACCAGTTCCAACTGCTGCCTCAGTTGTACGTCTGGTTGGAGCGGCTGAGTATTTAAACTCGAGGACACACAGTCCCGGACACCTAGTCCTGAACACGCAACTCAGGACACCTAGTCCTCACCGTATTCTCCTTGAACTATTGTCAGAAAGACCTCGTCCAATCACTCGTGGTAAGTCTTCAGGTGACTTCCAAACCTTCACAAACTTGGTGACTCAGCGATCCACAATTCCTCTTGGATGCTCTAGACCATGACGCCTAACCGTCTGGAAGAAGCATACTCTTCAAAGGTAAAAAGCGTCAGATCCACGCAGGATCAATCTCTTCAGTGATGCTCAATCACTTGGGGTTTGTAGGTGTTTGGGTTTTGGGTTTTTCCTCACTTGATGATTTTTGCTCAAAGTCCTCAGAGGATGGTTGCTCTCAAATGACAAGTGTCAGTTTCTCTCAGAGCAGCCAACCAACTAGTGGTTGTAGGGGGCGGCTATTTATAGCCTAGGGAGCAGCCCGACATGATAAGACATAAATGCCCTTCAATGATATGACCGTTAGGTGGATAGATATTTTGGGACAGCTGGCGCATAGCACAACAACGGTCCGAATTTTGTGTAGCAAAATCCTGAGGCTATCATGTTCCTCACTGTGTAGGCAATCCGCACTGGCGAATTCCTAACTCCTCAGTCAGGACAAATTCCTTAGAGACCAGAAGAACTTCGTCTCTGTCACTGAAGAAATTGACTGAACTGTATGAGATTTCCAATGGCTTCACTCGAAGGGATTGGTAGGTGTAGGATTTTGAGTTGAGCATCACTTGGAAATTTTTCCTTAGTATTTCCTCGACCCCCTTTAACAGTAAGGTGTTTACTATGACTCAAGAAAGACAAAATGAAACTACGAAAACAAAAGTCTTCACGCTTCATGTTCCTCGAACGAATACCAAGTCTTCAAGGTCACACCAATTTCTTCACTTTCAAAGTCTTCAGAAAGTCTTCAGTGATCCAAAATCTTCAATCGAAGAACTTCATTTTTAGGGGTCGACTTTCTCTCTAATTAGCATACTCCTCATAGACTTATAGACCTGTGTACACTCACAAACGCATTAGTCCCTTAACCTATATGTCTTCAATACACCAAAATCACTAAGGGGCACTAGATGCACTTACAATCTCCCCCTTTTTGGTGATTGATGACAATATAGGTTAAGTTTTCAACGGGGATAAACATATGAAGTGTAACTACTGATATTGAGGAATTTGATTGCAAGATATAGAAGAACTCCCCCTGAAGATGTGCATAGTGAGGAATTTGCTTTTGAAGCAACGCACACTTGAAGAGTTGAATCATGGAGATCTCCCCCTATATCTTGTAATTCATACACGCATTTGACATATAACAGAGAAGAATTTGAAATGCATGATGAAATATGGTGACTGATGTATTTCAGCATGTGTGCAATAATATTAACAAGGAATAAGCATGCAGAAAAACATATCAAAAGTATCAGAGCACCATCGGGTTTAAGTTTACAACTCGATCCAATAAAGTCTCAGAAGAACGAGAGTTGTAACTTAACAAAAAAAACACCCATATAGACAGACCCGCTTGAAGACTAACTCAAAATTCTCCGTATTTGTCATCAAATGACCAAAATGATCGAATTTGAAGACTAACGCCCCTGAAGAATATCAAGTTGATGAAGGAGCGTCAGCGTTGTTGGGGTCGTTTGTCGTAGTAGGGCCTGCCGCAGTGTCGTCCAAGTCTTCATTTTCATCAGTGTCGCGCGATGAAGAATATGAGCTGGCCACCAGAGAAGGAACCTTGACCTTCTTGAATTTCTTCGGTGGAGGTGCAGACCAGTCAAAATCTACATGGAGACCCATTTTCTTCAGATCTTCTTTACCATACAGATGTGACAGGATTGCCCAGGTGCGACCGAAGACTTGATGGAGGTAGTAGTGGTTTTTCTTCACTGCATTGTGTGTGGCAGTCATGTTGTGAAGAAGTGAACCAAACTGATGCTTCACCCATTTTTGATTTCGATCCACCTTCTGGTGAAGACTAAGCAGAAGTTCACGGTCAGTCATCACGCACGGAGCAGTGGCTTGAGGAGTGGACTTGGGTGCATTGGTAGAGTCATGTGTGGCAGAGTCATCATTGGTGGAATAAGATGCAGCTTTGCGAAACTGACCATCCAATGGACGAATGCCTTCATCTATTACAACTGGTGCCTTGTCCTTTCCATCAACTGAGGAATATGTCTACTTGTGGACTTCAATTGGGGGCAAGTAGCTGAGGTGATTCTGGAAATTAGCTTCTTAGTTGAGTGAAGACCTTATCCTAAGGAATCTCATAATCCAAGGTGCATAAGGCTTCAGCTCAAACGGAGACAGTGCAACATTTGCCATAGTCCTCATGAAGAAATCGTGATAATTGACAGGAATGCCAATAACGATGTTGAATACCAGATTCTTCATGATGCCAACAATTTCCTCATCAGATGAGTCGTGGCCTTTGATAGGACTGATTGTCCTCATAAGAATACGATAGACAGTTCTGGGCACATAAATCAATTCCTTCACGAGGAATTTGGTTCTTGGTGCTTGACCTGGCTTCAAAGGTTTCATCAGCACCTGCATGTAATGATGTGTGAGCTTAGGTTCACTATAGATGCAGCGAGCGTCTTCAAGGGGAGGACTGAGTGGTAGAGCACGAAGCAATTCAGAGGCTGGTACAGTGTAGTGAGTGTTTTCAGACATCCAGTCCAGCACCCATCAATTCACATCTTCAGCATCTCCGGTGATGTGCAGCATTGCATAGAATTGAAGAATCAGTTCTTCATTCCAATCGCAGATGTCAGAGCAAAAGTTTAGTTGTCCAGCGTCGTGAAGAACACTGAGGACTGGTGCGAAGCACGGCAGAGATTCCATATCCACGTGAGGAATATGCTCATGGTAGAAGATCTTCTCCTTGTTGAACAACACTAAGGAATAGAAATTGGCTTGACTAGCAGTCCAGAAACGCCTCTTCCTAATGCAAGCAGAGTTATATGGGTTGTAATCTTCGAAGAATACGTGCTCGCCGAAGAAATCATCAGCCTTGAAATTTTGCTTGCGTGAGAATGGATCCTTTGGCTTCAGTAGAGGAGTGTCAGTGAGTTGCATCACGACCTCAGGAATCTCAATCGCAGGTTCTTCAGGCTGAGGAATTTTTGGTTCCTCCTCAGTGGCAGTTTGCGTCGTTGGTTGTTCAGCAGCAGCAGTTTCTTCGGCGCTAGTGGCTGGAATTTCCTCATGGACAGATGCAGTGGGATGAGTTTCTTCAGAGCCCATTTGTACAGTTTGTGTGGGGGACTGAGGAATTTGCTGTAGAGGGGTGAACATTGGAGAGTTTGGATGCTGACTTTCCCAGAATTTATCACTGATTACAGGTGTGGAGCAGCCAACGTCCACATCTTCATCTTCCATTTCTTCAACGCCAGCCTCTTCAGCTATGAACTGAGGCATAGGCGAGGAGATGATAGGTGTTGAAGGGATCGCATCCACTACAATTTCTTCATCCAATGGTTCAGACGAAGCATCAGATGGAGTTTCTTCATCAGATCCGCTGGGGATCACATATTCTTCATCAAAAGGAACAACGTCCTTTGATGGCCTGGTTGAGATGGGAACAACATCAATCGGATTTGCAAATGAACTTGTCATAGGCTTCATTTTCTTCGGAGCTGAAGAATCTGAAGCAACTGATGCTTTCCTTTTCTTCACTACAGCATGCTCTACAGCCTTGGTCTTCTTCACATCTGATGCAGATGGAAGGATTGCAGTTGAAGTTGGTGCAGGAGCAGCTGAGGAATCTGGTGGATGTTCTTCAGGCACAACTGATGCAGTTGCCCTGAGTTCTTCAGTTTCTTCAGGCGCACCACTAGTGGATGCCCTGGCAATTTCTTCAGTGTCTGGAATGCAGTCATCAGCCCTGGAACTCACATTTTCCTCAGCAGCCTGATTGTCATCAGCGGTGCTGGCATTTTCTTCAGTAGGCTGAGCAGATGGTTCAGCCTGAGGAATTTCCTGTTGCGTTGGGGCTGCAACATTGGAAGTGAAGTTATCCGCAAGTCTCACAAAACGAACCTTGGCTCCAAGCCAGTCAGCGCGATATGCGTCAAAATCATCACTGAGTTTCTTAATCTCAGTCTAAATAGTGACAAGTTCTTCAATTGTCATAGAGATAACGCTTTTCTTCAGATAGCGCTCTGATGCGGAGGATCCTTCCATCATCCCCATGGACTCTACACACATCAAGCCCCACGTGGACCTATGACAAGAGTGAGAACACGTGCTTTGGAAACCAAGGTGAACTCCTTCCTATTTAGCTTGCATATGGATACGCATGGAACATTGTTGCTACCTCACCAAGATACACTATGTCTCATTAGGTACGAAGAGGAACACCACCAAGAGGCTCAGGAGCACCCCCAAGGAGAAGAGGAACCACCCCAAGGCCACGCGGACCAAGACGGAGTGCAACACCAGCAAAACTGGAAGTCCCAGGTGACCCCGTGCGCACGGGCCCCAGAGACCCCGTGCCCACAGGCCCCAGAGACCCCGTGCCCACGGGCTGTCCAGGAAGTTGGCGCTGGAGCACCCCGTGCGCACGGGCCTGTATCGTGCGCACAGGCCCAACTTATCCCGTGCACACGGGCCTCCCAGGATGGACGGTTGAGATCCCCAAACCGAGCCCCTCTTCATCTCTTTCGACCCCAAGACTATATAAACCGTACCTAGGGCTATGTTTAGGGTTAGCAAAGTATGAGATGAGATATTTGTGAGCTTTGCTCCTTCTACCTTCCCATTTTTGGAATCAAGGCCCCTCTTGGGAAGAATCCTAGTGGATTTCAAGACCTCCTCTAGGAGAAGACTATCTTCAAGACCTCATCTCCTAGGAGTGGGAAGAACTTTGCCATTGTATCTTTCCTTTGATTGTGCTTGTGACTTGTGGATCTTACTTTGCTATTCTAGTGGATGTGTGATTGGGGAATTGTTTGAGTGATCTCCTCTTTGTGTTCTTGTGAGTTTGCCCTTTTCCCCCTCCAAGTGTGAAAAGATCCCCCTCTAGGATTTCATCCTATATCATTTTGGTATCAAGAGCTAGGTTGATTCACACCTTGGAGTCCCATCCCCCCATTTGCTAGCTTGATTTTGTTGTTTTTCGTCCTAATTCAAAAATTCCCACGAAAATTGCCTCACCTTGCCTAATCCCCTCAGATCCGGAGCTGTTCTTCCGCTCGCCGCACATGCCGTGCACACGGGCCCTCGAGACCCCGTGCACACGGGACCCCGTGCACACGGGCCTCACTTACCCCGTGCGCACGGACCCTCCAGAAACTTTCGACCATTTTTGGTTTGCTCCATTTTGCATCCATACCAACACTCGTGTTCTTCCGCACTATTTCTCGTGGTTGTTTGAGTTTCATACCGCGGTTTCTCTTGTGTCCTAAGGTGTTTAGGCTACTTAAGCGCATTTGGACATCATCATCACCGCGACTCGATCATCAACTCGGACGGTAACCTCGACGACAGCTCACCCTTGCTTTTGCCTTGATAACCCGAGCCATTTCGCGTCACTTACCCATCGAGACTAGCAAGTTGAGAATTGCCGGGCCACGCTATTGTGCACCGTAGTGATCTTGTTACCATCTTAGTGCCATAAGTCTCTCCCGTGCATTTCTTACATACTTGTCTCATATCATACTTGGCTCTAGCTTCAAAAAAAACAAGAAAAGCTTTTAAGCAAAAGAGGAGCAACAAAGAGCTTGTAAGCAATAGCATCGAGTCATTTTTGCATATCATCTTCGACACCTCATACGTAGCATAGTTGGGATTGAAGACGGCACATTTCTCTTATAGGTTGGTGCACATGCGTATATAGCCCATTCGAGAAATCGAGCTAGTGTCTCTCTAGTATTTGCACGACAAGAGCATTTTCCGTGGTTGCACATTTGGAGCTCACCCCTTGGTTGTGCGGATCCCATCTATCTTCCGTGTGGGTGTTCCTAGTGACATCATTGGGTTTGATCTATTTGTTTTTACTTGCATTTTTGTGAATCTTCTCAACCTTATCAATATCTTGACTAACATTTGCTTGAAATTTTTGCCACCATCCTAACCGAGCTCCTCCATAAGCCTTTTACTTGTAGGTGTGAGAAACAATTCCCAGTACCAATTCCCCTATTATAGCATCGTGAAATCGTACTTGTTACATCCACAATCTTCGGAAAAGGTAACTTTGGTTTTGTTCTCTCATTTTTCCTACTCACCACCACTATCTCATGATGGATAGGCCAAGTACTTCTACCAATCCACTATTCATGGAGCAAGACGACGACATGAACTCCTTCATCACCAAGAGTCACCTCTTTGGTGCACAACGTGCTTTGCATCAAGAGCAACAAGCTATGAGTGACCGCATCGACAACCTTGCCGCCGACTTGCGACTTTCCGAGCAACGTACAAGGGACTACTTCGACCACAAGCTCGACGATCACAAGCAAGAGAATGACGCAAGGATGGACGGAATTCGTGCTTTGTTGCTCAACCGCTCGTCTTCCACTTCAAGAAGGAGCCGTTCAAGCCGCCACTCCGACTTCACCCTCTCCGGCTCAAGTACACCGTCATCGAACACTCTTCGTCGAGCCGCGCGCACCGACCATCAAGCAAGCCTCAATCCACTTCGAGACACTGACTCTCAAGAGCGCCGACAACGTCAAACTCAAGAGGCCTTTGTGCTAGCATGAGAATGACAACAACAACGCCAACATGAAGAGGAAGAACGTGCGCTTCTACACCAACTTGCACAAGATGCCGAGACACAACGTCAAGAACAACAACTCCGTGATGCTCAAGCACTTGCGACGCAACAAGCTCTACGCGATTCAAGTCGAGCCATTGCCGACCGAAGCCCTCAAGCCCGTGAACAAGATGAAGCACTTCGCGAAGAAATTCAAGAACAAAGATTTCAAGCTCGCGTGCATCGTCAAGTTCCTCCTCGAGCTCGCGAAGCTCCCACTCAAGCTCGACAACACCATCAAGTTCATCGAGAGCATGAAGACAATGAACATCATCCATGACAAGAGCAACATGAGGTTGACAACCCCCCACGTCAAGAGCACCACGAGTTGAACAATCATCTACAACGTGGGCGTCATCATCCCCGACCCCAATATGATGAAGAGCAACGCTACGGCAAGCTCAAGTTCACCATGCCCAAGTTCAATGGAAGCAACGATCCCGAAGAGTACCTTTCATGGGCATTGAAAGTTGACAAGATCTTCCATTTGCACAATTATGAAGAAGAGAAGAAGATCGCGATGGCATCCCTTGAGTTCCAGGACTATGTCCTTATTTGGTGGGAACAAGTCATTGAGCGCCGAGAGGCAAGAGGTGATCCACCCATCACTACTTGGGCACAAATGAAAGATGTCAGGAGAGCACGTTTTGTTCCTACCTACTACAACCGCGACCTCTTCAAGAAACTCCAACAACTCAAGCAAGGAACCAAGAGCATTGAAGAATACTACAAGGAGATGGAGATTGCAATGATAAGAGCCAATGTCACGGAAGACGATGAACAAACAATGGCACACATCTTGAATGGCCTCAATCATCCCATCAAGAAGATCGTCGATTTCCAACCATACTCAAACCTCATTGAGCTAGTGCACCAAGCCACCAAAGCGGAACGCCAAGTGCAAGATGATTTCAAGTATGCCAAGTTCTCGTCAAAGACCTACGACTCCTCTTATCAAGCTCCTGCGACTTCGGCAACTCCTACCTCAACTAGAGCATCACCAAGTACCGGCGACAAGTCAAGTTACAATAAGACTTCGACAAGCGCAAGTCGTCCTCCTACTACAAGCAACTTCAAGCCGAAAGCTTCATCATCATCCACTCCAACCGATGAGACCATCAAGACAAGTTCCATCAAATGTTTCACGTGTGGAGGCCAAGGCCACAAGTCCTTTGAGTGCACAAACAAGTGCACCATGATCCTTAACGACGACGGAACCTACGACTCCTTGAGTGAAGGAGAAATGGAAGCCTTGAGCAAGTGGCCATGCACCGACAAGTGAACAACAAAGACGAAGATGATCAAGTCTTTTGTGATGAAGATTCAAGTCCCGCCCTTGTTGTCTCCAAGGTCTTGACTCTTCAACATCAACAAGACGAAGATCAAAGATGCCATATCTTCCACACAAAGGCCGGCATCAATGGACGGTCCGTCAAGGTCATCATCGATGGAGGTAGTTGCCACAACTTAGCAAGTGAAGAACTATGCTCCAAACTTCAATTGGTCAAGACGAAGCACCCTCACCCCTACAAGGTTCAATGGCTAAGTGACACCGGCACCATACAAGTCGAGCATCGAGTACAAGTCTCTTTCAAGATCGGCGCCTATGAAGACACTTTGGAGTGTGATGTCCTTTCGATGACCGTTTTCCATCTTCTTCTTGGACGGCCATGGAAATTTGACCGAGATGTCATTCACAATGGGCGTACCAATCACTATAGCTTCAAAATGAAAGGGAAAGAGTTTGTGCTACGTCCTATGTCTCCAAGCCAAGTGCTCGCCGACAAGAAAAACACGCATCGTGGAGAGAATAGTGAGAGAGTGAGCCACCAAAAAGAGAGTGAGCGCCAAAAGCCCAAATTGAGTGCCTCCACGATGAGCGACAAGAAAAACTTAGTCCTATTTGACACCAAACGTGAGATGAGAGAAGTGTGTGAGAACCCATCAAGTGTCCTACACTATGTCCTCCTGTGCAAGGACGAGGCACCAAAAACTAACACCTCTCACAATCTACCTTTGGTATTATCTTCTCTATTACAGGAATTTCAAGATGTTTTCCCCTATGAGCTACCTCCGGGACTACCTCCACTTCATGGCATTGAGCACCGCATCGACCTCATCCCCGGAGCGCCACTTCCAAACAAAGCTCCCTACCACGTCAACCTCGAGGAAACCAAAGAAATTCAAAGGCAAGTAAAGCATCTCATAGACCATGACCATGTGCGTGAAAGTTTGAGCCCTTGTGCCGTCCCAGTCATCCTTGTGCCAAAACGTGACGGTAGCTTTCGCATGTGCTCCGATTGTAGACCTATCAATGCTATCACCGTTCGCTATAGGTACCCCATTCCACGCCTAGATGATATGCTCGATGAGCTTAGCGGTGCCACTATATTTTCCAAAATTGATCTTAAGAGTGGTTACTATCAAATCCGCATACACGAGGGTGATGAATGGAAAACCGCCTTCAAAACCAAGTTTGGTTTGTATGAGTGGTTAGTCATGCCTATGGGTCTCTCGGAAGCACCGGGCACTTTTATGCGCCTTATGAATCATGTCTTTCGCCCTTACATTGGTATATTTGTTGTGGTTTACTTCGATGACATTCTTGTGTTTAGCAAATCCATCAAAGAGCATGTCAACCATGTCCACACCGTTTTGCAAACTCTTAGAAAAGAGCGCCTCTATGCTAATATGGAGAAATGCCTTTTTGGTGTTGATAAGCTCGTTTTCTTGGGCTTTGTTGTTTCGTAGATGAGTCCAAGATCAATGCTATTAAGAATTGGCCACGACCAACCAACTTGCATCAAGTGCGTAGTTTCCTTGGTCTTGCGGGTTTCTATCGTTGCTTTGTGAAGGATTTTAGCACCATTGCTTCTCCTTTGTATGCCTTGAGCAAGAAGAATGCGCCTTTTGTTTGGGGACCATCGCAAGATACCGCATTCAATGAGCTTAAGAATTTGCTTACTCACGCTCCCGTGCTTGCTTTACCCAACTTCGGCAAACCTTTTGAAATTCATTGCGATGCTAGTGGTAATGGCATAGGAGGTGTGTTAATGCAAGAGAAGCGCCCCATAGCTTACTTTAGTGAGAAACTTTCCGGAGCGCAACTCAATTACCCCATCTATGACAAAGAGCTATATGCTTTAGTCCACGTTTTACATGAATGGGAACATTACCTTCGTCCCCATGAGTTTATCATTCATACCGATCATGAGACTCTCAAGTATCTTAAGGGTCAAACTAAGTTGAACAAGCGTCATGCTAAATGGAGTGAATTCATTGAGTCTTTTCCCTATGTCATCAAGTACATCAAGGGTAAAGAAAACGTTGTAGCGGATGCGCTTTCCCGTATATGCATGCTTGTCACCCAACTTGAATTGAATGTCATTGGTTTTGAGCATATAAAAGACTTGTATGAGCATGATGCA
This sequence comes from Triticum dicoccoides, assembly GCF_002162155.2. Lineage (NCBI taxonomy): Eukaryota > Viridiplantae > Streptophyta > Magnoliopsida > Poales > Poaceae > Triticum > Triticum dicoccoides. Next base: position 307,937,859 of record NC_041384.1, read on the forward strand.
ACTTTTGCTACTCCTTATGCCAAGTGTTTGTCTCATACATCTTGGGAACACTATTACTTGAAAGACGGATATCTTATGAGAGCTAACAAACTTTGCATCCCCGAGTCGTCTCTTCGTTTCTTGCTTTTGCATGAATCGCATGGAGGAGGCTTAATGGGACACTTCGGACGCGACAAGACACTCGCTGCGCTCTCCAAGAGCTACTTTTGGCCAAACATGGTTAGGGACGTCAATCGTTTCACCAACCGGTGTTCTACATGTCGCAAAGCTAAGTCCAAAGCTCAATCTCATGGTCTCTATATGCCTTTACCAATTCCATGCCAACCTTGGGAAGACATTAGCATGGACTTTGTACTTGGTTTGCCTACAACTCGTAATGGCAAGGACTCCGTGTTTGTTGTTGTGGGCCGTTTCTCCAAAATGGCTCATTCCATTCCTTGCAATAAGATAGACGATGCTTCACATGTTGCAAACTTGTTTTGTAGGGACATTTTACGTCTTCATGGAATGCCAAGGACAATTGTCTCGGACCGCGACGTCAAGTTCTTGAGTTACTTTTGGAAGACCTTATGCGCCAAGCTCGGAATCAAGTTACTCTTCTCCATGGCATACCACCCTCAAACCGACGGCCAAACAGAGGTGACGAACCATACACTCTCCACTCTACTACGAGTCTTGATCAAGAAGAACATCAAGGAGTGGGAGGAGTGCCTACCAATCGCCGAGTTCGCCTACAACCATGTAACACATTCAACTACCGGCAAGTCCCCTTTCGAAGTCATCTATGGATTCAACCCATTGTCCCCATTGGACATTATTCCTCTACCACTACAAGAGCGCATTAACATGGACGCGAGCGACCGAGTGAACCACCTCAAGAAGATGCATGAAGATACAAGGCACACCTTAGAGCGCCAAGTACAACAACTCGCGACCAAGCGCAACGCCAACAAGTCCCCAATGGTGTTTCAACCGGGTGACCTAGTTTGGGTACATCTCCGCAAGGATCATTTCCCGAACGCAAGTCCAAGCTACTTCCAAGAGTCGATGGCCCATTCAAAGTACTCGCACGCTACAACGACAACGCCTACAAGATCGACATCCCACGAGACAAGTACAATGTGAGCGACACATTCAACGTCAAAGACTTGGCCAAATACCATGGGGATGAAGATCACGATCCGTGGACGGATCTCTCCCAAGGGGGGGGGGAGATGATGCGGAGCATCCTTCCATCATCCCCATGGACTCTACACCAACACATCAAGCCCCACGTGGACCTATGACAAGAGCGAGAACACGTGCTTTGGAAACCAAGGTGAACTCCTTCCTATTTAGCTTGCATATGGATACGCATGGAACATTGTTGCAACCTCACCAAGATACACTATGTCTCTTTAGGTACGAAGAGGAACACCACCAAGAGGCTCAGGAGCATCCCCAAGGAGAAGAGGAACCACCCCAAGGCCATGCGGACCAAGACGAAGTGCAACACCAGCAAAACTGGAAGTCCCAGGTGACCTCGTGTGCACGGGCCCCAGAGACCCCGTGCCCACGGGCTGTCCAGGAAGTTGGCGTTGGAGCACCCCGTGCGCACGGGCCTGTACCGTGCCCATGGGACCCCCGTGCGCACGGGCCCAACTTACCCCGTGCGCACGGGCCTCCCAGGATGGACGGCTGAGATCCCCAAACCGAGCCCCTCTTCATCTCTTTCGACCCCAAGACTATATAAACCGTACCTAGGGCTATGTTTAGGGTTAGCAAAGTATGAGATGAGATATTTGTGAGCTTTGCTCCTTCTACCTTCCCATTTGTGGAATCAAGGCCCCTCTTGCGAAGAATCCTAGTGGATTTCAAGACCTCCTCTAGGAGAAGACTATCTTCAAGACCTCATCTCCTAGGAGTGCGAAGAACTTTGCCATTGTATCTTTCCTTTGATTGTGCTTGTGACTTGTGGATCTTACTTTGCTATTCTAGTGGATGTGTGATTGGGGAATTGTTTGAGTGATCTCCTCTTTGTGTTCTTGTGAGTTTGCCCTTTTCCCCCTCCAAGTGTGAAAAGATCCCCCTCTAGGATTTCATCCTATATCACGCTCTTTCTTGTACTGCGCTTTCTTGATCTGCCTGGCCTTCTCAAATTTCCACTTTTCTTCTTGAATGAAGTGGGTCAGCATGCGACTTTGGCCAGGAGTCAGCTTGAAGTCCGGCATGGGAGTGTTGGGGTCCTTGTGCCAGACATCAATGTAGTCGAGGATCAACTTGGGATCCAAAAGCAGTGGCACCTCTGATCCTTTGGCTCTAGCGGCCCTGACTTGCCTGTCCCTGATGATTTCTGCAAGTTCATCATCATCAGCTTTGTCTTCTTCAGACGGTACTTGGAAAGCGACTTGTTTCTTTTGAGGACTTGGGCGAGGACCTCGTCCAGCAGTGGCCTTTGTCTTCAGCAGTGAGGGGCCAGCTGAGGAACTTGGTGCAGCTGAGGAACTAGCTGAGACACCTGAGGCAATGGAGATGCCTGCAGTCCTTTGGCACGAGGCGAGATGCACATGTGCTGAGGATTTAGTCGGAACAGCTGAGGGCTTAGGCGGAGGAGCTGACGACTTTGGAGGAACAGGAGCAACATGAGGAATTTGCCATGAGGGCTTTGAGGATTCTGGGCGTGAGGGCATTGCTGAGGAACTTGGCCTTGAGGGCATTGTTGGTGAAGCACTTGGCTTGCGTGCAGGCTTCTTTGACATAGCCTTCTTTGGCTTGACAGCAAAGGCCTCAGCAGAGGTAGTAGCAGCAGCAGAGTCTTCATGGAATTTTCTCACTACTTCTTTGGCTTGCTTAGCCAATTTGGCTTGGCGCTTGGCCCATTCATCAGGATAGTCCTCACCGCGCTTGAGGCTGGTGGGATCAACGATTTGGCTAGGTGCCAATGGAGCTCTTGGGCATGGAGGATTGAGTGCAAATTTCTTCATATGCTTAGGAGTGACATATCTGTACTCCCTGCATTCTCTTGCCCATCTCCTCTCTATCTTCTGAATGTGCACTTTGCGCTCATTCTTCGTTTCCTCAGTAGGTGTGTAGTACCCAACATATATTTCATCAGGGATCTCAAACGTTGTATTGACCTCAGGCCTCTTTCCTCCCTTCTGTGGCTTCTTACCGTCAGCCATTTTCTTCAGTTGAGGAATTTGGACAATTGAATTCTCTGAAGAAGTATGCAACTTTTCTTCGAGGAACGGTGCAAATGAGTTAAGTTGATGAGAACGTAGTGATTCAGCAGCTGACATGTGTACATGTGAACAGAGTATAGTTGCGAGGAATTTGGAGAGGTCATATGCGTTATCAGAGGGTTTTTCAAAAAGAACAAGTTTGAGGAATTTGACCAGATGAGTCTTGAAGAATTTCACTAAGTGTTCTTTGTCTTAGGTTCCAGAGTTGTATAGATCAAAGATCCACACAATTGAGGAATCTTGAAGAAAAATGATGCTTAGAGAAACGAATCAAGAACAGATGACTTGTGAGGTGTTTAGTGTTTGAAGCTATGAAGAAAAAAACTTTTGAAGATTTTGTAGATAATCATTCGTATCAACGAGGGCAGTAAAAGTAACTTTTAATTACCCTGGACGAAGAACACGACGAACAGTGAGGTGTAGAGATGAAGGTCGTCTGTGGAGATCTTCCACGCCCTAACTCGGCGGAGGAAGACGGCTACGGTGGCGGCGGAGTGAAGATTTCCGCGGTCGGTGCGAGTACGTCGGCGACGAGGTCGAGGCAGTGAAGCTCTTCCTCACCGGCGGTGATGATGTAGCGCCGGCGCTAGGGTTTGAGAAGCTCGAGCTGGAGAGAGAGGTCGAGCGGAGTAAAAGAAGTGAGGAAGGGACGGAGGGGTATTTATAGCCACGGTGAAAAACTGCTCGCCCGAAGAAATTGGACGAACGTGCCCCTGACCCTTCTCATTCGCTTGACATGTGTCACCCACGTACTGAGAGGTGGAGATTGTGTGCGATCGTGGGTGAGTGGATAAGTATAACATGGGATGCAGAACGGTTTGAGCGGCAAAGCCGAAATTTTTGATAAGATAGGTTTTAAAGTTCCGTTCGCAATTTCTTCAGCTGACAAGGACACAGTGAAGATTTTGAACGAGTTTCAAATAGAACGCACATGAAGAATTTGTGAATAGATTGGGTTGAGTATAGCATAGAGGGGGAAGGGTCCGATCACATTCACTTAGCAGAAAAACCAACTTGAAGAATTAGCAATAAGTGAATGCTGTAGAGGACATAAACTTATATATATATATAGTCAATGAAGAAAAACGACGGAAGCAGTGAAGACAATGCAAAGTTGAAGAATATGAATAATTGAGGAATTTCAACTTTTGGTGGTGGCGTGACCCACCGTATAAGAATGATGATTTCAGACACCGTGTAGAATTATCGTAGGGTTCTGAGAATCAAATTCTTCGTTAATGTCTTCACACTAAGAGTGTTGTTCTTCATTGAATTGAAGAAAAACGTTTCTTCATGTGTTGCACATCTAAGTCATCAATTTTGCATAAGTGTTAGGATGAGTGTCCTTTTCAAAGAACATTCGAAGATTCTAGGATATTTAGCTCACACCGCAACTTGCTAAATCTCTTCTCATCCAAGGGCTTTGTGAAGATATCGGCTAGCTGTTCTTCAGTCTTCACATGCTCAATAGAAATGTCGCCCTTCAACACATGATCACGAAGAAAATGATGACGAATCTGAATGTGATTTGTCTTCGAGTGCTGAACTGGGTTGTGAGCAATCTTGATGGCACTCTCATTGTCACAGAAGAGAGGCGCATTCTTTATGTTGACGCCGTAGTCCTTGAGAGTTTGCTTCATCCATAGCAATTGGGCACAGCATGAACCAGCGGCAATGTACTCAGCTTCAGCAGTAGATAGTGATACGCAGTTCTGTTTCTTCGAGGACCAACAGACCAATGATCGTCCGAGGAAATGACATGTACCAGATGTTGACTTGCGGTCCACACGATCACCAGCATAGTCAGAGTTAGAATATCCAATGAGATCAAAATCCGAGCCCTTGGGGTACCATAATCCAAGTGTTGGTGTGTGAGCTAGATATCGAAGAATATGCTTCACAACCTTATGGTGTGATTCCTTCGGTGTAGCTTGAAATCTTGCACACATGCAAACACTAAGCATTATATCTGGCCTAGATGCACATAAGTACAATAAAGAACCAATCATGGAGCAGTATACCTTATGATTGAAGTCAATACCATTTTCATCAGTGCACAGATGGCCATTTGTGGGCATAGGAATTTTGACGCCTTTGCAATCTTGCATGCTGAATTTCCTCAGTACATCCTTGAGGTATTTCTCCTGAGATATGAATATGCCATTGCATTGTTGACGAATTTGAAGACCTAAGAAGAATTTCAACTCTCCCATCATAGACATTTGATATTCTTCACTCATCATATAGGCAAATTCATCACATGCCCGTGGGGCCTGCTTGAGGCCATAGAGGGCCTTGTTGAGTCTGAAGACTTTGTCAGGATTCTTTGGGTCTTCAAAACCTGGGGGTTGAGCAACATATACTTCTTCCTCAAGCTTACCACTGAGGAATGCACCTTTCACATCCATTTGATATAAAGTGATATTATGATGGTTAGCATAAGCAAGTAATATGCGAATAGCCTCAAGTCTAGCAACAGGTGCAAAAGTTTCATCGAAATAAATTCCTTCAACCTGTGTGTAGCCTTGAGCTACAAGCCGTGCCTTATTCCTCACCACAAGGCCATTTTCATCTTGCTTGTTGCGGTAGATCCACTTTGTGCCGATTATATTGTGCTTGCGAGGATCTGGACGTTTGACCAGTTCCCAGACATTGTTGAGCTCGAACTGATGTAATTCTTCTTGCATGGCCTGAATCCACTCAGGCTCCAGAAATGCTTCATCTACCTTAGTGGGCTCTGTAATAGAGACAAAAGCATAGTGCCCACAAAAGTTAGACAAATGTGAAGCTTTTGATCATGTGAGATGACCTGGCGCTTTGATGTCATTGATGATCTTTTCAACTTGCACTTATTTTGCAATGCGAGGATGAGCTAGTTGTCGGTGAAGAATTTGATCAGCGTTTTCTTCAGCACCATTTTCTTCAGCATTTTCTTCAGGTGCATTAGCTCGACGTTCTTCATGTTCTGGAATGAATTCTTCAGCAGATTCTTCAGTGGGAATGACATCCTCAGTAGCCTTGAACTTGATAGTTTCCTTAGATGCCGGTTCATCTATCATAGTAGGTAGGTGCTCTCTTTGCGAGCCATTAGTTTCATTGAACCGCACATCTACAGTTTCAACAACCTTGTGAAGAACGTTGTTGAAGACTCTGTAGGTGTGCGAGTCCTTTCCGTAACCAAGCGTAAAACCTTCATGTGCTTTCGGTGCAAATTTTGAGTTGTGATGAGGATCTCTAATCCAACATTTAGCACCGAAGACTTTGAAATAACTTACATTGGGTTTCTTATCAGTGAGGAGTTCATAGGCAGTTTTCTTGAAGAATTTGTGAAGATATACTCTATTGATGATGTGGCACGCAGTATCAATTGCCTTAGTCCAGAACCAATGAGGCGTTTTGTATTCATCAAGCATAGTGCGAGCCATCTCAGCAAGAGTCATGTTCTTACGCTCCACAACACCGTTCTGCTGAGGAGTATAAGGAGCAGATAACTCATGAGTAATACCAAGTTCATCAAGATAGTCATCGAGACCAGAGTTCTTGAACTCAGTGCCATTGTCACTCTGATGTGCTTGATCTTCACACCAAAGTTGGTTGAAGCCCTCGAGGAAAATCGTTTGAAGACTTCCTGCACTTCATGTTTGTAAGTAACAAGGTGTACCCATGTGTAGCGAGAATAATCATCAATAATAACAAAGCCATATTGAGATGCTTCATTTGAAATAGCATAATAATGATTAGGACCAAAGAGATCCATGTGAAGCAATTCAAATGGGCGAGTGGTGGTCAGGATAGTCTTTGCTGGATGCTTGACCTTCGTCATCTTCCCAGCTTCACCGGCTCCACATAGGTTATCCTTGAGGAATTTGACATTCTCGATGCCAATGACATGCTTCTTCTTCGCAAGCGTGTGCAAATTCCTCATGCCTGCATGACCAAGTCGTCGATGCCAAAGCCAGCCTTCTGAAGCTTTTGCAAGTAAGCACACGGCTGGTTGTGGTCCTGTAGAGAAATCAACAATATACATGTCTCCTCTCCTAAAGCCTTCGAAGACTTTGGAATTGTTAGCTTCCATAACCACAACACAACGGTACTTGCCAAAGACAACAACCATATCAAGATCACAAAGCATTGAGACAGACATAAGGTTGTATCCTAAGGACTCAAAGCATGACTTTGTCCATGTGTCGATCCTTTGTGATCGCAACCTTACCTAGACCCAATACCTAACTTTTGCCTTTGTCAGCAAAGATGATATGCTTCAGATGCGATGGCGATAATGGAGCATCCATCAATAGATTCTTGTCACCGGTCATGTGGTTTGTACATCCACTATCGAGGACCCACTCAATGGCTTTGGGTTGATCATCCTGCAGATGAATTAGTGCAGCTTACAAACTCATATACTTCATTAGTGAAGAATATGACATCAATTCATCAGATCAATTTCATCAAGCAAAAGAACAGATAAAGCAATATGAGGACGTGAGAAATGAAAGTTCATTTCTTCATGATTAGCCTACGTCCTATCAGGCATACTCAGGTCTCCAGCAAATTCTTCAGACGATTACGTACGTCTGGAGACCTGGCCCTGCAGAAGAGATTAGTTCCTTTTCTTCACCACCCACATCTGAAGGGGTGGCAAAGAGTTCATCATTCTGCGAGCTCCATACGAGAAGGATGTCATATAAGCCAGTCCATTTCGTTTCACATAAGAGGGGTTAGAATAAGCATAAGAGTAAGCAGATAAATTCTTCGAGGACTTATGGACATAATAATTTGAAGAATAATGCACATATCCATAATCCTTAGATCATCCCTGCGAAACAGACGGGTTAGTACGATGATGTTCATATGAGGACTTTGATCCTTTTGAGGAATATGATCCATGTGAGGAGTTTTGTCTGTATGAGGACTTGGATCCATATGAAGAATTTGGTCCATATGAAGCATTTGATCTAGGGTTCCTATTCTTCATAGGTGGCGTCATGATGACATTCACCTGATGATTTTCAAGGCATCTTTTGGGAACCCAGATTTTCTTCATAGGGGGACCGTTCCTGCAGTTAGTGCCAACATATCTAGCAAATACTTCACCATTCTGATTTTTGAATAGTTTGTAGTTGGAGTCAAATGACTCATCATCGGAATGAGGAGATTCACATGCATATCCAGATAGGTTAGATGGATCAACTGGAGGTCCCTTTGCAGCAACCCATGTAGTTTTGGGGTATTGCTCAGGCTTCCAATATGTACCATCAGCATTGAGTTTCCTCTCAAAGGCAATACCCTCTTTCCTTGGGTTCCTGTTGAGGATCTGCTTTTTAAGCACATCACAAAGAGTCTGATGCCCTTTGAGGCTTTTGTACATGCCTGTCATGTAAAATTCGTTAAACCCTGCATCATTAGTGATACTAGCAATGTACTCAAATGAGGAATTAGTAATAGCAGAGGCATGTGCAGAATTTGAAACATTAGCAACATTTGAACATTCAGGTGAAGAATTAGCAGATTCACGTTCAATGCATTTCAAACATGGAGGAACAAATTCTTCCTAAGAAGCGCTGATTTGTTGAGCAAGTAATGAATCGTGCTCCTTCTGAAGATCTTCATAACTCACTCTTAACTTCTCAAGGTCTTGCTTTCTTTGAAGAAATTCATAAGAAAGCTTCTCATGATTCGATAAGAGAGTGTTATGATGACTTTGAAGATTGTCAAGCTTGGACTGAAGTCTCTGAAGATTTTCAGCCAAAGTTTCAGTGCAATCCATTTCTTCACCCAACATATCATCACTTTTGTCTAGCATGTTTTGAACCTTTTCTAAAGCCCTTTGTTGTTTTATAGCAATCTTAGCAAGTTTAGAATAGCTGGGCTTAAGGTTTTCATCAGATTCATCATCACTAGATTCAGAGGAGGTATATTTGAGTACCTTGGCACCCTTTGCCATGAAGCAATAGGTCATCATCGCTTTCATCAGCATTGTTGGTGAGGTCATTTTCTTCGGTGTTGAAGATAGATTTGCTGACGAATGCAGTAGCGAGAGCTAGGCTCGCCACTCCGTATTCGGACTCCTCAGATGTCTCCTCTTTGTCATTCCCTTCAGATTCAGCCTCAGAGTCCATTTCCTTGCCAATGAATGCCCTAGCCTTCTTGGAGCTGCTCTTCTTGTGGTATGAAGACTTTGAGGATTTTGATGATGAAGATTTTGTGGATTTCTTCTTTTTCTTCGCATCATCAGAACTGTAATCCTTGTATTTCTTCTTCTTTGATTCCTTTTCCCACTGAGGACACTCTTGAATGAAATGTCCAGGTTTCTTGCATTTGTGACAGAGCCTCTTCTTGTAGTCACTGGATGAGGAATCATTGCTCCTTGAGGATCTTCCAAGGCGACCACGTCTTGAGAACTTTTGGAGCTTCTTCACGAGTAGTGCTAGATCATGGGTTAGTTCTTCAGGATCACCAAGGCTACTACCAGAGTCTTCATCTTCGGATTCAGATACTGCCTTGGACTTCAGTGCACGTGATCTGCCATAGCTAGAACCATAGAGATCTATCTTTTCAGCAAGTTGGAACTCATGAGTATTTAGCCTTTCGAGAATATCAGCGGGATCAAGTGACTTGTAATCAACACGTTCTTGTATCATCAATGCCAGAGTGTCAAATGAGGAATCAAGTGATCTCAGCAATTTCTTCACCACCTCATGGTCGGTGATGTCAGTGGCACCAAGTGCTTGAAGCTCATTTGAGATGTCAGTGAGGCGATCGAAGGTTTGTTGAACATTTTCATTGTCGAGTCTTTTCAAGCGGTTGAAGAGATTGCGAAGAACATCAACTCGAGAGTCACGCTGTGTTGAGACTCCTTCATTCACTTTGGACAACCTGTCCCAGATAAGCTTCACTGTCTCCAAAGCACTCACTCTGCCATACTGTCCTTTGCTCAGATGGCCACATATGATATTCTTCGCTTGAGAGTCGAGTTGCTTGAATCTCTTCACATCAGCAGCATTCAGAGAAGGTGTGACTGAGGGAACACCATTTTCCACAACATACTAGAGATCGTTATCAATTGCCTCAAGATGCATTCACATCTTATTCTTTCAGTAGGGGTAGTCCGTCCCATCGAATGTAGGACACCCAGCAGAGACTTTGATCATACCTGCGATCGTCATAACTAAAACTCCAGGCGGTTAAACCAAAATCACACAGAACAAGGGAGTAACTTGCTCTGATACCAATTGAAAGTGCGTTATATCGACTAGAGGGGGGGTGAATAGGCGATTTTTAAGAAATTCTTCACTCAGGAATTTGCTGGTGAGGAAATTCCTTAGCGAAGAACTACTAGCAGCGAAATAAGTACTCAAAAGTAAACATAACACAATACAAGCATAGTCATGATGATGAAATGAAGACAGGCACAGAGTACAGGAAGCATAAGCACAGGATAACACAGGATGAAGACAATCAGACTGAAGAAATTGAACTGAGGAAATTGAGAAAGTCTTCAGTCAAAGTCTTCAAACATAGATATGAACAAGTACACAACTCAATTATGAGGAAATGAAAGAGTTGAGGAAATGGAACCAGTAAGCTTGGTGAAGACAATGATTTGGTAGACCAGTTCCAACTGCCGCCTCAGTTGTACGTCTGGTTGGAGCGGCTGAGTATTTAAACTCGAGGACACACAGTCCCGGACACCCAGTCCTAAACACGCAGCTCAGGACACCCAATCCTCACCGTATTCTCCTTGAACTAAGGTCACACAGACCTCGTCCAATCCCTCGTGGTAAGTCTTCAGGTGACTTCCAAACCTTCACAAACTTGGTCACTCGGCGATCCACAATTCCTCTTGGATGCTCTAGACCATGACGCCTAACCGTCTGGAAGAAGCACAGTCTTCAAAGGTAACAAGCATTGGATCCACGCAGGATCAATCTCTTTAGTGATGCTCAATCACTTGGGGTTTGTAGGTGTTAGGGTTTTGCGTTTTTCCTCACTTGATGATTTTCGCTCAAAGTCCTCAGGGGATGGGTTGCTCTCAAATGACAAGTTTCAGTTTCTCTTAGAGCAGCCAACCAACTAGTGGTTGTAGGGGGACGTCTATTTATAGCCTAGGGAGCAGACCGGCATGATAAGACATAAATGCCCTTTAATGATATGACCGTTAGGTGGATAGATATTCTGGGACAGCTGGCGCATAGCACAACAACGGTCGGAATTTTGAGTAGCAAAATCCTCAGGGCTATCATGTTCCTCACTGTGTAGGCAATCCGCACTGGCGAATTCCTAACTCCTCAGTCAGGAAAAATTCCTCAGAGACCAGAAGAACTTCGTCTCTGTCACTGAAGAAATTGACTGAACTGTATGAGATTTCCAATGGCTTCACTCGAAGCGATTGGTAGGTGTAGGATTTTGAGTTGAGCATCACTTGGAAATTTTTCCTTAGTATTTCCTCGACCCCCTTTAACAGTATGGTGTTTCCTATGACTCAAGAAAGACAAAATGAAACTACGAAAACAAAAGTCTTCACGCTTCATGTTCCTCGAACGAATACCAAGTCTTCAAGGTCACACCAATTTCTTCACTTTCAAAGTCTTCATAAAGTCTTCAGTGATCCAAAGTCTTCACTCGAAGAACTTCATTTTTAGGGGTCGACTTTCTCTGTAAATATCAAACTCCTCATAGACTTATAGACATGTGTACACTCACAAACGCATTAGTCCCTTAACCTATAAGTCTTCAGTACACCAAAATCACTAAGGGGCACTAGATGGACTTACAGTTATGTTTAGACTTAGCAAAGTATATGTGAGATATTTCAAAGCTTTGCTCCTTCTACCACTCCATTGGAGATCTAGACCTCTTAGGAGAGGATCAACTTGTGGATTTCAAGACCTCCTCTTGGAGAAGACTATCATCAAGACCTCACCTCCTTAGGAGTGGGAATAACTTTACCAAGTGCTTGTTTCCTTTGATTGTGCTTGTAATCTTGTGGATATATGTGTTTTCTATTCTAGTGGATGTGTTATTGGGTTTTGTTGGAGTGAATTCCTCTTGGTGTTCTTGGTGTTCATTCCTTTTCCCCTCCAAGTGTGAAAAGATCCATTTTAGGGTTTCACCCTAGAACATCTTGGTATCATGAGCAAGGTTGATTCACATCTTGGAGTCCCTAACCCCCATTTGCTAGCTTGATTTTGTTGTTTTTCATCCTAATTCAAAAATCCCTACCAAAAATAGCCCCCAAATTTTTGTTCCAATTTGTTGGATCTTGTGAGATTTGATTGATTTGATCCACGAATTTGGTGTTTGACTAGTGGATCTACCCCTTACCATCTTTCCCCACTCTCCCCACCATCAATTTTGGTCGGAAATTTGAAAATCCCAATGGAACCGCAGGTGTTCTTGAGTTTCGAGAACACATCGTGCGCACGGGCCATCACTTACCCTGTGTAGAACAATTCGGCCAGCTACAGTTTTCCATTTTTTTGCCAGTCCACCGCCACATTTGATCTTTCGCAATACTTCTGGTGGGAGTTTGTGCTTTTGGGTTGCGGTTCACACGTGTCCTAAGGTGTTTCGGCTACTTAGGAGCGATTTGATTTCCTCATCACCGCCACTCGTCATTGGCTTGGACTCCACTTCGACCACCCAGTCTTCATACCAAGCATAAGCAAGGAAGGTAACCTTGACGATAGTATTGTATTACCCTTTCCATTACCTTGATTGCCTCGAGCCCCTTTTGTGTATCTTACCCATCGAGACTAGCAAGTTGAGAGTTCTCGGGCCACACCTTTTGTGCACCTTTAGTGTTATGTCTCTCCCATGCATATACTACTTTTTATCTCGCATTGTGTCTTGCATTGCAAGCATTGTGGCATAGTGATGCGGAGCATCCTACGTTCATCCCCATGTACACTCCGACTACTCTCCAAGCCCCAAGGATACATAAGATGAGACCTCGACTATACACCATTGGACACAAGGTGAACTCGCTCCTCTTTGAACCATCACTTTCCACATATGAGACATGGCTGCTACCTCAAATATATGTGCTATGCATGACCAGGAACAAAGAGGAAGACCATGGACAAGACTGTGAGGACATCAAGCACACGAAACAAGAGGAACAGCTACCAGGAAGCATCAGCTCCCGGACGTCCGACAGTCACCGGACGTCCGACGCCTGGAGTCTCCACCAGCCAGATGGACCAGCCGGCGAAAGCTACAGCGGCCGGACGATCGACCAAGGCTGGACGTCCAACGACCATCAGCCACCGGACGACCGACAACGTTCGGAAATCCGACGATGGCTTTCCCGAGCCAAAATGCCGGACATCTGACAAGTACTGGACGACCGGACCCTCGCGACCCACCGGACGTCCGGTACCTGTCGGACGTCCGTCGCCTGTCTGTGCACAGTGTATCGGGTAGAGCCCATGTATCCCTTCGCCCTCACTTATCCCTTCATGGCCCTAGACTATATATACTCCTCCACCTCCACCATTTGAGGGTTAGCGTTGTGTTAGCTCCTTTGTGAGATAGAGCTTCGCTCATCCATATCGGATCTACTCCTTGAGAGAGACCACGACCCCTCTTCGGAGAAGATCCGCCTTGGATTCAAGACCCCTTTACAAGAAGATCCCCTTATGGATTCAAGACCTCCTCATGGAGAAGAACCGGCTACCCTTTGTATCGTCCCTTGTTGGATTTGGATCGTGTATCTCTTTGTGTTTCGAGGATCTAGCACATGTGTGATCGTTCTTGTTGGTTTGAGTGATTCTCTCATGTTTCCCCTCGTGTTCATCGCGGGATTCACTCCTCTCCTCAAAGATCGGCCATATAGGGTTCTACCCTACATCATATTGGTATCATGATCCACGTTGATCACAATTTCAGAGCCTCCCCTCTTTGCTTTCTAGCTTGATTTTGTTGTGTTCTTCCCCAATTTTGAAAATCCCCATAAAAAATAGCCCCAATTATTTTTGTGATTTGTTGGTTTGAGGAAGTTTTGTAGATTTTGATCCATGGATTTGCTTGGTTTCAAGTGGATCTAGCATCTCCCCAAGTTTCCCCATCTTTCAACCATGAAATCTCTTCAATTTTGACGCCAAAATCCCCAAATTCCTCCCAAAATCGCGCCCCCAAACTCGCATCTCGCGTTGACCCCGACCCCCGGACGACCGACACTTTACGGACGTCCTGAGCCCCTCGACCGACCGGACGTCCGACCTTTTCCAGACGACCGGAACCCCTAACCCGAGCTGAATTTACGGACTTCCGAGCCCTCCCAGACGTCCGCCCCCCGGACATCTGACCTTGTCCGGACGTCCGCAACCTGTAGATATCACCTTCGGCTGATTTTTGTTTCGGCCATAACTAATTCATCCGGAGTCCGATTTTCGCGTTCTTTAGCTTGTTGAAAAGCTCTTGACATCCTCCTTCCCACAAAAATACCACCAACATCATTTTACTCCATCAAATTTTTAAATTTTGGCATCTTTGCCTAGGACTTCCGCAACCTAACCAATTTTGTTCCACATCACATTAGCGGTTGCTTGAGGAATGATTTGAGTCTCCTAAGGTGTCTAGGCTACTTAGGGACGGTTGCTTCTTCATCAACCACCATCACCACCATAACTTCCGCATAGTTTTGCCCACCTCACACTTCCGCCACCCTAACTTAATGCAATTTTGTTTGTGTTGTGAGTTGCGTCTCCTAAGGTGTTTCGGCTACTTAGGGACCGTGCTTCCAACTCCGACACCGTGTATAGTCCACCACCTTACCCTCCACTTCTGCATTGCGTCTCAAAACCCATCATTGCATTTTTGCAATCCCATTGAGCTTCCGCAACCACCACCGCATTCCCGCTACCACCATTTTGACACTTCACGTTTGATATTTTGAGTTCACGGTTTTTCCGTTTCCTAAGGTGTTTCGGCTACTTCGGGACGAGTCTCCATCATCTTAGTTTCTACATCAAGAACACCACCACTCATCATCGACATGGACGGTAACCTCCATATCATCTTGGTATCGTGGTATCCCTCCATTGTATATTCCCTTGCCATTGCATTGATAACCCCTAGCCCATTTTGCGTCACTTACCTATCGAGACTAGCCATTTGAGTATTGCCGCCAATGTTACTTGTGCACATTAGTGATCTACACCATACATTGCATACATATCATACCATATCGGTATCATCTTGGTATCATATCATCCTTTGTGCCACAAGCTTGTTCCCGCATATATACAATTGCTATCTTGTTTTGTGCATTATGCAAAAGTGGCCATACAAAAACAAAAAAAGAATAAGCTTTTTAGCAAAAGAGAAAGATCAAAGAAGCTTGTAAACAATAGCCATAGCATCATACCAGATTGTCATATCCGATCATCTTGGATCATAGCACCGGAACATCATACATATATAGCATACTTGGGATAGAAAGTTCATACATTTTGCATCTTATAGGTTGTGCACAAGTGTCGTATCCGCCTAGAGCAATCGTGCTAGCGTCTCTCTTGAGTTATGCAACACGAGAATTTTCATGGATTCCACATTTTGTGCTCATCCTTGGTTGCACAACCCCATTTATCTATCCATGTGTGCGTTTCCGTGTACCATTCATTGCTATTGGTCTACTTGTTTCACTTGCAAATTTGTGAATCTCTTTCAACATTATTGATAACCCACAAGTATAGGGGATCGCAATAGTTTTCGAGGGTAAAGTATTCAACCCAAATTTATTGATTCGACACAAGGGGAGCCAAAGAATACTCTCAAGTATTAGCAGCTGAGTTGTCAATTCAACCACACCTGGAAACTTAATATCTGCAGCAAAGTGTTTAGTAGCAAAGTAATATGATAGTAGTGGTAACGGTAATAAAAGGTAACGGTAGTAAAAGCAATGTTTTTGGTATTTTGTAGTGATGATAGAAATAGCAACGGAAAGTAAATAAGCGAAGAACAATATATGGAAAGCTCGTAGGCAATGGATCAGTGATGGAGAATTATGGCGGATGTGGTTCATCATGTAACAGTCATAACCTAGGGTGACACAGAACTAGCTCCAGTTCGTCAATATAATGTAGGCATGTATTCCGAATATAGTCATACATGCTTATGGAAAAGAACTTGCATGACATCTTTTGTCCCACCCTCCCGTGGCAGCGGGGTCCTTATGGAAACTAAGGGATATTAAGGCCTCCTTTTAATAGAGAACTGGAACAAAGCATTAACACATAGTGAATACATGAACTCCTCAAACTACGGTCATCACCAGTAAGTATCCCGATTATTGTCACTTCGGGGTTAACGGAACGTAACACATAATAGGTGACTATAAACTTGCAAGATAGGATCAAGAACACTCATATATTGGTGAAAACATAATAGGTTCAGATCTGAAATCATGGCACTCAGGCCCTAGTGACAAGCATTAAGCATAGCAAAGTCATAGCAACATCAATCTCAGAACATAGTGGACACTAGGCATCAAACCCTAACAAAACTAACTCGATTACATGATAGATCCCATCCAACCCATCACCGTCCAGCAAGCCTACGATGGAATTACTCACGCACGGCAGTGAGCATCATGAAATTGGTGATGGAGGGTGGTTGATGATGACGATGGCGACGGATTCCCCTCTCCGGAGCCCCGAACGGACTCCAGATCAGCCCTCCCGAGAGGTTTTAGGGCTTGGCGGTGGCTCCGTATCGTAAAGCACGATGATTTCTTCTCTCTAATTTTTTTTCTCCCTGAAACACAATATATGGAGTTGGAGTTGGAGTTGGAGAGGCAACAGGGGGCCCACGAGGTAGGGGGCGCGCCCTAGGGGGGTAGGCGTGCCCCCCGCCCTCGTGGGGAGGTGGTGGGCCCCCTGGCCTTCATCTTTGCAGGTATTTTTCATATTTTCTGAAAAGTTGCTCCGTGAAGTTTCAGGTCATTCCGAGAATGTTTGTTCCTGCACATAAATAACACCATCGTAATTCTGCTGAAAACAGCGTCAGTCCGGGTTAGTTCCATTCAAATCATGCAAGTTAGAGTCCAAAACAAGGGCAAAAGTGTTTGGAAAAGTAGATACGTTGGAGACGTATCAACTCCCCCAAGCTTAAACCTTTACTTGTCCTCAAGCAATTCAGTTGATAAACTGAAAGTGATAAAGAAAAACTTTTACAAACTCTGTTTTCTCTTGTTGTTGTAAATATGTAAAGCCAGCATTCAAGTTTTCAGCAAAGATTATAACTAACCACATTCACAATAATGCATAGGTCTCAAGTTTACTCATATCAATAGCATAATCAACTAGCGAGCCATAATAATAAATCTCAGATGACAACAAGGTGGTATCTCGCTAGCCCTTTCCGAGACTGCAAAACATAAATGCAGAGCACCTTTAAAGACCAAGGACTGACTAGACATTGTAATTCATGGTAAAAGAGATCCAGTCAAGTCATACTCAATGTAAACTAACAGTAATGAATGCAAATGACAGCGGTGCTCTCTAACCGGTGCTTTTTAATAAGAGGATGATGACTCAGCATAAAAGTAAATAGATAGGCCCTTCACAGAGGGAAGCAGGGATTTGTAGAGGTGCCAGAGGTCAGTTTTGAAATAGAGGTGAATAATATTTTGAGTGGTATACTTTCATTGTCAACATAACAACCAAGAGATGGCGATATCTTCCATGCTACACACATTATAGGCGGTTCCCAAATAGAATGGTAGAGTTTATACTCCCCCTTCCACCAACAAGCATCAATCCATGGCTTGCTCGAAACAACAAGTGCCTCCAACTAACAAGAGTCCCAGGGGGAGTTTTGTTTGCAATTATTTTGATTTAGTTTGCATAAAGCATGGGACTGGGCATCCCGGTGACCAGCCATTTATCTCGTGAGTGAGGAGCGGAGTCCACTCCTCCTGAGAATAACCCGCCTAACATGGAAGATACAGACAACCCTAGTTTATACATGAGCTATTCGAGCATACAGGATATTTATTTGAAGGTTTAGAGTTTGGCACATACAAATTTACTTGGAACGGCAGGTAGATACCGTATATAGGTAGGTATAGTGGACTCATGTGGAATAACTTTGGGGTTTAAGGGATTGGATGCACAAGCAGTATTCCCGCTTAGTACAGGTGAAGGCTAGCAAAAGACTGGGAAGCGACCAGCTAGAAAGCGACAACAGTCATGAACATGCATTAAAATTAATCAAGACCAAATGCAAGCATGAGTAGGATATAATCCACCATGAACATAAATATCATGAAGGCTATGTTGATTTTGTTTCAACTACATGCGTGAACATGCGCCAAGTCAAGTAACTTAAATCATTCAGAGGAGGATACCACCCTATCATACCACATCATAACTATCTCAATAGCATATTGGCACGCAAGGTAAACCATTATAACTCATAGCTAATTGTGACACCCCCGATTTGACCGTACACTAATCATGTTGGGGAACGTTGCAGAAAACAAAAATTTTCCTACTCGTTTCACCAAGATCATCTAGGAGTTCATCTAGCAACAAGTGAATAGATGCATCTACATACCTTGTAGATCGCGAGCGGAAGCGTTCAAAGAACGGGGATGATGTAGTCGAACACGACGTGATTCGAATCACCGGAGATCCTAGCACCGAACGGACGGCACCTCCGCGTTCAACACACGTACGGAAACAGCCACGTCTCCTCCTTCTTGATCCAGCAAGGAGGGGAGGAGAGGTTGAGGGAGATGGCACCAGCAGCAGCACGACGGCGTGGTGTTGATGGAGCTGCAGTACTCCGGCAGAGCTTCGCTAAGCAATAAGGAGGTGGAGGAGGTGTAGAGGAGGGAGAAGGAGGCAACCAAAGGCCAAGGACTCAAAGTGTGAAGTCCCTCCTCTCCCCCACTATATATAGGGGTGCCAAGGGGGGTGGCCGGCCCTAGGAGATCCAATCTCCTAGGGGGTGCGGCGGCCAAGGGGGGTTTCCCTCCCACCCAAGGCACCTAGGAGGTGCCTTCCACTAGTAGGACTCCTCCCCTTTGGAAACCCTAGGCGCATGGGCCTAGTGGGGCTGGTGCCCTTGGCCCAAGCAGGCCAAGGCGCACCCCCTACAGCCCATGTGGCCCCCGGGGATGGGTGGCCCCACCCGGTGGGCCCCCGGGACCCCTCCGGTGGTCCCGGTACAATACCGATAACCCCGAAACTTGTCCCGATGCCCGAAACAGGACTTTCCATATATAAATCTTTACCTCCGGACCATTCCGGAACTCCTCGTGATGTCCGGGATCTCATCCGGGACTCCGAACAACATTCGGGTTACTGCATATACATATCCCTACAACCCTAGCGTAACTGAACCTTAAGTGTGTAGACCCTACGGGTTCGGGAGACATGTAGACATGACCGAGATCGCTCTCCGGTCAATAACCAACAGCGGGATCTGGATACCCATGTTGGCTCCCACACGCTCCACGATGATCTCATCGGATGAACCACGATGTCGAGGATTTAATCAACCCCGTATGCAATTCCCTTTGTCAATCGATATGTTACTTGCCCGAGATTCGATCGTCGGTATCCCAATACCTCGTTCAATCTTGTTACCGGCAAGTCACTTTACTCGTACCGTAATGCATGATCCCGTGACCAAACACTTGGTCACTTTGAGCTCATTATGATGATGCATTACTGAGTGGGCCCAGTGATATCTCTCCATCATACGGAGTGACAAATCCCAGTCTCGATCCATATAAAACAATAGATACTTTCGGAGATACCTGTAGTGCACCTTTATAGTCACCCAGTTACGTTGTGACGTTTGATACACCCAAAGCACTCCTACGGTATCTAGGAGTTATACGATCTCATGGTCGAAGGAAGAGATACTTTGACATTGCAAAAACTCTAGCAAACGAACTATACGATCTTGTGCTATGTTTAGGATTGGGTCTTGTCCATCACATCATTATCCTAATGATGTGATCCCGTTATCAATGACATCCAATGTCCATAGCCAGGAAACCATGACTATCTATTGATCAACGAGCTAGTCAACTAGAGGCTTACTAGGGACATGTTGGTGTCTGTTATTCACACATGTATTACGATTTCCGGATAACACAATTATAGCATGAATAAAGACAATTATCATGAACAAAGAAATATAATAATAATGCTTTTATTATTGCCTCTAGGGCATATTTCCAACAGTCTCCCACTTGCACTAGAGTCAATAATCTAGTTACATTGTGATGAATCGAACACCCATGGAATTCTGGTGTTGATCATGTTTTGCTCTTGGGAGAGGTTTAGTCAACCGATCTGCTACATTCAGGTCCGTATGTACTTTACAAATCTCTATGTCTCCATCTTGAACATTTTCACGGATGGAGTTGAAGCGACGCTTGATGTGCCTTGTCTTCTTGTGAAACCTGGGCTCCTTGGCAAGTGCAATAGCTCCAGTGTTGTCACAGAAGATCTTGATTGGCCCCGACGCATTGGGTATGACTCCTAGGTCGGTGATGAACTCCTTCACCCATATTGCTTCATGTGCTGCCTCCGAGGCTGCCATGTACTCCGCTTCACATGTAGATCCCGCCACGACGCTCTGCTTGCAACTGCACCAGCTTACTGCCCCACCATTCAAAATATACACGTATCCGGTTTGTGACTTAGAGTCATCCAGATCTGTGTCGAAGCTAGCGTCGACGTAACCTTTTACGACGAGCTCTTCGTCACCTCCATAAACGAGAAACATTTCCTTAGTCCTTTTCAGGTACTTCAGGATATTCTTGACCGCTGTCCAGTGTTCCTTGCCAGGATTACTTTGGTACCTTCCTACCAAACTTACGGCAAGGTTAACATTAGGTCTGGTACACAGCATGGCATACATAATAGAACCTATGGCTGAGGCATAGGGGATGACGCTCATCTCTTCTATATCTTCTGCCGTGGTCGGACATTGAGCTGAGCTCAATTTCACACCTTGCAAAACAGGCAAGAACCCTTTCTTGGACTGATCCATTTTGAACTTCTTCAAAATCTTATCAAGATATGTGCTTTGTGAAAGACCTATGAGGCGTCTTGATCTATCCCTATAGATCTTGATGCCTAATATATAAGCAGCTTCTCCAAGGTCCTTCATTGAAAAACTCTTATTCAAGTAGGCCTTAATGCTGTCCAAAAGTTCTATATCATTTCCCATCAAAAGTATGTCATCTACATATAGTATGAGAAATGCTATAGAGCTCCCACTCACTTTCTTGTAAACACAGGCTTCTCCATAAGTCTGTGTAAACCCAAACGCTTTGATCATCTCATCAAAACGAATGTTCCAACTCCGAGATGCTTGCACCAGCCCATAAATCGAGCGTTGGAGCTTGCACACCTTGTCAGCATTTTAGGATCGACAAAACCTTCCGGCTGTATCATATACAATTCTTCCTTAAGGAAACCATTAAGGAATGCCGTTTTGACGTCCATTTGCCAAATTTCATAATCATAAAATGCGGCAATTGCTAACATGATTTGGACGGACTTCAGCTTCGCTACCGGTGAGAAAGTCTCATCGTAGTCAACCCCTTGAACTTGTCGATAACCCTTAGCGACAAGCCGAGCTTTATAGATGGTCACATTACCATCCGCGTCTGTCTTCTTCTTAAAGATCCATTTATTTTCTATGGCTCGCCGTTCTACGGGCAAGTCAGTCAAAGTCCATACTTCGTTTTCATACATGGATCCTATCTCGGATTTCATGGCTTCTAGCCATTTGTCGGAATCCGGACCCGCCATCGCTTCTTCATAGTTCGAAGGTTCACCGTTGTCTAACAACATGATTTCCAAGACAGGGTTGCCGTACCACTCTGGTGCGGAACGTGTCCTCGTGGACCTTCGAATTTCAGTAGGAGCTTGATCTGAAGTATTTTGATCATTATCATTAACTTCCTCTCTAGTCGGTGCAGGCACCTCAGGAACATTTTCTTGAGTTGCGCCATTTTCTGGTTCAAGAGGTAATACTTCATCAAGCTCTACTTTCCTCCCACTTACTTCTTTCGAGAGAAACTCTTTCTCCAGAAAGGACCCATTCTTGGCAACAAAGATCTTGCCTTCGGATCTGAGGTAGAAGATATACCCAACAGTTTCTTTAGGGTATCCTATGAAGACGCATTTTTCCGATTTAGGTTCGAGCTTTTCAGATTGAAGTTTCCTGACATAAGCATCGCATCCCCAAACTTTTAGAAATGACAGCTTAGGTTTCTTCCCAAACCATAATTCATACGGTGTCGTCTCAACGGATTTCGACGGGGCCCTATTTAAAGTGAATGCGGCAGTCTCTAAAGCATAGCCCCAAAAAGATAGTGGTAAATCGGCAAGAGACATCATAGATCGCACCATATCTAATAGAGTGCGATTACGACGTTCGGACACACCATTACGCTGAGGTGTTCCAGGCGGCGTGAGTTGTGAAACTATTCCACATTTTCTTAAGTGTGTACCAAACTCGTGACTCAAGTATTCTCCTCCACGATCTGATCGTAGAAACTTGATTTTCCTGTCACGTTGATTCTCAACTTCACTCTGAAATTCCTTGAACTTTTCAAAGGTCTCAGACTTGTGTTTCATTAAGTAGACATACCCATATCTACTCAAGTCATCAGTGAGGGTGAGAACATAACGATAGCCACCGCGAGCCTCAACACTCATTGGACCGCACACATCAGTATGTATGATTTCCAATAAGTTGGTTGCTCTCTTCATTGTTCCTGAGAATGGAGTCTTGGTCATTTTACCCATGAGGCATGGTTCGCACGTGTCAAATGATTCGTAATCAAGAGACTCTAAAAGTCCATCAGCATGGAGCTTCTTCATGCGTTTGACACCTATGTGACCGAGGCGGCAGTGCCACAAGTATGTGGGACTATCACTATCAATCTTACATCTTTTGGTACTTACACTATGAATATGTGTAGCATTACGCTCGAGATTCATAAAGAATAAACCATTCACCATCGGAGCATGACCATAAAACATATCTCTCATATAAATAGAACAACCATTATTCTCGGATTTAAATGAGTAGCCATCTCGAATTAAACGAGATCCTGATACAATGTTCATGCTCAAACTTGGCACAAAATAACAATTATTGAGGTTCAAAACTAATCCCGTAGGTAAATGTAGAGGTAGCGTGCCGACGGCGATCACATCGACCTTGGAACCATTCCCGACGCGCATCGTCACCTCGTCCTTCGCCAGTCTTCGTTTATTCCGCAGCTCCTGTTGTGTGTTACAAATATGAGCAACGGCACCGGTATCAAATACCCAGGAGTTACTACGATTACTGGTAAGGTACACATCAATTACATGTATATCAAATATACCTTTGGTTTTGCCGGCCTTCTTGTCTGCTAAGTATTTGGGGCAGTTCCGCTTCCAGTGACCACTTTCCTTGCAATAAAAACACTCAGTCTCGGGCTTGGGTCCATTCTTTGGCTTCTTCCCGGCAACTTGCTTGCTGGGCGCGGCAACTACCTTGCCGTCCTTCTTGAAGTTCTTTATACCCTTGCCCTTCTTGAACTTAGTGGTTTTGTTGATCATCAACACTTGATGTTCCTTTCTGACTTCTACCTCTGCTGATTTCAGCATAGCAAATACTTCAGGAATGGTCTTTTCCATCCCCTGCATATTGAAGTTCATCACAAAGCTCTTGTAGCTCGGTGGAAGCGACTGGAGGATTCTGTCAATGACCGCATCATCCGGGAGATTAACTCCCAGCTGAGTCAAGCGGTTATGTAACCCAGACATAGTGAGTATGTGCTCACTGACAGAACTATTTTCCTCCATCTTACAGCTGAAGAATTTGTCAGAGACTTCATATCTCTCGACCCGGGCATGAGCTTGGAAAACCATTTTCAGCTCTTCGAACATCTCATATGCTCCATGTCTCTCAAAACGCTTTTGGAGCCCCGGCTCTAAGCTGTAAAGCATGCCGCACTGAACGAGGGAGTAGTCATCAGAACGTGCCTGCCAAGCGTTCATAACGTCTTGTTCTGCAGGGAGAACAGGTGCATCACCTAGCGGTGCTTGTAGGACATAATCTTTCTTGGCAGCTATGAGGATGATCCTCAGGTTCCGGACCCAGTCCGTATAGTTGCTGCCATCGTCTTTCAGCTTGGTTTTCTTTAGGAACGCGTTGAAGTTGAGGACTACGTTGGCCATTTGATCTACAAGACATATTGTAAAAAAATTTTAGACTAAGTTCATGATAATTAAGTTCATCTAATCAAATTATAATGAACTCCCACTCAGATTTGACATCCCTTTGGTCATCTAAGTGTTACACGATCCGAGTCGACTAGGCCGTGTCCGATCATCACGTGAGACGGACTAGTCATCGTCGGTGAACATTCTCATGTAGATCGTATCTTCCATACGACTCATGTTCGACCTTTCGGTCTCCGTGTTCCGAGGCCATGTCTGTACATGCTAGGCTCGTCAAGTTAACCCTAAGTGTTTTCGCTGTGTAAAACTGTCTTACACCCGTTGTATGTGAACGTAAGAATCTATCACACCCGATCATCACGTGGTGCTTCGAAACGACGAACTGTAGCAACGGTGCACAGTTAGGGGAGAACACTTCTTGAAATTTTGTAAGGGATCATCTTATTTACTACCGTCGTTCTAAGTAAACAAGATGCATAAAACATAATAAACATCACATGCAATTATATAAAGTAGTGACATGATATGGCCAATATCATATAGCTCCTTTGATCTTCATCTTCGGGGCTCCATGATCATCTTGTCACCGGCATGACACCATGATCTCCATCATCATGATCTCCATCATCGTGTCTTCATGAAGTTGTCACGCCAACGACTACTTCTACTTCTATGACTAACGCGTTTAGCAATAAAGTAAAGTAGTTTACATGGCGTTCTTTAATGACACGTAGGTCATACAAAAATAAAGACAACTCCTATGGCTCCTGCCGGTTGTCATACTCATCGACATGCAAGTCGTGATTCCTATTACAATAGCATGAACATCTCATACATGACATATAGATCATTCATCATTCATCACAACTTTGGCCATATCATATCACAAAGCACTTGCTGCAAAAACAAGTTAGACGTCCTCTAATTGTTGTTTGCAAGTTTTACGTGGCTGAAGTAGGGTTCTAGCAAGAACGTTTTCTTACCTACGTGAAACCACAACGTGATTTGTCAACTTCTATTTACCCTTCATAAGGACCCTTTTCATCGAATCCGCTTCAACTAAAGTAGGAGAGACAGACACCCGCCAGCCACCTTATGCAACTTGTGCATGTTAGTCGGTGGAACCGGTCTCACGTAAGCGTACGTGTAAGGTTGGTCCGGGCCGCTTCATCCCACAATACCGCTGAAGCAAGATAAGACTAGTAGCGGCAAGAAAGTTGACAAATCTACGCCCACAACCAATTGTGTTCTACTCGTGCAAGAAGAACTACGCATAGACCTAGCTCATGATGCCACTGTTGGGTAACGTTGCAGAAAACAAAAAAATTTCTACTCGTTTCACCAAGATCATCTAGGAGTTCATCTAGCAACGAGTCGTTGGATGCATCTACGTACCTTGTAGATCGCGAGCGGAAGCGTTCAAAGAACGAGGATGATGTAGTCGAACACGACGTGATTCGAATCACCGGAGATCCTAGCACCGAACGGACGGCACCTCCGCGTTCAACACACGTACGGAACAGCCACGTCTCCTCCTTCTTGATCCAGCAAGGGAGGGAGGAGAGGTTGAGGGAGATGGCACCAGCAGCAGCACGACGGCGTGGTGTTGATGGAGCTGCAGTACTCCGGCAGAGCTTCGCTAAGCAATAAGGAGATGGAGGAGGTGTTGGGGAGGAAGAAGGAGGCAACCAAAGGCCAAGGACTCAAGGTATGAAGTCCCTCCTCTCCCCCACTATATATAGGGGTGCCAAGGGGGGTGGCCGGCCCTAGGAGATCCAATCTCCTAGGGGGTGCGACGGCCAAGGGGGGTTTCCCTCCCCCCCAAGGCACCTAGGAGGTGCCTTACCCTCCTAGGACTCTTGCCCCCTTGAACCCTAGGCGCATGGGCCTATATGGGGCTGGTGCCCTTGGCCCAAGCAGGCCAAGGCGCACCCCCTACAGCCCATGTGGCCCCCGGGGATGGGTGGCCCCACCCGGTGGGCCCCCGGGACCCCTCCGGTGGTCCCGGTACAATACCGATAACCCCGAAACTTGTCCCGATGCCCGAAACAGGACTTTCCATATATAAATCTTTACCTCCGGACCATTCCGGAACTCCTCGTGACGTCCGGGATCTCATCCGGGACTCCGAACAACATTCGGGTTACTGCATATACATATCCCTACAACCCTAGCGTAACTGAACCTTAAGTGTGTAGACCCTACGGGTTCGGGAGACATGTAGACATGACCGAGATCGCTCTCCGGTCAATAACCAACAGCGGGATCTGGATACCCATGTTGGCTCCCACACGCTCCACGGTGATCTCATCGGATGAACCACGATGTCGAGGATTTAATCAACCCCGTATGCAATTCCCTTTGTCAATCGATATGTTACTTGCCCGAGATTCGATCGTCGGTATCCCAATACCTCGTTCAATCTTGTTACCGGCAAGTCACTTTACTCGTACCGTAATGCATGATCCCGTGACCAAACACTTGGTCACTTTGAGCTCATTATGATGATGCATTACTGAGTGGGCCCAGTGATATCTCTCCGTCATACGGAGTGACAAATCCCAGTCTCGATCCATATAAAACAATAGATACTTTCGGAGATACCTGTAGTGCACCTTTATAGTCACCCAGTTACGTTGTGACGTTTGATACACCCAAAGCACTCCTACGGCATCCAGGAGTTATACGATCTCATGGTCGAAGGAAGAGATACTTTGACATTGCAAAAACTCTAGCAAACGAACTATACGATCTTGTGCTATGTTTAGGATTGGGTCTTGTCCATCACATCATTATCCTAATGATGTGATCCCGTTATCAATGACATCCAATGTCCATAGCCAGGAAACCATGACTATCTATTGATCAACGAGCTAGTCAACTAGAGGCTTACTAGGGACATGTTGGTGTCTGTTATTCACACATGTATTACGATTTCCGGATAACACAATTATAGCATGAATAAAGACAATTATCATGAACAAAGAAATATAATAATAATGCTTTTATTATTGCCTCTAGGGCATATTTCCAACAAATCATACATGCAAATGTGTACGATCAAGATCAGGGACTCACGGGAAGATATCATAACACAACTCTACAAATAAAATAAGTCATACAAGCATCATATTACAAGCTAGGGGCCTCGAGGGCTCGAATACAACAGCTCGATCATAGATGAGTCAGCGAAAGCAACAATATCTGAGTACAGACATAAGTTAAACAAGCTTGCCTTAAGAAGGCTAGCACAAACTGGGATACAGATCGAAAGAGGTGCAGGCCTCCTACCTGCGATCCTCCTAAGCTACTCCTGGTTGTCGTCGGCGGACTGCATGTAGTAGTAGGCATCTCCAGTGTAGTAGGAGTCGTCGTCGACGGTGGCGTCTGGCTCCTGGACTCCATCGTCTGGTTGCAGCAAACGGTTATAGAAAGGGGGAAAAGAGGGAGCAAAGCAACCGTGAGTACTCATCCAAAGTACTCGCAAGCAAGAAGCTACACTACATATGTATGCATTGGTATCAAATGGAATAAGGGTATCATATGTGGATTGAACTGCAGAATGCCGGAATAAGAGGGGGATAGCTAGTCCTATCGAAGACTACGCTTCTGGCCACCTCCATCTTGAAGCATGTAGAAGAGAGTAGATGGTAAGTTCACCAAGTAACATTGCATAGCATAATCCTAACCGAGGATCCTCCCCTCGTCGCCCTGTGAGAGAGCGATCATCGGTTGTATCTGGCACTTGGAAGGGTGTGTTTTTATTAAGTATCCGGTTCTAGTTGTCATAAGGTCAAGGTACAACTCCAAGTCGTCCTGTTACTGAAGATCACGGCTATTCGAATAGATTAACTTCCCTGCAGGGGTGCACCACATTTCCCAACACGCTTGACCCCCTTTGTCCGGACACACTTTTCTGGGTCATGCCCGGCCTCGAAAGATCAACACGTCGCAGCCCTACCTAGGCACAACAGAGAGGTCAACACGCCGGTCTAAATCCTATGGCGCAATGGTCTGGGCCCATAGCCCATTGCACACCTGCACGTTGCGTACGCGGCCGGAAGCAGAACTAGCCCCCTTAATACAAGAGCAGGCTTACGGTCCAATCCGGCGCGCGCCGCTCAGTCACTGACGTCACGAAGGCTTCAGCTGAGACCACGACGTCAAGTGCCCATAACTGTCCCTGCGTAGATTGTTAGTGTGTATAGGCCAGTGGCCAGACTCAGATAAAATACCAAGATCTCATTAAACATGTTATCTTGAAATAAGCGCAAACGCCGACCAGGGCCAGGCCCACCTCTCTACTAGGTGGTCTCTACCTGCCCTGTCACTTCGCCAAAAAGATCCACACAGAGGGATGTCGGGAAAGTATGTCCTTCCAGCCCCCAATTCGTGAATCAATCGCAGGTACTCCTCGAGGTAACCGGACTTTAGTCATCACATGTATCATGTATAAAGTATATAGCATATACTCGTGATCACCTCCCGAGTGATCACGGCCTGATAGTATAGCATGGCAGACGGACAAGAATGTAGGGCCACTGATGATAAACTAGCATCCTATACTAAGCATTAGGATTGCAGGTAAAGGTAACAACAGTAGTACCAAGGACAAGCTATGCATCAGGATAGGATTAACGGAATGCAGTAACATGCTACACTACTCTAATGCAAGAATTAGAGAGAAGAGTAGGTGATATCTGGTGATCAAAGGGGGGGGGCTTGCCTGGTTGCTCTGGCAAGAAGGGTCGTCAACACTGTAGTCGACAACAGGGGTACCGACAGCGGTCTCGGGGTCTATCAGAAAGATGTAACGGAGGGGAACACAATAAATAACAATGCAATCAAAGCATCACAAGGCATAACATCACAATATGTGATGCTAGGGGTGCCTAACGCAGTAGGAGGAGATACCGGCGAAGGGGGGAAACATCCGGGATAGTATCCCCGGTGTTTTGCGTTTTTGGACAGATGAACCAGAGGGGGAAAGTTGCGTGTTCACTATGCTAGGGACGCGTGGCGGACGAACGGGCTGCGTAACCGGGTTCATCTCAAAATTCTGAGAAACTTTTATGTACAAAGTATTTTCATCCGAGGTACGGTTTATTTTATATTATTTTTCAAAGTTTTCATCAATATTTTGGATTTACTCTAATTAGTTTAGTTGAATATTAAAATAGGGGCAGATCTATTGCACCCACTAGGAGCTAGCTTATGTGTATGACAGTGGGACCGAGGGGGCTAGTCAACCCAGTCAATTGACTGGTCAAAAGTGAAGGTGGTGGCCCACCTGTCATTGACTTAGATAAATTAATTTGATTTACTTCTTTTGTTTAATCCTAACAAGTGGTACTATACGTCATCTACTATGCTGGACTAATTAACTATGTATATATACTAATTATAAACAAACTAAGGGCCGGCCACTAGTGGGCATAGCCCAGCCGGCCACACGCACGGCGCATACACACACACACACACAACTACACACATAGCACGCAGACACACTGGCGCACACGGCCATGGCCATGGCTAGCAGCAACCGCAGGCAGCGACGGGTAGCAGTACTCGAGCAGCAGCGACACCTAGTGGCAGCAGCAGTACGAGAGCAGCAACAACACCTAGCGACAGCAGCAGTACGAGAGCAGCAACAAGAGCAGCGGCAAGAACAGCAGCAAGCATCGGCACTACGCAGTAGCAAGCAGCCATGCGACGATGGATGGGCGAGGGCGTTGCTAGGGCGCATATGGGGCTCGGGCAGTGCGCGGCGGATGGGCGCGGGCGGGCGGCTAGGGGGTGGCGCGGGCGCGCGCATGAGCAGAGCTTCGGGTGCAGCCTCTGGGAGGACGCGAGCGATGGCTATGGCGACGGATCGAAGGGGGAAATGAGGGGAATCGATGGAGAAGCTCACCGCGGAGCCTGTGGACGTGGTCATGGAGCACGGAGATGGCCGGAGGTAAAGAACTCGACAACAAGTGGCTGCAGATGTGGTGAGGAAGATGACCCGATGGCGAGGCTATGCAGCGTCCCGACTTGATTCACTAGAGTGGACGAAGGAGTCAACGGCGAGGGAGCGCCTGGACATGTTGCAGCGACGAGGGGAGTCCGGTGGCCACGGGATCGATGAGGTGGCGGCGACCACACGCTCAGACAAAGAAGAAAAGAAAGGGGCGAGCGAGGGGGAAGAATGGGTGGCCTAGGGTTTGTCTCACGCGTCGGGGAGGGCTTTATATGCCTCGAGGACTCGCTAGATGGTCGACACGGCGGCCACAATGGCCATGGCGGCGTAGATGGCCACCATGCACTCGCTGCCTCCTGTAGCAAGAGGGAGATGCCCCGGTTGGGCTGGGCTACGTACTGTTCCAATAGGCCTAAGTACACAGTGGCTTTTTTTGTTTCTTTTATCTTTCCTGTTTTCCATTTTATATACTGTTTGGCCTTTTCTTTTAGTATCAAATGATTTTATTTGTAGATGAAACTTGGCACATAAATACTAGGCAGTGTGTTGAGTTAGAGCACCAAGTTACATACTATTTGGAATAGTTTAAATATAATTTTTTAAAATTAAATTGGTTCATATAAATGTTGCTTGATCAGTTTTAAATAGCTTAGGGGCATTTTAACAACTCAAATAATGTTGGTTTCTACATGAAAATTATTTAGTGATTATTTACAACCCAACAAACATTTTTGTTTTACCGTTTAAAGAAGTATTATTTTCACTTGAAATTTAAATTTGACTTTGATTTTTATTAAGTGGCAATTTGCATAGTAATCATGATGAGATGGCCACCATTAGGGGGAGATTACTGTAGCATGATTATCGGGCTGTTACACTAATCAAGCATGGCACAAGAAACTATGATCTCTAATTGTCATTGCAAACATGTTTATTCATAATAGGCTGAATCAGGAACGATGAACTAATCATATTTACAAAAACAAAAGAGGTCGAGTTCATACCAGCTTTTCTCATCTCAGCCAGTCCATCATATATTGTCATAATTGCCTGTCACTTGCACGACCGAACGATGTGAATAATAATAATAGTGCACGTGCATTGGACTAAGCTGGAATCTGCAGGCATTCAATAAATACGAGAAGACAAGGCAATATGGGCTCTTTTGTCAGATAAACAATAATGCATATAAGAGCCACTTCAACAATTTAATTATGGTCTTCTCCTATCGACCCCCAAAGAAAAGAAAAGAAATAAAACTATTTACACGGGAAAGCTCCCAACAAGCAAAAGAAGAATAGGAAATCTTTTTGGGTTTTCTTTTTAATTACTATTATAAGCATGGAAATTAAACTGATTAAAATCTACAACTAACTTTTTTTCTTAAGGTTTATTAAACACACAAGAAGAAAGCATAAAAAGGAAAATAAACTAGCATGGATGATACAATGAAAAAGTATGAACACCGACATCTAGCAATGAGTGTGTGAACATAAATGTAATGTCGGTGGGAAATACATACTCCCCCAAGCTTAGGCTTTTGGCCTAAGTTGGTCTATGGCCACGGCTGGCCTGGCGGATATCCATAATAATAGTTGGGGTCGTACTGAGATGAAGAAGAGGAAGACTCCGATTGCCACTGGCTGGTAATCATCTCCGGATCCCACTGATAATTAGACTATCGTGGAGGATCAACTTGTGGTTCCGGCTCTTGCTCCACGGCTGGTGCAGGGTTCCGGTAGGCGTGAATAGCCTTCAATGGAACATGGTACGTGCCTACAGATAAATCAAACAAAGAAGGAGCAGGCAAGGTAATAGTCTCAGGATGATGTTTATTAAAGAACAATTGATATTTAAGCTCTCCTTCCGTATTATTAAGAATAAAATCATGTGCCACCATACTTTTATAATCTAGATAAACACGAGGCAACACTTTTTCTTCCTTCTCATAATGCCTAACAGGTATGTTAAAATGTGTAGCTAGGCGTGAAGCATAGATGCCTCCAAAGATGGGGCCCTTTGTATAGTTTAGACTTAACCGTTTGGCAATAATGCCGCCCATACTAACAGAGTTATCACCATATAAACCGTGGAGCAAAATAATAATATCAGGGATACTAAGGTTTCCATAGTTTCAACGACCAATTAAGCAACGACTAGCAAATAGTGCAAAATAACGTAAAATAGGAAAATGTATGCTAGTTATTCGTGCATCAGAAACCTTCCTTGTTTCTCCTATAATTATGGTATCAATAAACCCCTCCACATCATCGCGATGTGGTTCTTCTGTCTTGCGCTTAAAAGGGACTAAACAAACCCGACAAAAATCATAAAGTGACATCTCCTTATGCTTATCATATAAATGAAACTCCACCATAGGTGGTGAGCTCCTAGAATGGAAATGAAAGTTTTGCATGAAGGTATTTGTGAGTAAGAGATACTGATCGCATTGGTCGTGGAGGAAAGCGGTGAGGCCTGCATTCTTAGCCAATTCATGAAAATCTTCATAAATCCCGGCTGCTCTCAAGAAATCATCGGAAGGCCATTCACATGCCCGAACCTCCGCGGTGCGAGGCAGATTATACTTAGGCTTTGGTGCCTTTTCCTTCGAGCTTTGGCTCGATGAGCCCCTCAAAAGTCTCCTCATCATTTTCTGAAAAATTCTGAAAATTTTAGTAACTTCAAAATAAAAGTAAACCAAACTCAATAATATTGATAGCAACTACTCCTACAAGTGCCTAGGGCCTATATCATGCATCAAAACTACTTTTGACAATATAAATTTGGCATGCAAGCTCAAGAACAGGGTCACCTAAGCAGCAAGAATTTGCAATGAATAAAGCACTAGAACAAAAACTAATTGGACAAATGGAGGAGTCGCATACCAAGGAACAATCTCCCCAAGCAGTTTTGTGAGAGGTGCTTTGAGCAAGGAGATCGAAAATGGCAGCAAAATGAGCTTGGATTCGGGTTTGAGCTGGTTATTCGTGTTTGTGGGAGGAAGAAGAAGTGTATGGGTGAAAGGATAAGTGGAGGAGGGCCACCGTGGGCCCACGAGGCAGGGGGCGCGCCCAGGGGGGTAGGGCACGCCCTAAACCCTCGTGGGCAGGTGGTTGGCCCCCCTGCTGTGTTCTCAGTGCCAAATATTCTAGAAAAAATCATATTTAAATTTCAGGGCATTCGGAGAACTTTTATTTTCGAGGTATTTTTATATTGCACGGATAATCAGATAACAGATAGAAAAATATTTATTTTTAATTTATTTAATATAAATAACAGAAAGTAAAACTGGGATACAGAAGGTTGTGCCTTCTAGTTTCATCCATCTCATGATCACCAAAAGGAATCCACTAATAAGGTTGATCAAGTCTTGTTAACGAACTCATTCCGAATAACATGGAACCGGAGAAATTTCGAATAACACTATGTTACCTCAACAGGGATATGCACATCCCAAATAATAAGAATATCATATTTCTTCTTGACAGTAGGAAGAGGAAATTCAGAACCTCCAAATATAATCGATGGCATTTTTCCAATAGAGTTGATACTATGAACTTGAGGTTGTTTCCTCGGAAAGTGTACCATATGCTCATTACCATTAACATGAAAAGTGACATTGCCTTTAGTGCAATCAATAACAGCCCCTACATATTCAAAAAGTGTCTTCCAAGAATAATAGACATACTATCGTCCTCGGGAATATCAAGAATAACAAAGTCCGTTAAAATACTAATGTTTGCAACTATAACAGGCACATCCTCACAAATACCGACAAGTATAGCATTTGATTTATCAGCCATTTGCAAAGATATTTCTGTAGGTGTCAACTTATTCAAATCAAGTCTACGATATAAAGAGAGAGGCATAACACTAACACCATCTCCAAAATCACATAAAGCGGTTTTAACATAATTTCTTTTAATAGAGCATGGTATAGTGGGTACTCTTGGATCTCCAAGTTTCTTTGGTATTCCACCCTTAAAAGTGTAATTAGCAAGCATGGTGGAAATTTCAGCTTCCGGTATCTTTATTTTATTTGTAATAATATCTTTCATGTACTTAGCATAAGGATTGGTTTTAAGTATATCAGTTAATCGCATACGCAAAAAGATAGGTCTAATCATATCAGCAAAGCGCTCAAAATCCTCATCATCCTTTTTCTTGGATGGTTTGGGAGGAAAAGGCATGGGTTTCTGAACCCAAGGCTCTCTTTACCATGTTTCCTAGCAACAAAATCTTTCTTATCATAACATTGATTCTTTGATTGTGGGTTATCAAGATCACAGCAGGTTCAATTTCTATGTCATTATCATTACTAGGTTGAGCATCATTATGAACATTAACATTAACATTATCACTAGTTTTGGGTTCATTACCGGATTGAGATTCAGCATCAGAAATAGAAATATCATTTGAATTCTCAGGTGTTTCAGTAATAGGTTCACTAGAAGCATGCAAAGTCCTATCATTTTTATTTTTCTTCCTTTTAGAAGGACTAGGTGCATCTATATTATTTCTCTGAGAATCTTGGTCAATTCTCTTATGATGGCCTTCAGGATACAATGGTTCCTGAGTCATTTTACCACCTCTAGTCATAACTCTAACAACATTATCATTATCTTTATTATTCAATTCATTGAGAAAATCATTTTGAGGTTTAAGTACTTGTTCTACATGAGTGGTAACCATAGAAGCATGTTTACTAATAATTTTAAGTTCACCTTTAACATTAGCCATATAATCACCCAAGTGTTCAAGCATATTTTAATTGTATTTCAGTTGTCTACCAAAATAAGTATTGAAATCTTCTTACTTAGCCATAAATTTATCAAACTCATCTAAGCATGGGCTAGCAAATTTAGTAAATGGGATTTCAGCTTTATCATATCTATAGAGAGAATCTTCCTTTACTACATGTGTCAGGTTATCAAGACCATGAGTTTCATCAATAGGTAATGGATTTGGATTATATGTTTCTTCAATAGGCGGTAAATTAAGACCGTGTATTTCTTCAATAGGAGGTAAATTCTTAACATCTTCAGCTTTAATACCTTTTTCTTTCATAGATTTCTTTGCCTCTTGCATATCTTCAGGACTGAGAAATAGAATACCCCTCTTCTTCGGAGTTGGTTTAGGAATTGGTTCCGAAGGTGTCCAATTATTTTCATTTTTCAACATATTATTCAGTAGAATTTCAGCTTCATCCGGTGTTCTTTCCCTGAAAATAGAACCAACACAACTATCCAGGTAATCTCTGGAGGCATCGGTTAGTCCATTATAAAAGATATCAAGTATTTCATTTTTCTTAAGAGGATGATCAGGCAAAGCATTAAGTAATTGGAGAAGCCTCCCCCAAGCTTGTGGGAGACTCTCTTCTTCAATTTGCACAAAATTATATATATCCCTTAAAGCAGCTTGTTTCTTATGAGCAAGGAAATATTTAGCAGAGAAGTAATAAATCATATCCCGGGGACTACTCACACAACCAGGATCAAGAGAATTAAACCATATCTTAGCATCACCCTTTAATGAGAACGGAAATATTTTAAGGATGTAAAAGTAATGAGTTCTCTCATCTTTAGTAAACAGGGTAGCTATATCATTCAATTTAGTAA
Organism: Triticum dicoccoides; assembly: GCF_002162155.2. Taxonomy (NCBI): domain Eukaryota; kingdom Viridiplantae; phylum Streptophyta; class Magnoliopsida; order Poales; family Poaceae; genus Triticum; species Triticum dicoccoides. Next base: position 307,973,875 of record NC_041384.1, read on the forward strand.
GATGTGCCACAAGAGTTTCAGATTCATAACCATGAAAAGGATCAGATTCAACCAAAGTAATTATATCAGGATCAACAGAGAATTCATAATCCTTATCAGTAACAAAGATAGGTGAAGTAGCAAAAGCAGGGTCAGGTTTCATTCTAGCATTTAGAGATTGCTTACTCCATTTAGCTAGTAACCTTTTGAGTTCATTTCTATTTTTGCAAGCTAAAATAGCTGAAGAAGCGTCTTGATCAAAAACATAACCCTTAGGAATAACAAGTGATTCTTCATCATCACTTTCATCAGTATCATCAGATTGAATATTTTCAATTTCTCTAGCCCTAGCAAGTTGTTCATCAAGAAAATCACTAAGTGGCATAGTAGTATCAGGCATAGAGGTAGTTTCATCATAGGTATCATGCATAGCAGAAGTGGCATCATCAATAACATGCGACATATCAGAACGAATAGCAGAAGCAGGTGTAGGTGTCACAAGCTTACTCAAGACAGAAGGTGAATCAAGTGCAGAGCTAGATGGTAGTTCCTTACCTCCCCTCATAGTTGAGGGATAGATCTTGGTTTTTGGATCTTTCAAGTTCTTCATAATGATAAGCAGATATATATCCCAAGTGACTCAAAGAATAGAGCTATGCTCACCGGCAACTGCGCCAGAAAATACTCTTGATAACCCACAAGTATAAGGGATCGCAACAGTTTTCGAGGGTAAAGTATTCAACCCAAATTTATTGATTTGACACAAGGGGAGCCAAAGAATACTCTCAAGTATTAGCAGCTGAGTTGACAATTCAACCACACTTGGAAACTTAATATCTGCAGAAAAGTGTTTAGTAGCAAAGTAATATGATAGTAGTGGTAACGGTAATAAAAGGTAACGGTAGTAAAAGCAATTTTTTTTGGTATTTTGTAGTGATGATAGCAATAGCAACGGAAATTAAATAAGCGAAGAACAATATATGGAAAGCCCGTAGGCAATGGATCGGTGATGGAGAATTATGCCAGATGCGGTTCATCATGTAACAGTCATAACTTAGGGTGACACAGAACTAGCTCCAGTTCATCAATATAATGTAGGCATGAATTCCGAATATAGTCATACATGCTTATGGAAAAGAACTTGCATGCCATCTTTTATCCTACCCTCCCGTGGCAGCGGGGTCCTTACGGAAACTAAGGGATATTAAGGCCTCCTTTTAATAGAGAACCGAAACAAAGCATTAACACATAGTCAATACATGAACTCCTCAAACTATGGTCATCACCGGTAAGTATCCCGATTATTGTCACTTCGGGGTTAACGGATCATAACACATAATAGGTGAATATAGACTTGCAAGATAGGATCAAGAACACTCATATATTGATGAAAACATAACAGGTTCATATCTGAAATCATGGCACTCGGGCCCTAGTGACAAGCATTAAGCATAGCAAAGTCATAGCAACATCAATCTCAGAACATAGTGGACACTAGGGATCAAACCCTAACAAAACTAACTCGGTTACATGATACATCCCATCGAACCCATCACCGTCCAGCCAGCCTATGATGGAATTACTCATGCACTGCGGTGAGCATCATGAAATTGGTGATGGAGGATGGTTGATGATGACGATGGCGACGGATTCCCCTCTCCGGAGCCCCGATCGGACTCTAGATCAGCCCTCCCGGAGGTTTTAGGGCTTGGCGGCGGCCCCGTATCGTAAAACGCGATGATTTATTCTCTCTGATTTTTTTCTCCCTGAAACACAATATATGGAGTTGGAGTCGGAGAGGCAACAAGGGGCCCACGAGGTAGGGGGCACCCCCTAGGGGGGCAGGCGCGCCCCCACCCTCGTGGAGAGGTGGTGGCCCCCCTGGCCTTCATCTTTTGCAGGTATTTTTCATATTTTCTGAAAAGTTGCTCCGTGAAGTTTCAGTTCATTCCAAGAACGTTTGTTCCTGCACATAAATAACACCATGGTAATTCTGCTGAAAACAGCGTCAGTCCGGGTTAGTTCCATTCAAATCATGCAAGTTAGTGTCCAAAACAAGGGCAAAAGTTTTTGGAAAAGTAGATACGTTGGAGACGTATCAATTATTGACTCTTGCTAAAATTTTGCACCAAATTTTTGTGCCACTATCCTCACCGAGCCCCACCATAAGCCATATTTTTGTAGGTGTGAGAAACCGACAAGAATTGGTACCAATTGTGCTATTTCCTTGTTAAATCATTGAGTGATCATTGATCCATCTTCAACTTCGGTCAAGGTACATTTGATATAGTTCTTCTCCTTTCTCCACTCACATTTTCTCGAGTATTGTGATGGATAGGCAAGGCATGTCATCTCCGGTCTTCGACAACAACGACGACATGAACAACTACATCACCAAAGCATCAATCTTCGATCTACAACGCCAAATGCAAGGCGCACAATCAAGATTGCGAGAGCACAACGATAACTTCTCCATCGACAGTCGTCACTCCGAAGCAAGGAAAAGGGACTACATCGACAACAAGCTTTCCACACAAAAGGAGGAGCAAGATGCAAGGATGGAGGAGATTCGGACATTGCTGATCAACCTTTCTTCCCCTTCATCATCCTCAAGCCAGCGACGTTCAAGTCACAAGTCTTCGAAGCACAAAAATGATGCAAGTGCAAGTCGTTCGTGTCCACATCTCCATGGAGACCACCATTACGTTCGTGATCAACCTTGTCATGAAGGGCAAGTCACCTCCAAGCAACATGTGCACGCCGACGACGAATGACATCTACTACGAGCTCAAGCATGACAACGACACCATCATCCTGAAGATGCTCGCCAAGCGCATATGTGTAAGTCCCAACAAGCTCTACTTCACGCCAAGTCCAAACTTCATGACCATAAGAGAAGACCACGAGATGAGTACCATCATGATGGAGCTACGGCTACAACAACCACTTCGGCATCTTCGCCAAGTGCTATCAAGGAATTTTCGCCTTTGGACGTACGACATCTTCACTGACTTCCCATGAGTTCGCCTACATCGACATCCTCACCAACGAGGCGACCACCTACGCACGAGGGCGACACTTCCATCTTCGGAAGCCCCTCAAAGAAGATGGCCGAGCATGGGAAATTCCCTTCGATCATGGAGACGAGCTACAAGGTGCCACATCATATGGGCCTCCAACAACAAGACGGTGATAAGAAGGTCGACCAAGGGCCATCCCCTTCGACCACGGCGACAAGCGCGAACCTCTTCAACAACATGAACACGGCGCCCCAACGGGACTCATACTCCGAGTCAAGCTACGAGACCGCACATGAGAACTTATCTTTGGTCCTAGAGGAGAGTGATGATGTGCCATCTTCGGCATTCATCCACGGCGAACACTACGACATGATTGAGCATGGAGACATTTGTACCTACATCTCTCCGACACCCACATATGACGAGATGCCCCAATTGCCATGTGAGGAGAGCCACTACCACATGAGTGACATGAGTGACTCCACCATACATGACATTGAGAGCATTTCCTATGGGAGGATGAGTGTGACCACGACTAGCCCCATACATGAGAGCATGCCACACATCCTATGGGAGGTTGAGAGCCATTTGAGTGACTCCACCAACCATATGAGTGAGAACATCCAAGAGGGAGTGAGTGAGCCACAACACTTAGTGAGTGAGGTATTTGAGACGGCATGTGAGGCCACTTTGATTTCTAATGACTTAACCTCTACTCCTAGTGTGTTTTCTTCTTTAGTGCTAGGTCTACTACATGACGACACGCCTATCCTCGACAAGTCCATACCTCCAACAGAGACAACGATGGCCATAGTGGACGATGATGCACCCCCACATGGTTCCATCAAGATGAAGCTGACAACGACTTGTTCTTCGACACCTCGCCTACAACACATGAGCGATGCTCCAAAGGTAACATTGGTGATGGTGCTTCTCTTGTCCCACTAGTGTACTATTTTACAAATGATTGCTTGCAGTATGTTGACACACCTATTCCCATGCTTCATGCTAGTGCGACTTCCTCATGTCATGACTTACCTATTTATGTTGAATTTTATGACGAGCATGTCGAGTTGCCTACTTGTGATGTTATGCTCCATAGGATATCATGTGAAAATTCTTTTGGTCACATCATGTTTGACAATCCATTAACCTTGTCATATGCTATGAGTGAGATATCCCATATTGCATATTTCCAATCTCAACATAGTGACTATGCATACCCCATTACAATAAATCCCATTTGCACTTATGGCATTGATGACGAGATGATGGTCATTGGCTTTTGTTTTTCATGTGATGATATTGCCATGCTTCCTTTACATGATTTGCGCAATTCATCTACTATGCCATGCCATGATCACATTGTACCAAATATGCTTTGTTGTGGATGTTGTCATAATTGCTTGCATCGTATGCATTCCATGAATAACAATGCTCTACATATTTCTTGTGACGCATTACACAATTTGAGTCTCCATTATGCTATACATAACAACAAACCTATCATGATGGATGACATGTTTTTATATCACGCATCTCATTTATTTGAGCATTGGACATTTTGTGCTAACCAACACAAGCACGTGCGCATCATGATGGATGATGTGTACATATACCACGCACACACAATTTTTCCTTTGCCTTTGTTTTGTGTAGGTACTTATGAACACTCGTCAACCTCACAATCCCATAAGTTGAAAAAATGAGCTCTTGAGAGCAAAACTGACTTGGGATCCCGTGGACTATCCTTACCACCGTGCCCTTCGCCCAACTACTACGAACATCTCTTCTACTTGCTTCTCACACGGCTATGGGCTATATATCACTTGTCACCTTATGCCCATTATATCATGTTCACTTTGCATGTTATGCATCTTTACATGATTTTGCCATGCAATTGTGACCCTTGCTTGCATCTACACATGCTTCACCATTATGCTACTCCTATGTGTATTTGCATGCTTGGTGGAGATCCTTGTTGCTATTGCCATGTTTATCATGTGCCTCATGCTATTGTTGCTTGTTGTGTTGGGAGAGTCATGATGTCCCGTTACTATTCACATATGGCGTCTCGCCAATACATTGATGATACTTTGCTCATATCCTCCTATCATGCTTGTGCTATGTCATGTGAAATATTCATGCACACTATTTGCACACATGACATGCTTGCCATGATTCCTTCTAGTACGTCGCATCTTCGCACTAATAGCTTGCTTGACTTGATCACTATGATTTCTTGCTTTGTCACATCACCCATGTTCAACTCTTACTCGCTTTCTTGGGTTGATGACATATATGCTCTTGTCTCTCACTTGATTTGTCTTGATCTGTGTCGCTTGCCTCCAATTGTTGCATCTATGATTATTGATCTTGGAGACTTGGACACTTTACTTGTGATGCATGCTTGCTTGATTGCGCCTATTGTATTTGGTTGCTCTCGCATCATATGCCTCCATACTATGAAATCCTCCCTTGTCCTTTCTTATGATAAGCATGATGCATATACTTGTTGGGTATATTACCACACGAATGATAGGTTTTGCACTTCTGCTAACCTTATTTGTTTTTCCAAGTGTTTTTCATGTTCTTTCATTTTGGAGGATTCACAAGGCGGTGCCGTTATGCGACAACTTGGTCATCTGAAGGCATACACGATGTGCAACAACAACGTTTGCGAGAATCTCCTAAAGGTGACCTCCTTCCCTTTGAGCCATCCTCACATACGCATATTGGATGGGTCATTCTTTCATTGTTGTTTCCTTCTTCTTGTCTACATGTTGCACATATTGGATGGAGGACTGACCTTGGAGATTGGCTCTATGGACCTTCAAGTTGAGGAGCGCTCGGACTTATTGGATGGACCTTTGAACTTCCACTCATGCCATGACATCGAGCATTGGTACACCAACACCTCCATATTTGTTGATTGTGCTCACACATGTCATGCTCGATGGACATATCATACACATGACAAATTTGCATCTTATGCTTGGATTGACTCACATTATGATTGCCTTGTTGCATCTTGTATTTCCATGTCATCCATGATATATGAGCTTGTGCATTTCCTTAGCAAATTTGTTGTGATCTTCCTTGATGGCATATTCATACATCATGATCATATTTCCCATCATCAATTGCATGATCACATACTCATTTTGAGCACCCATTACCATGTTCATGCTTTTGATAAACCGTACCATTATTACATCATTTTGCATAATGGTTGCTTTGATCACATTCACCACACCTTTGTGCATACTACAAATCCTATTGTTCCCATGAATGCATATCATTCTATATCATCTTCCTAAGCTTCATGCACTTTGTTTCGAACAATCTTGCTGAACGGACTCATTCTTACATGATGGACCCTTTGTGTGCGCTAACCATCGTATGTCCGAGTGTTGTTTGTGTTTACTCTTTTTGCATGTATACTCCTCTGGCGACACCTTGGAGTACTTGGATTGTGCCATGACTTCCACTTCGTCCAACTACAAGTCCGTCCACGAAAACCATTTCCATGGTGATGAGGATCACGATCCG
>NC_041384.1:307980560-308000942 GCF_002162155.2 Triticum dicoccoides
ACGTTCATCCCCATGTACACTCCGACTACTCTCCAAGCCCCAGGGATACATAAGATGGGACCTCGACTATACACCATTGGACACAAGGTGAACTCGCTCATCTTCGAACCATCACTTTCGACATATGAGACATGGCTACTACCTCAAATATATGTGCGATGCATGACCAAGAACAAAGAGGAATACCATGGACAAGACAGTGAGGACACCAAGCACACGAAACAAGAGGAAGAACTGCCAGGAAGCATCAGCTCCCGGACGTCCGACAGTCACCGGACGTCCAACGCCTGGAGTCTCCACCAGCCAGATGGACTAGCCGACAAAAGCTACAGCGGCCGGACGACCGACCAAGGCCGGACGTCCGACGACCATCAGCCACCGGACGACTGACAACGTCCAAAAATCCGGCGATGGCTTTCCCGAGCCAAAATGTCGGGCGTCCGACAAGTACCGGAGGACCGGACCCTCGCGAGCCACCGGACGTCCGGTACCCGTCGGACGTCCAACACCTGTCTGTGCACAATGTACCGGGCTGAGCCCATGTATAAATTTGCCCTCACTTACCCCTTCGTGGCCCTAGACTATATATACTCCTCCACCTCCACCATTTGGGGGTTAGCATTGTGTTAGCTCATTTATGAGATAGAGCTTCGCTCATCCATATCGGATCTACTCCTTAAGAGAGACCGCGTCCCCTCTTCGAAGAAGATCCACCTCGGATTCAAGACCCCTTTATGGGAAGATCCCCTTGTGGATTCAAGACCTCCTCACGGAGAAGAACCGGCTACCCTTTGTATCGTCCCTTGTTGGATTTGGATCGTGTATCTCTTTGTGTTTCGAGGATCTAGCACATGTGTGATCGTTATTGTTGGTTTGAGTGATTCTCTCGTGTTTCCCCTCGTGTTCTTCGCGGGATTCTCTCCTTTCGTGAAAGATCGGCCATATAGGGTTCTACCCTACATCACATAGTAAGAAAAAGCTTTTAAGAAAAAGAAAAAGAAGAGAAGCAATGAGCTTGTAAGCAATAGCATCTTGCCTCATAGCATAGTTACATCATCTTGGCCACTACATACATAAGCATACTTGGGATAGTAGACGACCTGTTTCTCTCTTAGATCCGTGCACTAGCATATCTAGCCCATTAGAGCAATCAAGCTAGCATCTCTAGTATCCGTACAACAAGAGCATTCCCGTGGTTCCACCTCTTAGAGCTCACCCTTTGGTTGTGCGGATCCCATCTATCTTCTGTGTGTGTTCCTAGTGATATCCTTGGGTTTGATCTATTTGTCTTACTTGCAATTTGTGCATCTTTTCAACTTTTTCAACATCTTGACTAACATTTGCTTGAATTATTTGTGCACTTCCTAACCGAGATCCTCCATAAGCCTTTTACTTGTAGGTGTGAGAAACAAAACCCGGTACCAATTCTACTATTATAGCATCACGTGGGATCATACTTGTTACATCCACAATCCTCGGAATAGGTAACTTTGGTATTGTTCTCTCATTTTCCTACTGACCACCACTTCCACATAATGGATATGCCTACTTCTTCGGCGAACCCGCTCTTCGAGGATCAAGCTGACGAATGCGACTACGTTACCAAGAATCACTTCTTCATGTCACAACGAGCTACGTCAAGAGAGTGAAGCTTTGGGTGATCACATCGAGCAACTCACCATCGATCTCCGCCAATCAGAAGCAAGACAACAGGACTACCTCGATGCCAAGCTCTCCAAACAAATGGGTGAATTCCGCAACATGATCGTGATCCGTGCATCTTCCTCAACCTCTTCACCTAGAAGACTCCACTCAAGTCGCCACTCATCGTCATATTCTTCTTTCGATTCGAGTCTCCCTCGACGCGACAACACTCAATATTGCCAAGCTCAAGAAAATCCGTTCCATGGCAATGGCCTACAAGACCGAGTTCGAGCGCGTGAGCAGGCGCGGTGACAAAAACGAGAAGCCACTGATCAAGAGCAACTACCACCACATCATCCACATCAAGCATGTTAAGATGATGATGCAATCCAGCAAGAGCAACAAAGTTGTGAAGCCCAAGCTCAAGCGGTTCAAGACGCACTCCAAGAGTCCACTCGAGGCGTTTCTCAATGCAACCATGAACTATGTGAACAAGAGGAAGCACTTCATCAAGCACGATAGGAAGAAGCCGCCCGACGTGAAGAACAACTAGAAAGGCGAAACTGGGCACATATGCTTCAAACTCCCCTAGGCCAAGAGCGCAATCACGACGAAGATCCTCCTCTGCGTCAAGAGCGCCGCCAAGCGGATCGAGTGCTTGAAGACCCTCTTCCACACAAAGAGTGACATTGACACCATCACTATGATGAAGAACTCCGCTACGGCAAGCTCAAGATCACCATGCCCAAGTTCTCTAGAAGCAATGATCCCACAGAATATCTCTCATGGGCATTGAAAATCGACAAGATATTCCATCTTAACAATTACGACAAGGAAAACAAGACCGCCATGGAATCCCTCGAGTTTCAATACTACATCCTCATTTGGTGGGAGCAAGTGATCGAGCGACACTGCGAGAAGGAAGAGCCAACCATCATGACTTTGACACAAATGAAGGATGTCATGCGAGGTCGCTTCGTGCCTACATACTACACCCGAGACCTCTTTAAGAAGATACAACTCCTCAAGAAAGGCATGAAGATATGGAGGAATACTATCAAGAAATGGATATCAGCATGATACGAGCTAATGTCAAAGAAGATGATGAGAAAACAATGGTGGCCTCAACCACCCAATAATGAAGATTGCCGATTTCCAACCCTACTCTAACCTTCTCGAGCTCGTTCAACAAGCGACCAAGGCGGAGCGACAAGTACAAGAAGACTTCAAATACGCCAAATACTCATCCAAGACCTACGGCTCATACACTCAAGCTACCTCAGCTATGACACCTCCTACCTCGACTAGGGCATCACCAAGTACTGGTGTTCCATGATCATTATCATTAGTTTCCTCTCTAGTTGGTGTAGGCATCAGGGAAACGGTTCTGTGATGAGCTACTATCCAATTCGAGAAAACGTACAATCACCTCATCAAATTCTACTTTCATCCCACTTAGTTCTTTCGAGAGAAACTCCTTCTCTAGAAAGGATCCATTCTTAGCAACAAAGATCTTGCCTTTGGATCTGTGATAGAAGGTGTAACCAACAATTTCTTTTGGGTATCCTATGAACATACACTTCTCCTATTTGGGTTCGAGCTTATCAGGCTGAAGCTTTTTCACATAAGCATCACAACCCCAAACTTTAAGAAACGATAGCTTAGGTTTCTTGCCAAACCACAGTTCATACGGTGTTGTGTCAACGGATTTAGACAGTGCCCTATTTAATGTGAATGCAACTATCTCTAATGCATAACCCCAAAACGATATTGGTAAATCGGTAAGAGACATCATAGATCGCACTATATCCAATAAACTACGGTTACGACGTTCGGACACACCATTACGCTGTGGTGTTCCAGGTGGCGTGAGTTGTGAAACAATTCCACATTGTATTAAATGAAGGCCAAACTTGTAACTCAAATATTCTCCTTCGCAATGAGATCGTAGAAACTTTATTTTCTTGTTACGATGATTCTCCACTTCACTCTGAAATTCTTTGAACTTTTCAAATGTTTCAGGCTTGTGATTCATCAAGTAGATATACCCATATCTGCTCAAATCATCTGCGAAGGTCAGAAAATAACGATACCCACCACGAGCCTCAACACTCATCAGACCGCATACATCGGTATGTATTATTTCCAATAAGTCAGTGACTCGCTCCATTGTTCCGGATAACAGAGTCTTAGTCATCTTGCCCATGAGGCATGGTTCGCAAGCATCAAATGATTCATAATCAAGTGATTCCAAAAGTCCATCCGCATGGAGTTCCTTCATGCGCTTTACACCAATATGACCTAAACGGCAGTGCCACTAGTATGTTGCACTATCATTATCAACTTTGCATCTTTTGGCATCAATATTATGAATATGTGTATCACTACAATCAAGATTCAATAAAACCATTCACCTTGGGTGTATGACCATAGAAGGTTTTATTCATGTAAATAGAATAACAATTATTCTTTGACTTAAATGAATAACCATATTGCAATAAACATGATACAATCATATTCATGCTCAACGCAAACACCAATAACATCTATTTTAGGTTCAACACTAATCCTGAAGGTAAAGGGAGTGTGCGATGGTGATCTCATCAACCTTGGAATTACTTCTAACACACATCGTCACCTCGCCCTCAACTAGTATCTATTCATTTTGCAACTCCTCTTTCAAGTTACAAATATCGGCAACTGAACCGGTATCAAATACTCAGGGTCTACTATGAACACTATTAAAGTAAACATCAATAATATGTATATCATGTTGGGGAACGTAGTAATTTCAAAAAACATTCCTACACACACGCAAGATCATGGTGATGCATAGCAACGAGAGGGGAGAGTGTTGCCTACATACCCTCGTAGACCATAAGTGGAAGCGTTATGACAACACAGTTGATGTAGTCGTACGTCTTCACGATCGACAGATCATAGTACCGAAAGTACGACACCTCCGTGATCTACACACGTTCGGCTTGGTGACGTCCCTTGAACTCACGATCCAACAGAGTGTCGAGGGAGAGCTTCGTCAGCATGACGGCGTGATGATAGTGATGATGATGCTACCGGAACAGGGCTTCGCCTAAGCACCGCTATGATATGACCGAGGTGGATTATGGTGGAGGGGGGCACTGCACACGGCTGGAAATAATCAACTTGTGTGTTCTAGGGTGCCCCCCTTCCCCCATATATAATGGAGCAAGGGGGAGGCCTGCCGGCCCTAGTGCCGCGCCAAGGGAAGAGGAATCCTCCTCTTAGTAGGAGTAGGATTCCTCCTTTCCTAGTCCTACTAGGAGGAGAAGGGGAAGGAACGAAGGGAGAAGAAGAGGAGAAGGAAAGGGGGGGGGGCGCCCCCCTCCCTAGTACAATTCAGACTCCCTATAGGGAGGGTCGTGGGTGCCCCTTGTGGGCTGCCTCTCCTCTTCCCGATGGACCATGAAGGCCCAACTTTACCCGGGGGCAGGGGGAGGGGTCCGATAACCCTCCGGCACTCCGGTTTTGTCCGAAATCACCCGGAACACTTCCGGTGTCCGAATATAGCTGTCCAAGATATCAATCTTTATGTCTCGACCATTTCAAAACTCGTCGTCATGTCCGTGATCAAATCCGGGACTTCAAACTACCTTCGGTACATCAAAACACATAAACTCATAATACCGATCGTCACAGAACGTTAAGCGTGCGGACCCTACGGGTTCGAGAACTATGTAGACATGACCGAGACACATCTCCGGTCAATAACCAATAGCGGAACCTGGATGTTCATATTGGCTCCCACATATTCTACGAAGATCTTTATCGGTCAAACCGCATAACGATATATGTTGTTTCCTTTGTCATCGGTATGTTATTTGCCCGAGATTCTATCGTCGGTATCTCAATACCTAGTTCAATCTCGTTACCCGCAAGTCTCTTTACATGTTCCATAATGCATCATCCCGCAACTAACTCATTAGTCACATTGCTTGCAAGGCTTATAGTGATGTGCATTACCGAGTGGGCCCAGAGATACCTCTCCGATACTCGGAGTGACAAATCCTAATCTCGATCTATGCCAACTCAACAAACACCATCGGAGACACCTGTAGAGCATCTTTATAGTCACACAGTTACATTGTGACGTTTGATAGCACACTAAGTGTTCCTCCGGTATTCGGGAGTTGCATGATATCATAGTCATAGGAACATGTATAAGTTATGGAGAAAGCAATAGCAACAAACTAAACGGTCATCGTGCTAAGCTAACAGATGGGTCAAGTCAATCACATCATTCTCTAATGATGTGATCCCGTTAATCCAATGACAACACATGTCTATGGTTAGGAAACATAACCATCATTGATACAACGAGCTAGTCAAGGAGAGGCATTCTAGTGACACTCTGTTTGTCTATGTATTCACACATGTACTAAGTTTCCGGTTAATACAATTCTACCATGAATAATAAACATTTACCAGGATACAAGGAAATATAAATAACAACTTTATTATGGCCTCTAGGGCATATTTCCTTCAGTATCCCACTTGCACTAGAGTCAATAATCTAGATTACATTGTAATGATTGTAACACCCATGGAGTCTTGGTGCTGATCATGTTTTTCTCTTGAGAGAGGCTTAGTCAACGGGTCTACAACATTCAGATTTGTATGTATCTTGCAAATCTCTGTGTCTCCCTCCTTGACTTGATCGTGGATGGAATTGAAGCATCTCTTGATGTGCTTGGTTCTCTTGTGAAATCTGGATTCCTTTGCCAAGGCAATTGCACACATATTGTGACAAAAGATTTTCATTGGACCCGTTGCACTAGGTATGACACCTAGATCGGATATGAACTCCTTCATCCAGACTCCTTCATTCGCTGCTTCCGAAGCAACTATGTACTTGCTTCACATGTAGATCCCGCAATGACGCTTTGCTTGGAACTACACCAACTGACAGCTCCACTATTTAATAAAAACATGTATCCGGTTTGCGACTTAGAGTCATCCGGATCAGTGTCAAAGCTTGCATCGACATAACCGTTTACGACGAGCTCTTTGTCACCTCTATATATGACAAACATATCCTTAGTCCTTTTCAGGTATTTCAGGATGTTCTTGACCGCTGTCGAGTGATCCACTCCTGGATTTTTGATGCGGAGCATCCTACGATCATCCCCATGTACACTCAAGCATACGCCTTTGGACCTAAGGTAAACTCGCTCCTTTCCGAATCTTCCTTTTCCGCATGTAAGACATGGATGCTACTTCAAGTGCGGACCTTGTGCATACTCAGGTACACCCGAGGAGACCATGGAGAGCCCAAGGACCAAGGCCAAGCGTGCATAGAAGTGAAGGAAGGAGAAGGAAGAAGGTCCAGCTGCTACAGCGGCCAAACATCCGGCCCTACCCCGGACATCTGGCCTGAGCCCCGGAAATCCGGCATCGGCCATCCAGAGAGCACCGCAAAGGTCCAGCGCAGCCCAGACATCCGGCCGTCACCCCGGACATCCGGCTCCTCCCGAAGCCCCGGACATCCGACCCCTTTGCCCGGAAATCCGGCCCCTCGGTCACCGAATGCATCTGGAAGACCCAGGCTAGCCCGGACATCCAGCCCGTCGCGAAGCCCCGGACATCCGGCCCCCAGCCCGGACATCCGACAACTGTCTGCACAGAGTGAACGGGCCAAGGGCCCATGTATCCCTCTTTCCCACTTAACCCTTCATGTCTTAGACTATATATACTCCCCCACCTCCTTCTAGTTAGGGTTACCGTTGTGTAAGCTCATATTAGAGATAGAGCATCGCCCATCCATATCGGATCTACTCCACCAGAGAGACCGCGGCCCCTCTACGGAGAAGATCCACCTTGGATTCAAGACCCCTCACGGGAAGATCCCTTTGTGGATTCAAGACCTCCTCACGGAGAAGAACTGGTTACCTCTGGTATCGTCGTTTGTTGTCTTTGGATCATGTATCTCCCTTTGTGTTTATGGATCTAGCGCATGTGTGATCATAGTTGTTGGTTTGAGTGTTCTTTTGTGTTCCCCTTGTGATTTTCTCTTTGTTCTTCCCCGTGTTCTTCGTATTCTTCGCGGGATCTGCTCCTTTCGTGAAAGATCGGCCATCTAGGTTCCACCCTACATCATCTTGGTATCATGAGCCATGTTGATCATGATTCTAGAGCCTCCCCTCTTTGTTTTTCTAGCCCAATTTTGTTGATTTCATCCTAAATTCAAAAATTCCCCACCAAAAATAGCCCCAATTTTTTTGTGATTTGTTGGTTTTGATGATGTTTTGTTGGATTTGATCCATGGATTTGCTTGGTTTCGAGCGGATCTAGCATATCCCCACTTTTGCCCACTTTCCATACACGAAATCTCTCCAATTTTGCCTTTGGAATGATCAATTTCCGCCCCCAATTTGAAAATTTCTGCCCCAAACGAGATCTGGATTCGTCGGGCCGGACATTCGGATCCCCGGCCGGACATCCGACTCCTGGAGCACCAAATCTGCTCGGTTCTGGACATCAGGTCCCGAATTTCCGGCCCCGAGCCCGGATGTCCGGCCCCTGACATCTCAGCCATCCCCGTTTCACCGTTTTGTCCATTACTAATTCATCCGGAGTTCGATTTCCGCGTTCTTTAGCTCGTTGAAAAGCTCTTGACATCCCCCTTCCAACAAAAATACTACCATAACCATTTGACTCCATCCAATTTTTTGAACTTTGGCATCTTTGCCTAGGGCTTCCACCACAACCTCCGCATAATCACCACCGACTTCCGCAACCTAACCAATTTTGTTCCTTATAGCATTTGTGGTTGCTTAAGTAGTGATTCGAGTCTCCTAAGGTGTTTAGGCTACTTAGGGACGATTGCTTCTTCATCGACCACCGCCACCACCATAACTCCCACATAGGCTTGTCCACGATACACTTCCACCACCCCAACTTAACCCAATTTTGTTTGTGTTGTGAGTTGTGTCTCCTAAGGTGTTTAGTCTACTTAGGGACCATGCTTCCAACTCCGACACCGTGTATAGCCAACCTTACCCTCTAGTTCTGCATTACCTACTCGTATAACCCATCATTGCACTTCCACAAAACCACCACCACTTTCCCGCTACCACCATTTGACATTTGAAATTTTGAGTTCGCGGTTTTTCCGTTTCCTAAGGTGTTTTGGCTTCTTAGGGACGAGTCACCATCATCTTGGTATCTCCATCTAGATCACCGCCACTCATCATCGACACGGACGGTAACCTCCATATCTTCTTGGTATCGTGGTGTCCCTCCATTGTATATTCCCCTTGCAATTGCATTGTTAACCCCTAGCGCATTTTGCGTTACTTGCCTATCGAGACTAGCCATTTGAGTATTGCCGGCAATGTTACTTGTGCACATTAGTGATCTACACCATACATTGCATACATACCATATCATATTGGTATCATATCATCTCTTGTGCGTCAAGTTTGTTCCCGTATATACCCAATTGCTATCTTGAGTTGTGCATTTCGCATTGTGGCCATACATAAAAAAGAATAAGATTTTAAGCAAAAGAGTTAACAAAGAGCTTGTAAGCAAGTGCCATAGCATATACCACATTGCATAAGATTTTCATATCCGATCATCTTGGATCATACCATCGGAACATCATATACATAGCATACTTGGGATAGAAGTCGTTGCATTTTTGTCTCCTATAGGTTGTGCACAAGTGTCGTATCAGCCTATTGAGCAATCTGCTAGCATCTCTCTTGAGTTGTGCAACACGAGCATTTTCCATGGATTCCACATTTTGTGCTCATCCTTGGTTGCACGACCCCATTTATCTATCCGTGTGTGTGTTTCCGTGTGCCACCCATATTGCTATTGGTCTACTTGTTACACTTGCGAATTTGTGAATCTCTTTCAACATTATTGACTCTAGCTAACATTTTACATCAATTTTTTGTGCCACTATCCTCAACAAGCTCCACCATGAGCCTTATTTGTGTAGGTGTGAGAAACCAACAAGAATTGGTACCAATTGTGCTATTTCCTTGTTCCACATTGAAGTGATGGTTGATCCACCTTCAACTTCGGTCAAGGTACATTTGGTATTCGTTATCCTCTTTCTCCCACTCATATTGGCTCGAGTCTTGTGATGGATAGGAAAGGCATTTCATCTCCAGTCTTCCACAACAACGACGGCGTGAACAACTACATCACCAAAGCGTCAATCGTCGATCTACAACGACAAATGCAAGGAGCACAATCAAGATTATGAGAGCACATCGAGAACCTCTCCATTGACATTCGCCACTCCGAAGCGAGGAAGAGGGACTACATCAACAACAAGCTTTCCGCACAAAAGGAGGAGCAAGATGCAAGGATGGAGGAGATTCGGACCTTGTTGCCCAACCGTTCTTCCCCTTCATCATCCTCAAGGCAGCGACATTCCAATCACAAGTCTTCGGAGCGCAAAAATGATGCAAGCGCAAGTCGTCCACGTCCACATCTCCATGGCGACCACCATCACATTCATGATCCACCTCGTCATGAAGGGCAAGTCACCTCTAAGAAACATGTGCACGACGATGATGAACGACATCTACTACGAGCTCAAGTGCGACAACAACACCATCAACATGAATATGCTCGCCAATCGCAAATGTACAAGTCCCAACAAGCCCTACTTCACGCCAAGCCCAAACATCATGAGCACAAGAGAAGACCGCGAGACGAGCACCACCAAGACGGAGCTATGGCTACAACACCCACTTCGGCATCTTCGCCAAGTGCTATCAAGGCATCTTCGCCTTCGGACGTACGATATCTTCGCCTACTTCCCATGAGTTCGCCTACATCGACGTCATCAAGTACAAGGCGACCACCTACGAGCGAGGGTGACACTTCCATCTTCGGAAGCCCCTCCAGGAAGATGGCCGAGCATGGGAATTTCCCTTCGGTCATGAGTCGAGCTACGATGTGCCACATCATATGGGCCTCCTACAACAAGACAGTGATAAGAAGGTCGAGCTAGGGCCATCCCCTTCGACCATGGTGACGAGCATGAACCTCTTCAACAACATGAAGACGACGCCCACATTTGACTCATACTCTGAGTCAAGCTATGAGACCGCACATGAGACCTTATCTTTGGTCTTGGAGGAGAGTGATGATGTGCCATTTTCGGCCTTCATCCCCGGCTACGACAACGACAAGATTGAGCATGGAGACATTTGCACCTACATATTTTCGACACCGACATGTGACGAGATGCCCCAATTGCCATGTGAGGAGAGCCACCACACCACGAGTGATATGAGTGACTCCACCATATGTGGCATTGAGTGCATTTCGTATGGGAGGATTAGTGTGACCACCACTAGCCCCACACTTGATAGCATGCCACACATCCTATGTGAGGTTGAGAGCCATTTGAGTGACTCCACCAACCATATGAGGGAGAGCATCCAAGAGGGAGTGAGTGAGCCACCACACTTAGTGAGTGAGGTAGTTGACCTGGCACGTGAGGCCACTATGATTTATAACAACTTAACCTCTACTCCGAGTGTGTTTTCTTTGGTGCTAGGTCTCCTACATGACGACACACCTATCCTCGACGAGTCCATACCTCCAATGGAGACGACGATGGCCATGGTGGAAGAAGATGCACCCCCCACATGGTTCCATCAAGATGAAGATGACCACGACTTGGTCTTCAACACCTCACCTACAACACATGAGCGATGCTCCAAAGGTAACATAGGTGATGGTGCTTCTCTTGTCCCACTAGTGGACTATTTTATGAATAATTGCTTGCATGATGTTGACACACCTATACCCATGCTTCATGCTAGTGCGACTTCTTCATGTCATGACTTACCTATTTATGATGAATATGATGACGAGCATGTCGAGTTGCCTAGTTGTGATGCTATGCTCCATAGGATATCATGTGAAAATTCTTTTGGTCACATCATGTTTGACAATCCATTAACCTTGTCATATGCTATCAGTGAGATATCCCATATTGCATCTTTTCAATCTCAACATAATGACTATGCATGCCCCATTCACATAAATCCCATTTGCACTTATGGCATAGATGACGAGATGATGGTCATTGGCTTTTGTTTTTCATGTGATTATGTTGCCATGCTTCCTTTACATGATTTGCGCAATTCATCTACTATGCCATGCCATGATCACATTGTTCCAAATATGCATTATTTTGGATGTTGTCAATATTCTCCATGTGATGTTTCCATTAATGCTCATGAGGAGACCCCCATAGTTTCCTCATACATATTTAGAGATTTTGATGTATTACATACTTTGCATGATTCTCATAATTGCTTGCACCGTATGCATTCCATGAATAATAATGCTATACATATTTCTCATGATGCATTACACAATTTGAGTCTCCATTATGCTATACATAACAAGAAACCTATCATGATGGATGACATGTTTCTCTATCACGCATCTCATTTATTTGAGCATTGGCTATTTTGTGCTAACCATCACTTGCACGTGCGCATCATGATGGATGATGTGTACATCTACCACGCACACACAATTTTCCCTTTGTCTTTGTTTTGTGTAGATACTCACGTATACTCGTCAACCTCTCAATCCCAAGAGTTGACGAAACGAGCTCTTGAGAGCAAAAATGACTTGGTATCCCATGAACTATCCCTCCCACCGCTCTCTTCACGCAACGACTACGCGCATCTCTCTCACTTGGCTCTCACACGGCTATGGGCTATATACTGCTTGTTGCTTCATGCTCATTTTATCGTGTTCACTTTGCATGCTATGCTTGCTTCTATGCCTTTGCCATGCAATTGTGACCCTTGCTTGCATCTACCCATGATTCACAATTATGCTACTCCTATGTGTATTTGCATTCTTGGTGGAGATCCTTGTTACTATTGCCATGTTTCTCATGTACCTCATGCTATTGATGCTCTTTTGCTCATATCTTCCTTTCATGCCTTTGATATGTCATGTGCATTGTCCATGACTACCATTTGCACACATGACATACTTGCCATGATTCCTTCTAGTATGTTGCATCTTCGCACTACTAGCTTGCTTGACTTGATCACCATGATTGCTTGCTTTGTCGCATCACCCATGTTCAACTCTTACTCGCTTTCTTGGGTTGATGACATATATTCTCGTGCCTCTCACATGATACATCTTGTTCATTGTCGCTTGCCTCCAATTGTTGCATCTATGCTTATTGATCTTGGAGACTTGGACACATTCCTTGAGATGCATGCTTGTTTTATTGAGCCTATTGAATTTGGTTGTTCTCGCATCATATGCCTCCATACTATAAAATGCTCCCTTCTCCTTTCTTATGATGAGCATGATGCATACACTTGTTGGGTATTTTACCACACGAATGATAGGTTTTGCATCTCCGCTAACCTCATTTGTTTTTCCAAGTGTTTGTCATGTTCTTTCATTTTGAAGGATTCACAAGGCGGTGCCGTCATGAGGCAATTTGGTCATGTGTAGGCATACACGATGTGCCACACCAACATTTGCGAGAATCTCCTAAAGGTGAACTCCTTCCCTTTGAGCCATCCTCAAATATGCATATTGGATGGGTCACTCTTTAATTGTTGTTTCCTTCTTGTTGTCTACATGATACATGTCGTGAACGGAGGAGCGAAATTGAAGATTGGCTCTATGGACCTTCATAGTTAGGACCGCTCGGACTTATTGGAAGCACCTTCGGACCTCCACTCATGCCACTGCATTGAGCATTGGTACGCCAACACCTACATATATGTTGATTGTGCTCACACATGTCATGCTCATTGGACTTATCACACCCATGGCAAATTTGCATCTTATGCATGGATTGACTCACATTATGATTGCCTTGTTGTATCTTGTATTCCCATGTCATCCATGATATATGAGCTTGTGCATTTCCTTAGCAAATTTGTTGTGATATACCATGATGGCATATTCATACATCTTGATCTTATTGCCTACCAACAATTGCATGATCACATCACATTGAGCATCAATTACCATATTCATGCTATTGATAAACCGTCTTCCTATGACATCATTTTGCACCGTGGTTGCAGTGATCATATTCACAGCACACTTGTGTGCGTAATGAATGTTTTTGCTCCCATGAATTCTTTGCATACCATTCCATATCTTTTGTATAAGCTTCATGCACCTTGTCATGCTGAATCTTGTCGCACGGACTCATTCTTACATGATGGACACTTTATGTGCGCTAATCATTGTATTTCCAAGTGTCATTTGTGTTTGCCCCTTTTGCATGTATACCACTCCGGCGACACCTTGGAATACTTGGATTGCGCAATGTCATCAACTCCGTCCAACTAAAAGTCCGTCCACAACAACTGTTTCCATGGTGATGAGGATCACGATCCGAGGTCGGACCTTCCCATGGGAGGGGAGATAATGCGGAGCATTCTATGATCATCCCCATGTACTCTCAAGCATACGCCTTTGGACCTAAGGTGAACTCGCTCCTTTCTGAATCTTCCTTTTCCGCATGTAAGACATGGATGCTACTTCAAGCGCGGACCTTGTGCATACTCAGGTACACCCGAGGAGACCATGGAGAGCCCAAGGACCAAGGCCAAGCATGCACAGAAGTGAAGGAAGGAGAAGGAAGAAGGGCCAACTGCTACATCGGCCGGACATCCGGCTCCCCCAGGACATTCGGCCCGAGGCCCGGAAATCCGGCATCGGCCATCCAGAGAGCACCGCAAAGGTCCAGCGCAGCCCAGACATCCGGCCATCACCCCGGACATCCGGCTCCTCCCGAAGCCCCGGACATCCGGCCCCTTCGCCCGGAAATCCGGCCCCTCGATCACCGAATGCATCTGGAAGACCCAGGCCAGCCCGGACATCCGGCCTCCCAGCTCGGACATCCGGCCTCCCGGCTCGGACATCCGGCCCGTCGCGAAGCCCCGGACATCCGACACCAGTCTGCGCATAGTGAACGGGCCAAGGGCCCATGTATCCCTCTTTCCAACTTACCCCTTCGTGGCTTAGACTATATATACTCCCCCACCTCCTTCTAGTTAGTTAGCATTGTGTAAGCTCATGTTAGAGATAGAGCATCGCTCATCCATATCAGATCTACTCCACAAGAGAGACCGCGGCCCCTCTACGGAGAAGATCCACCTTGGATTCAAGACCCCTCACGGGAAGATCCCTTTGTGGATTCAAGACCTCCTCACAAAGAAGAACCGGTTACCTCTTGTATCGTCCTTTGTTGACTTTGGATCGTGTATCTCCCTTTGTGTTCATGGATCTAGCGCATGTGTGATCATACTTGTTGGTTTGAGTGTTCTCTTGTGTTCCCCTTGTGATTTTCTCTCCATTCTTCCCCGTGTTCTTTGTGTTCTTCGCGGGATCCACTCCTTTCGTGAAAGATCGGCCATCTAGGGTTCCACCCTACATCAATTACTTTGGTACCTCCCTGCTAAACTGATAGCAAGGCACACATCAGGTCTGGTACACAGCATTGCATACATGATAGAGCCTATGGCTGAAGCATGGGGAACACCTTTCATTTTCTCTCTATCTTCTGCAGTGGTCGGACATTGAGTCTAACTCAACTTCACACCTTGTAACACAGGCAAGAACCTTTTCTTTGCTTGATCCATTTTGAACTTCTTCAAAACTTTATCAAGGTATGTGCTTTGTGAAAGTCCAATTAAGCGTCTTGATCTATGTCTGTAGATCTTGATGCCCAATATATAAGCAGCTTCACCAAGGTCTTCCATTGAAAAATTCTTATTCAAGTATCATTTTATGCTATTCAGAAATTCAGTATCATTTCCGATCAACAATATGTCATCTACATATAATATCAGAAATGCTACAGAGCTCCCACTCACTTTCTTGTAAATACAGGCTTCTCCAAAGGTCTGTACAAAACCATATGCTTTGATTACACTATCAAAGCATATATTCCAACTCCGAGAGGCTTGCACCAGTCCATAAATGGATCGCTGGAGCTTGCACACTTTGTTAGCACCTTTTGGATCGACAAAACTTTCTGGTTGCATCATATACATCTCTTCTTTAAGATATCCATTAAGGAATGCAGTTTTGACATCCATTTGCCAAATTTCATAATCATAAAATGCGGCAATTGCTAGCATGATTCAGACAGACTTAAGCATCGCTACGGGTGAGAAGGTCTCATCGTAGTCAACTCATTTAACTTGTCGAAAACCTTTTGCAACAAGTCGAGCTTTGTAGACAATAATATCACCGTCGGCGTCAGTCTTCTTCTTGAAGATCCACTTATTCTCTATGGCCTGCCGATCATCGGGCAAGTCAACCAAAGTCCACACTTTGTTCTCATACATGGATCCTATCTTAGATTTCATGGCCTCAAGCCATTTTGCGGAACCTGGGCTCATCATCGCTTCCTCATAGTTCGTAGGTTCGTCATGGTCAAGTAACATGACTTCTAGAACAGGATTACCGTACCACTCTGGTGCAGATCTTACTCTGTTGACCTACGAGCTTCAATAGTACCTTGATCAGAAGTTTCATGATCATCATCATTAGCTTCCTCACTTACTGGTGTAGGAATCGCTGGAACTGATTTCAGTGATGAACTACTTTCCTATAAGGGAGAAGGTACAATTACCTTGTCAAGTGCTACTTTCCTCCCACTCACTTCTTTCGAGAGAAACTCCTTCTCTAGAAAGGATCCATTTTTAGCAACAAATATCTTGCCTTTGGATCTATGATAGAAGGTGTACCGAACAGTCTCCTTTGGGTATCCTATGAAGACACATTTCTCCGATTTGGGTTCGAGCTTATCAGGTTGAAGCTTTTTCACATAAGCATCGCAGCCCCAAACTTTAAGAAACGACAACTTGGGTTTCTTGCCAAACCATAGTTCATAAGGTGTTGTCTCAATGATTTAGATGGTGCCATATTTAATGTGAATGCAGCCATCTCTAAAGCATAACCCCAAAACATTAGCAGTAAATCAGTGAGAGACATCATAGATCGCACCATATCTAATAAAGTGCGGTTACGATGTTCGGACACACCATTACGTTGTGGTGTTCCAGGTGGTGTGAGTTGCGAAACTATTTCGCATTGTTTCAAATGAAGTCCAAAGTCATAACTCAAATATTCACCTGCACGATCAGATCGTAGAAACTTGATTTTCTTGTTACGATGATTTTCCACTTCATTATGAAATTCTTTGAACTTTTCAAATGTTTCAGACTTATGTTTCATTAAGTAGACATACCCATATCTGCTCAAATCACCCGTGAAGGTGACAAAATAACGATATCTCCCACGAGCTTCAATGTTCATTGAACCACATACATCAGTATGTATGATTTCCAATAATTCTGCTGCTCGCTCCATTGTTCCAGAGAACGAAGTTTTAGTCATCTTGCCCATGACGCATGGTTCGCAAGTACCAAGTGATTCATAATCAAGTGATTCCAGAAGTCCATCAGAATGGAGTTTCTTCATGTGCTTTACACCAATATGACCTAAATGGCAGTGCCACAAGTAAGTTGCACTATAATTATCAACTCTGCATCTTTTGGCTTCAATAGTATGAACATGTGTATCACTACTATCAAGATTTAGTAAAAATAGACCACTCATCAAGGGTGTATGACCATAAAAGATATTACTCATATAAATAGAACAACCATTATTCTCGGATTTAAATGAATAACCGTCTCACATCAAACAAGATCCGGATATAATGTTCATGATCAACGTTGGCATCAAATAACAATTATTTAGGTCTAAAACTATTCTCGAAGGTAGATGTAGAGGTAGCGTGCTGACGGCGATCACATCGACTTTGGAACCATTTCCCACGTGCATCGTCACCTCGTCCTTAGCCAATCTCCGCTTAATCCGTAGCCCCTGTTTGGAGTTGTAAATGTTAGCAACTGAAACAGTATCAAATACCCAGGCACTACTACGAGAATTAGTAAGGTATACATGAATAACATGTATATCAAATATACCTTTTACTTTGACATTCTTCTTCTCCGCCAAATACTTGGGGCAGTTCCGCTTCAAGTGACCAGTCCCTTTGCAGTAGAAGTACTCAGTCTCAGGTTTATGTCCAGACTTGGGTTTCTTCACTTGAGCAGCAACTGGCTTGCTATTCTTCTTGAAGTTCCCCTTCTTCCCTTTACCCTTTTTCTTGAAACTGGTGGTCTTGTTGACCATCAACACTTGATGCTCCTTCTTGATTTCTACCTCCGCAGCCTTTAGCATTGTGACGAGCTCAGGAATCGTCTTATCCATCCCTTTCATATTATAGTTCATCACGAAGCTCTTGTAGCTTGGTGGTAGTGATTGAAGAACTCTGTCAATGACACTATCATCAGGAAGATTAACTCCCAGCTGAGTCAAGTGATTGTGGTACCCAGACATTCTGAGTATATGTTCACTGACAGAAGTATTCTTCTCCATTTTGTAGCTGTAGAACTTATTGGAGACTTCATATCTCTCAATCCAGGCTTTTGCTTGAAATATTAACTTCAACTCGTGGAACATCTCATATGCCCCATGATGTTCAAAACGTCATTGAAGTCCCGGTTCTAAGCCGTAAAGCATGGCACACTGAACTATCGAGTAGTCATCAGCTTTGCTCTGCCAGGTGTTCACATCTGGCGTTGCTCCTGTAGCGGGTTTGTCACCTAGCGGTGCTTCCAGGACGCAATTCTTCTGTGCAGCAATGAGGATAATCCTCAAGTTACGGACCCAGTCCATGTAGTCTCTACCATCATCTTTCAACTTAGCTTTCTCTAGGAATGCATCAAAATTCAACGGAACAACAACACGGCCCATCTATCTACAACAACATAGACATGAAAAAAATACTATCAGGTACTAAGTTCATGATAAATTAAAGTTCAATTAATCAAATTACTTAAGAACTCCCATTTAGATAGATATCTCTCTAATCATCTAAGTGTCGTGATCCATATCAACTAAACCATGTCCGATCATCACGTGAGATGGAGTAGTTTTCAATGGTGAACATCACTATGTTGATCATATCTACTATATGATTCACGCTCGACCTTTCAGTCTCAGTGTTCCGGGGCCATATCTGCATATCCTAGGCTCGTCAAGTTTAACTTGAGTATTCTGCATGCGCAAAACTGGCTTGCACCCGTTGTATGCAAACGTAGAGCTTATCACACCCGATCATCACGTGGTGTCTCGACACGACGAACTATAGCAACGGTGCATACTCATAGAGAACACTTATAGCTTGAAATTTAGTGAGAGATCATCTTATAATGCTACCGCCGAACTAAGAAAAATAAGATGCATAAAGGATAAACATCACATGCAATCAATATAAGTGATATGATATGTCCATCATTATCTTGTGCCTTTGATCTCCATCTCCAAAGCACCGTCATGATCACCATCGTCACCGGCTTGACACCTTGATCTCCATCGAAGCATCGTTGTTATCTCGCCAACTATTGCTTCTTCAACTATCGCTATTGCTTAGTGATAAAGTAAGGCAAGTACATGGCGATTGCATTTCATACAATAAAGTGACAACCATATGGCTCCTGCTAGTTGCCGATAACTCCGTTACAAAACATGTCTTGACCATATCACATCACAACATGCCCTACAAAAACAAGTTAGACGTCCTCTACTATGTTGTTGCAAGTTTTACGTGGCTGCTACGGGCTGAGCAAGAACAGTTCCTACATACGCATCAAAAACCACAATGCGGTATAGTGATTGCTTTTTGATCTTCATAAAGAACCTTGTTCATTGAATCTAATTCAACTGAAGTTGAAGAAACTGACACCCACCAGCCACCCGTGTGCAAAGCAAGTCGGTAGAACCAGTCTCACGTAAACGTACGCGTAATGTCGGGCTAGGCCGCTTTATCCAACAATACCGCTTAATCAAGGATCAATTAGTGACGGCAAGCAATATGTATATACCCACGCCCACAACTCCTTTGTGTTCTACTTGTGCATATAACATCTACGCATAAACCTGGCTCTGATGCCACTGTTGGGGAACGCAGTAATTTCAAAAAAAATTCCTACGCACATGCAAGATCATGGTGATGCATAGCAACGAGAGGGGAGAGTGTTGTCTACGCACCCTCGTAGATTGTCAGTGGAAGCATAATGACAACGTGGTTGATGTAGTCGTATGTCTTACGACCGACCGAACCTAGTACCGAAAGTACGGCACCTCCACGATCTGCACACGTTCGGCTCGGTGATGTCCCACGAACTCACGATCCAGCAGAGTGTCGAGGGATAGCTTCGTCAGCATAAGGGCGTGATGATAGTGATGATGATGCCACCGAAACAGGGCTTCACCTAAGCACCGCTATGATATGATCAAGGTGGATTATGGTGGAGGGGGGCACCGCACACGACTGGGAATAATCAACTTGTGCGTTCTAGGGTGCCCCTGCCCCCGTATATAAAGAAGCAAGGGGGAGGCCGGCTGGCCCTAGTGGCACGCCAAGGGAGGAGGAATCCTCCTCCTAGTAGGAGTAGGATTCCTCCTTTCCTAGTCCTACTAGGAGGAGAAGGGGAAGGAAGGAATGGAGAGGAAGAGGAGAAGGAAAGGGGGGCGTGCCCCCCCTCCCTAGTCCAATTCGGACTCCCTATAGGGAGGGGGCGCGACTACCACTTGTGGGCTGCCTCCTCACTTCCCTATGGCCCATGAAGGCCCAACTTT
>NC_041384.1:308001405-308046810 GCF_002162155.2 Triticum dicoccoides
GGTAACCCTCCGGCACTCCGGTTTTGTCCGAAATCACCCGGAACACTTCCGGTGTCCGAATATAGCTGTCCAAGATATCAATCTTTATGTCTCGACCATTTCAAAACTCGTCGTCATGTCCGTGATCAAATCCGGGACTTCGAACTACCTTCAGTACATCAAAACACATAAACTCATAATACCGATCGTCACAGAATGTTAAGCGTGCGGACCCTACGGGTTCAAGAACTATGTAGACATGACCGAGACACATCTCCGGTCAATAACCAATAGCGGAACCTGGATGTTCATACTGGCTCCCACATATTCTACGAAGATCTTTATCGGTCAAACCGCATAACGATATATGTTGTTTCCTTTGTCATTGGTATGTTATTTGCCCGAGATTCGATCGTTGGTATCTCAATACCTAGTTCAATCTCGTTACCCGCAAGTCTCTTTACATGTTCCATAATGCATCATCCCACAACTAACTCATTAGTCACATTGCTTGCAAGGCTTATAGTGATGTGCATTATCGAGTGGGCCCAGAGATACCTCTCCGATACTTGGAGTGACAAATCCTCGATCTATGCCAACTCAACAAACACCATCGGAGACACCTGTAGAGCATCTTTATAGTCATGCAGTTACGTTGTGACGTTTGATAGCACACTAAGTGTTCCTCCGGTATTCGGGAGTTGCATGATCTCATAGTCATAGGAACATGTATAAGTTATGGAGAAAGCAATAGCAACAAACTAAACGGTGATCGTGCTAAGCTAACAGATGGGTCAAGTCAATCACATCATTCTCTAATGATGTGATCCCGTTAATCCAATGACAACTCATGTCTATGGTTAGGAAACATAACCATTATTTATATAACGAGCTAGTCAAGTAGAGGCATACTAGTGACACTATGTTTGTCTATGTATTCACACATGTACTAAGTTTCCGGTTAATACAATTCTAGCAGGAATAATAAACATTTATCATGATACAAGGAAATCTAAATAACAACTTTATTATTGCCTCTAGGGCATATTTCCTTCATATCAAATATACCTTGTTCACTTTGCCATCATTCTTATCCGCCAAGTTTTTGGGGTAGTTCCGCTTCCAGTGAGCATTTCCTTTGTAGTAGAAGCACTAAGTTTCAGGTTTGTTTCTAGATTTGGGCTTCTTCATGGGAGTGGAAACTTGCTTGCCATTCTTCTCGAAGTTACCTTTCTTTCGCTTGCCTTTTTTCTTGAAACTATTGGTCTTCTTAACCATCAACACCTGATGCTATTTCTCGATTTCTACCTTCGCCAATTTCAGCTTCGCGAAGAGCTTGGGAATCTTTTTTCGTTATCCCTTGCATATTATAGTTCATCACGAAGTTCTAGTAACTTGGTGATAATGACTAGAGAACTCTGTCAATCAATATATTATCTAGAAGATTAACTCCCACTTGATTCAAGTGATTGTAGTACCCAGACATTCTGAGCACATGCTCACTAGCTGAGCTATTCTCCTCCATCTTGTAGGAAAAGTACTTGTCAGAGATCTCATACCTCTTAACACAGGCATGAGTCTGAAATACCAATTCCAACTCTTGGAACATCTCATATGCTCTGTGGCATTCCAAACGTTTTTGAAGTCCTAGTTCTAAGCCGTAAAGCATGGTGCACTAAACTATCAAGTAGTCATCATACCGAGCTTGTCAAACGTTCATAACGTTGGCATCTGCTCTTGCAATAGGTCTGTCACCTAGCGGTGCATCAAGGACATAATTGTTTTGTGCAGCAATGAGGATAATCCTTAGATGATGGACCCAGTCCGCTTCATTGCCACTATAAACTTTCAACTTAGTTTTCTCTAGGAACATGAAAGTAAAACAGGGAGCTAAACGCGAGCTATTGATCTACAACATAGATATGAAAATACTATCAAGACTAAGTTCATGATAAATTAAGTTAAATTAATCATATTACTTAAGAACTTCCACTTAGATAGACATCCCTCGAGTCATCTAAATGATCACATGATCCATATCAAGTAAACCATGTCCAATCATCACGTGAGATGGAGTAGTTTTCAATGGTGAACATCTCTATGTTGATCGTATCTACTATATGATTCACGTTCGACCTTTCGGTCTCCAGTGTTCCAAGGCCATGTCTGTACATGCTCGGCTCGTCAAGTTTAACCCGAGTATTCTGCACGTGCAAAACTGTCTTGCACTAGTTGTATGTGAACGTAGAGCTTATCACACCCGATCATCGTGTGGTGTATCGGCATGACGAACTGTCGCAACGGTGTATACTCAGGGAGAACACTTATACCTTGAAATTTTTAGTGAGGGATCATCTTATAATGCTACCGCCGTACTAAGGAAAATAAGATGCATAAAAGATAAACATCACATGCAATCAAAATATGTGACATGATATGGCCATCATCATCTTGTGCCTTTGATCTCCATCTCCAAAGCACCGTCATGATTTCCATCATCATCGGCTTGACACCTTGATCTTCATCGTAGCGTCGTTGTCGTCTCGCCAACTATTTCTTCTACAACTATCGCTAATGCATAGTGATAAAGTAAAGCAATTACATGGCGATTGCATTTCATACAATAAAGCGACAACCATAAGGATCCTGCGAGTTGCTGATAACTTTTACAAAACATGATCATCTCATACAACAACGTATATCACATCATGTCTTGACCATATCACATCACAACATGCCCTACAAAAACAGTTAGACGTCATCTACTTTGTTGTTGCAAGTTTTACGTGGCTGCCGTGGGCTTCTAGTAATAACCGTTCTTACGTACGCATCATAACCACAACGATGTTTCGTCAAGTTTGCTGTTTCAACCTTCAACAAGGACCGACCGTAGTCAAATTCGATTCAACTAAAGTTGGAGAAATAGACACCCGCCACCCACCTTTATGCCAAACAAGTTGCATGTCTGTCGGTGGAACCGGTCTCATGAACGTGGTCATGTAAGGTTGGTCCCGGCCCCTTCATCCAACAATACCGCCGAATCAAAATAAGACGTTGGTGGTAAGCAGTATGACTATGATCGCCCACAACTCTTTGTGTTCTACTCATGCATATCATCTACGCATAGACCTGGCTTGGATGCCACTATTGGGAAATGTAGCATGCAATTTAAAAAATTTCCTACGCTCACGCAAGATCTATCTAGGATATGCATAGCAACGAGAGGGGGAGAGTGTGTCGACGTACCCTCGTAGATAGAAAGCGGAAGAGTTTGCTTAACGCGGTTTATGTAGTAAAATATCTTCTCGATCCAACCGATCAAGCACCGAACGTACGACACCTCCGAGTTCTGCACACGTTCAGCTCGATGACGTGATCTAGAAAAGTGTCGAGGGAGAGTTCCATCAGGATGACAGCGTGGTGACGGTGATGGTGATGTAATCCATGTCGGGATTCTCCTAGGCACTACGTGAATATGACCGGAGGCATAAACTACAGAGAGGGATGCCGCACACGGCCAAGAATCAATGTTGTGTGTTCGAGCGGTGCCCCCACGTATATAGGTTGATGCGGAGCATCCTATGGACATCACCATGTCAAGAGTCCATTTGGCAAGTGACACGTGTAACATCTACTTCACATACATAAGGTGAATCATCTCCTTTACACATGCTCACTTGACCCCTTCGAGGATGGTATACTACTTGACACTTCTCCCGTGTACATGCATAGGTATAGTCGGAGCTTCACGGATGTTGAGGATGAGTGCAAGCGCCAAGGAACAACTACACCATCCGCGAGGGAAGCCTGGAAGCGACGATGGAAGAAGACGGAGCTGCTGAAGCTACAACGGCCGGACATCTGGCGCCTGTGCAGCCTCCAAGGAGCTGCACCAACAGACGACCGAAGCATCAGCGGCCGGACATCCGGCCCATGTGCCCGGACATCCGGCGCCTCAGCAATGCCCAGACATCCGGCATCCCTCCCAGAAATCTGGCATCCCCTATCCAGAGAAGGAATCGGACTGCCACTTCAGCCTGGACATCCGGCCCCCAGCCCGGACATCCGGCGCCTGCCTACACGCAGAGTCGGGCCAAAGGCCCATGTATCCCTCTTTCCCACTTACCCCTTTGTGGCTTAGACTATATATATACTACCCCCTCCTCCTAGTTAGGGTTAGTGTTGTGTTAGCTCATTTGTGAGATAGAGCTTCGCTCATCCATCCGGATCTACTCCATGAGAGAGACCGCGGCCCCTCTTCGGAGAAGATCCACTTGGATTCAAGACCTCCTCGTGGAGAAGATCCCCTCATGGATTCAAGACCTCCTTTGGAGAAGACAATCAAGACCTCCTTTGGAGAAGACCAGTTACCCTTGGTATCGTCCCTTGTTGATCGTGGATCTTGTATCTTCCTTTGTGTTCATGGAACTAGCGCATGTGTGATCATTCTTGTTGGTTTTAGTGTTTCTCTCGTGTTTCCCCTCATTCCCCCCCTCGTGTTCTTCGTGTTCGTTGTGGATCCTCTCCTTTCGTGAAAGATCGGTCGATTAGGGTTCTACCCTACATCATCTTGGTATCAGAGCCATGTTGATCACGATTTCGGAGCCTCCCCGTTGCGTTTTCTA
Source organism: Triticum dicoccoides (assembly GCF_002162155.2). Classification (NCBI taxonomy): domain Eukaryota; kingdom Viridiplantae; phylum Streptophyta; class Magnoliopsida; order Poales; family Poaceae; genus Triticum; species Triticum dicoccoides. Next base: position 308,006,010 of record NC_041384.1, read on the forward strand.
GCCTAATTTTGTTATTTCGTCATAAATTCAAAATTTCCCCACCAAAAATAGCCGCAATTTTTTTGTGATTTGTTGGTTTTGATGATGTTTTGTTGATTTTGATCCATGGATTTGCTTGGTTTTAAGTGGATGTAGCATATCCCCACTTTTCCCTACTATACATCCACGAAATCCCATCAATTTTGCCCCCAATTCGAAAATTTCCGCCCCAAACGAGATCTGGAATCGTCAGGCCGGACATCCGGGCCATCGGGCCGGATATCCGGGTCCCCGGCCGGACATTAGGCTCCTGGAGCACCAAATCTACTCGGTTTTGGACATCAGTTCCCGGATTTCCGGCCCCTGATATCTCACCCACCCCCGTTTCACCGTTTTGTCCATAACTAATTCATTCGGAGTCTGTTTTGACGTTCTTTAGATCATTGAAAACCTCTTGACATCCCCCTTCCCATAAAAATACTACCATCACTATTTGACTCTATCAATGTTTTGGAACTTTGGCATCTTTGCCTAGGGCTTCCACCACAACCTCCACATAACCACCACCGACTTCCTCAACCTAACCAATTTTGTTCCTTATACCATTAGTAGTTGTTTGAGTTGTTATTTGAGTCTCCTAAGGTGTTTAGGCTACTTAGGGATGATTGCTTCTTCATCAACAACCACCACCACCATAACTCCCGCATAGGCTTGACCACCATACACTTCCACCACCCCAACTTAACCCAATTTTGTTCGTGTTGTGAGTTGTGTCTCCTAAGGTGTTTCGGCTACTTAGGGACCGTGCTTTCAACTCCGACGCCGTGTATAGTATACCACCTTACCCTCCACTTCCGCATTGCCTACTCGCAAAACCCATCATTGTATTTCCGCAATCCCATTGAGCTTCCGCAACCACCATCGCATCCTGCTACCACAATTTGACATTTGACATTTCAGATTTTGAGTTCGCAGTTTTTCTGTTTCCTAAGGTGTTTCAGCTACTTAGGGACGAGTCACCATCATCTTGGTATCTTCATCTAGATCACTGCCACTCATCATCGACACGGACGGTAACCTCCATATCATCTTGGTATCGTGGTATCCCTCCATTATATATTCCCCTTGCAATTGCATTGTTAACCCCTAGACCATTTTGCGTTACTTGCCTATCGAGACTAGCCATTTGAATATTGTCGGCAACGTTACTTGTGCACATTAATGATCTACATCATACATTGCATACGTACCATATCATATTGGTATCATATCATCCCTTGTGTCACAAGATTGTTCCTGTATATACCCATTTGCTACCTTGGTTTGTGCATTTCGCATTGTGGCCATACAAAAAAATTAAAGATTTAAGCAAAAGAGAAGGAGCAAAGAAGCTTGTAAGCAAGTGCCATAGCATCATACCACATTGCATATAAGATTGTCATATCCGATCATCTTGGATCGTACCACCGGAACATCATATACATAGCATACTTGGGATAGAAGTCATTGCATTTTTGTCTCCTATAGGTTGTGCACAAGTGTCATATCTGCCTATTGAGCAATCGTGCTAGCGTATCTCTAGAGTTGTGCAATGAGACCATGTTCCGTGGATTCCACATTTTGAGCTCATCCTTGGTTGCACGACCCCATTTATCTATCCGTGTGTGCGTTTTTGTGTGCCACCCATATTGCTATTGGGCTACTTGTTACACTTGCGAATTTGTGAATCTCTTTCAACATTATTGACTCTTGCTAACATTTTGCATCCAATTTTGTGCCACTATCCTCACCGAGCTCCACCATAAGCCTTATTTGTGTAGGTGTGAGAAACCGACAAGAATTGGTACCAATTGTGCTATTTCCTTGTCCACATTGGAGTGATCATTGATCCACTTTCAACTTCGGTCAAGGTACAATTGGTATTCGTTCTTCTCTTTCTCCCACTCATATTTGCTCGAGTCTTGTGATGGATAGGCAAGGCATTTCTTCTTCGGTCTACAACAACAACGACGAGTTCGATGCCATGCAAAACTCCAGACGCCAAGATGCAAGCTCAAATGGAGGAGATCAAAGCCCTCATCAAGTCCTACAAGCGGTCTTCCTCATCTTCGAGAAGATGCTCAAGAGCACATGCCTCTGAGCTACCATCTCTAGCAAGGTCACATCGGCATCGACACTGTCACCACCATGAACGTGATGGTCAAGAGCTCAACACCAACAACCGCTCAACGACTTCACCATCGCCCTTGGCATCTTTGCCAAGCGACTTCAAGGCATCTTCGCCTACGGGCATACAACATCTTCTCGGACAAGAACTTTAAGAGAAGCTTCCCAAGATCAAGTCCATGACTTCCACGAGCTACTACGACCTCGACATCGACCATGAGATTCCTTTTTATGGGACCCTAGAACCCGAGGAGTATCTCGAGTGGGAGCGTTTGATGGACGACTACCTCAAGCTACATCAAGTTCCTCCCGAAGATCAAGTGAAGTGCGCCACAAGGAACTTCCACGACTACGCGTCCACATGGTGGCTTCACGCACCTTCGGAGACCTACGACATGAGTTGGCCCAAGACGAAGAGAGCTTTGTGGCATGAGTTCGTGCCCCCAACCTACACGGAACAACTTAACCGCCAATTGGAGAACACCATCCAAGGATCCAAGTCCATCGACGAGTACTTCAAGGAGATGAAGAAAGCCTTGCGACGAGCCAGCGTGGACGACCCCATTTCGATGAAGTTCCACTTCATAATGGGATTACACAACGACGTATCCAAGACAATCTTCCTCGAGTGCTACAAGTCCCTCGATGACAACTACATTGGTGCTCTCAAGGCGGAATAAGAACTCATGAAGGCCAAAGTTTCTCCACCCCAAGCTCACTTCACGATGACCAAGCTCCATGAGAACAAGCATGAGGCTAGTACCACCAAGATGTCCAAGCCCGACGAGCTCCAAGATGATGCTCCCAAGTTTGACTTCACCGCCATCCCTCTTTGTGGCATTGATGATGCCGAGTCTACTTCGACTCTTTTTGAAGATGGTGCAGCGACAAGTACGACTACGAAGAACCTCAAGGACCAAGCTTTGGAGGCGAGCGACAAGGTGGCGAGCAAGGATAATGCTTCCATCTTAGGAGGCGAGAGTGATGATGTGCCATATTCGGCCTTCATCCACGGCGACAACAACGAGATGGTTGAGCATGGGATTTTCCCTTCGACCACGGCGACGTATGATGACTTGAGTGACTTGTGCCACCATATTGAGAGTGAGAGTGACTTCACCACTATCCCCATATATGTGTTGCCACAATTCACATGTGAGGAGAGCCACAACCCCCACCACTTGAGTGAGATGAGTGACTCCACCATATGTGAGTTTGAGTGCACCTATTTTGATGGAGTGAGTGAACCACCACATAGAGAGAATGAGATAGTTGATAGGTCATGTGAGGCCACTTTCAACACTAACGACTTGACCTCTACCTCTATTGTGTCTTCTCATTTGGTGCTAGGTCCCTTATATGATGACACGCCGATTCTCGACGAGTTCGTCCTACCTTTGGACAAGACGATGGCCATGGTGGAATATGATGCACCCCCATGTGGTTCCATCAAGATGAAGATGACCACTATTTGGTCTTTCCCACCTCACCTACACCACATGAGTGGAATGACAAAGGTAACATAGGTGAAGGTGATGCTCTAGTCCCACTAGTGGACATTCTTGACGTTGATTGCTTGCACGATGTTGATCAACCTATTTCCATGCTTCATTCTAGTGTGACTTCCCCATGCGATGATTTACCCATTTATGATGAGTATGATGATTGCCATATGGAGTCTATTAGTTGTGATGCCATGTTACATAGGATTTCTTGTGCTAATTCTCTCGGTCACATCATGTTTGCCGATCCGCTTGACTTGTCATATGCTATGCATGAGATCGACCACATGTCATATTTGCAATCTCTTCATAGTGACTATGTATATGCCATTAAGATTAACCCAATTTGCACTTATGGCATAGATGAAAAGCCCATGGTTATTGGCATTTGTTTTTCTTATGATGGTATTGATATGCTCCCTTTTCATCCTTTATCGCATATGCCATGCCATGACCACCTAGCTTCGGATATGCATTGTTTTGGATGTTGTCCATTTTCTCCATATGATGTTTCCAATATTGCTCATGAGGAGACCCCCATAGTTTCCTCATACATTTTAGGAGATTTTGATCACTCCCATCCATTGCATGATCCTTATACTTGTATTCTCAATTTGCATCCCCATCGTGTTATACACAATAACTATTCTTTCATGAAGGACGACATGTTCTTATACCATGCATCAAATTTCTTCGAGCATTGCTTATCTTGTGCTAACTCACACGTGCACATACACATCATGATGGATGATGTGTACATTTACCACACACACAATCTCTTTCGTTTGTTTTCTCTTTCGTGTAAGTACCCATGAATACTTGTCAACCTCGCAATCCCAGGAGTTGACAAAATGAGCTCTAGAGAGCAATGATAGCTTGGGATCCCATGGATTGTCTTTCCCACCGCTCTCTTCGTGCAAAGACTTCGCGCATTTCTTCTACATGACCCTCACTTGGCTATGGGTTATTGTCCAATACATATTTTATGCCCACCTTGCCATGTTCACTTTGCATGATATTCTCATTCCTATTCCCGTGCCATGCATTTGTGACCCATGCTTTGCATTACACATGATGATTGATTCTAGTACTTGTTTTGCAAGCTTGGTGGAGATATTAATTGTTATTGCCATGTTCCATCTATGACCCATTCCTATGATGATATTATGATCTTGCTTTGTGCTCGTGCTTGCGATATGTCATGTGCATTGCCTTTGCCTATTATTTGCTCACATGACATGATTGCCAGGATTTCCTCTAGTGTGTTGCATATTCGCTCCACTAGTTTACACGCCTTGATTTCTATGCTTGCTTATGTTGCATCACCAATGATTCATACTTGCTTCCTTCATGTGGTTGATGACAACCATCTACATGCTTTGCACATGATTGTATTGCTTCTTGTCATATATCTCCATGCGTTGCCTCTCTCATGGTAGATGATTTGTCATGTATTGAGTACAACTATGCCTTTAGTCTTGATAATGAGTTTTCCCCGATAGCATCCTCACATATATTTGGAGATTTTGACATTTTTCTTGTGAAGCATGATGTCTTACCTCTTTGCACCGTATACCTAGTGCCATGAATACTGTCGTTGTTGCATCATATTATTCATGCACTTGTGCTTTTAATGTGATGTGGAGCATCCCAAGATCATCCCCATGGACGCACCTACACCTCCAATGACACCACTTGGACCAATGACACGAGCCCGAGCCAAGGCTATCGAAGATAAGGTGAACTCACTCCTCTCTGAACTTCCACTGTCTATGCATGAGACATGGCTACTACCTAAGTCCGAGGTGTTGTGCATGATTAGGAACCAAGAGGACCCTCCCGAGGATGCGCATGAAGATGTACAAGTCCCCAAGTCCACGAATGAGGAGAACCAACAGAAGGAGCGAAGAGCATCTCCCAGGCCCCGGACATCCGGCCAAGACCCCGGACATCCAGGCCCTGGAGCGTCATCCACTAAAGCAACACAGCCGCCAGAAGCTACAGGCCCCGGACATCCGACCGCGACAGCCCAAACATCCGGCCTCTCCCGAGCCCTCGAACATCTGGCCACCAGCCCAGAAATCCGTCCCCTCCGAACCCGAGAGCAACAAATGCCACCACTCCTGCCCAAACATCCGGCCTCCCCAGCCCGGACATCTGGCGCCGCCTGAAAGCCCGGACAACTGGACCGACCAGCCAGGACATCCGGCCTCCCCTGTCTGTGCACAGTGAAGGGCCGAGGCCCGTGTATCCCTTCTCCCCCTAGACTATATATACTCCACCTCACCCAACTTTCTAGGGTTAGCAAAGGTTTAGCTCATGTTTGTGTGAGAGCTTTGCTCATCCACTTGGTCATCCCAAGATCATCCCTATGGACGCACCTACACCTCCAATGACACCACTTGGACCAATGGCCTGAGCCCGAGCCAAGGCTATCGAAGATAAGGTGAACTCACTCCTCTCCGAACTTCCACTTTCTATGCATGAGACATGGCTACTACCTAAGTCCGAGGTGTTGTGCATGATTAGGCACCAAGAGGACCCCCCGAAGATGCGCATGAAGATGTACAAGTCCCCAAGTCCACAGATGAGGAGAACCAACGGAAGGATCCAAGAGCATCTCCCAATCCCCGGACATCCGGCTCCTGGAGCGTCATCCACTACAGCAGCACAGCAGCCAGAAGCTACAGGGCCCGGACATCCGGCCTCTCCCGAGCCCCGGGATATCCGGCCACCAGCCCAAAAATCCGGCCCCTCCAAACCCGAGAGCAACAAATGCCACCACTCCAGCCCATACATCCGGCGTCGCCTGAAAGCCCGGACATCCGGCCTCCCCTGTCTGCGCACAACGAAGGGCCGAGGCCCGTGTATCCCTTCTCCCCCCTAGACTATATATACTTCACCTCGCCCAACTTTCTAGGGTTAGCAAAGGTTTAGCTCATGTTTGTGTGAGAGCTTTGCTCATCCACTTGGTCACCTTCTCCACGGAGATTCGAGCCTCCACCGGAGAAGATCCCCCAAGCGGATTCAAGACTCCTTTTAGGGAAGAACTCAAGGCCTCCTCATGGAGAAGACCAGCTACCCTTGTATCATCCTTAGTTGTCCATGGATCGTGTATCTTCTCTTATGTATTCGAGGATCTAGCACTTGTGTGACTTGTTCTTGTTAGTTTGAGTGTTCCTCTTGTGTTTCCCCTGTGATCTCCCTCGTTTCCCTGCTTGTGTTCCACGTGTTCTTCGCGGGATCCGCTCCTTTCGTGAAAGATCGGCCGGTTAGGGTTCTACCCTACATCATCTTGGTATCATGAGCCACGTTGATCACGATTTCGGAGCCTCCCCATTGTGTTTCTAGCCTTGTTTTGTTATTTTTCGTCCTAATTCAAAAATTCCCCACCAAAAATAGCCCCAATTTTTTTTGTGCTTTTTGGTGTGTTGAGATTTTATTGGTTCAGATCCATGGATTTTCTTTGTTCTGAGTGGATCTAGCTCTCCATATATTTTTCCCCATTTTCCATCCACAAATTCTTTCGAATTTCGCCCGGATTTGACCTCTCCACGCGGTGTTCATCCTGTTCATCCCCAGATCCAAAGTCCGGACATCCGGCCTGACAAGCCCGAACATCCGGCCCCCAGACATTCGGCCTTCCACCTGAACATCCGACCCCTGGTAGCAACATCTCCATCCACCGCCCCATTTCCCGTCCATTTTTCACCAAATTTTGTTCCGGTGCCCACCATATACCACATATACTTCCGCATAACCAAACCATTTTAGTCCGTTTCGCTCTCCGAAACATTTGCTACTTCGAGGTTTTGAGAAATTGAGTTGCGGTACCATATCCTTTTGTGTTTCGGCTATCTAGGTACGGTTCGACATCGACATCACCACCGCTCATCTTCTCCACGGACGCGTCCTACATCATCACCGCCATCCTACATCGTCATCAACAACGACCACCTAGACTACAGCTTGGTATTCGTGCCACCATTTTGACACCATACCAGAAGCAAGACCAGTAACCTCATCTTGGTATTGGACATATTACTCTTGCCATTACATTGATAGCCATTATAGCCTTCTTCCTTTCCATTGCTTACCCATCGAGACTAGCCATTGAGTATTGCTGGCAACGAGACTTGTGCACATTAGTGATCATACTTCTCATATCATCCATATATCATTGTTGCATATATTGGTATCATCTCTTGTGTCACAAAGTTGTCATCGCATACTCACTTGCTATATCGGTTCGTCAAGCATTGCATGAGAAAAGAGATCAAACATTAAAGAGCCAAACAAGCTTTTAAGAAAAGAGCTTTTAAGAAAAGAGCTTTTAAGAAAAGAGCTTTTAAGCAAGAACCATAGCATCTTACAACATTAAGATTGTCATACTTGACCATCTTGGATCATATCATAGCAACACCTTGCATAGAGCATATTTGGGATAGAATTCATTGCATTTTTGCTATGTAGGTTGTGCACAAGTTCTTGTATCCGCCTATTGTGCAATCGTGCTAGCTTCTCTCTAGTGTTGTGCAACAAGAGCATTTTTGTGCATTCAACATTTTGGCTCACCCTTGGTTGCACGACCCCACTTATCTTTTTGCGTGTCTGTTTCCGTGTACCTTATATGCTTGGTCTACTTGTTACATTGCATCTTGCGAATCCTTTCCAACATTATTGAATCTCACTTACAATCGCATCAAATTTTGTGCCACCATCCTAACCAAGCTCCACCAAAAGCTTTTACTTCTGTAGGTGTGAGAAACCGACATGAGCTAGTACCAATTGTGCTATTCCCTTGTCCTACATTGGAGTGATCCTCGATCCACTTTCAACTTCGGTCAAGGTACATTTGGTACTCGTTCTTCTCTTTCTACCACTCACATTTTCTTGGAATGATGGATAAGCCCAGTATTTCTACCAACCCACTCTTCATGGAGCAAGTCGACGACATGAACTCCTTCGTCAGCAAGAGTCACCTCTTTGGTGCACAACGTGCTTTGCATCAAGAGCAACAAGCTATGAGTGAATGCATCGACAACCTTGCCGCCGACTTGCGACTTTCCGAGCAACGTACAAGGCACTACTTCGACCACAAGCTTGACGATCACAAGTAAGAGAATGACGCAAGGATGGACGAAATTTGTGCTTTGTTGCTCAACCGCTCTTCTTCCACTTCAAGAAGGAGCCATTCAAGCCGCCACTCCGACTTCACCCTCTCCGGCTCAAGTACATCGACATCGAACACTCTTCGCCGAGCCACGCGCAACAATCGTCTAGCAAGCCTCAATCCCTTACGCGACATCGACTCTCAAGAGCACCGACAACGTCAAACTCAAGAGGCCTTTGCACTAGCACGAGAACGGCAACGACAACGACAACGTGAAGAGGAAGAGCGAGTGTAACATCCCAAATTTTCAATTTGGAATGTTATACATAGATCATTAATGCATATCATATTTTATTGCATTTCGTTTCGCGATCCTCGAAATCCTAAGCAACTCAAGGACCCTCGGAGAGAGTTGGGGATTTTCCTGTTTTCATATTGGAGTTTTATCAAATATTGAAATGAGGATTCTTGGTTTTAATTATTTTTCTCTCCGAAAATATTTTCATATTAAAATATATGAGAGGAGATAATACGACTTCTCCAAAATAAATGAAATATTGGAGGAAAAATATTAAAATCAAATATTTGGTTTTATTCAGAGTTTATTGCTATTTTATTTGAATTAGAAAAATTGCACGTTTTTCAAGGTTCCATTTTAGGGCTAAGAAAATGTTCATCTCATTCTAAATATTTTATTTAGATGGTGAAATGTTTCCTCCGCCGACTGGGCCGAAGCCCAAGTCAGCCGGCCCACCTCCCCGTGCCGTCTCCTTCCAGGAGAATGGGAGCGCGCCCCCGCCCATGAGGCCGAGTCCGGCAGGGACTCTCCCTCCCCGCGCCGCTTTCCCCCTCGCCCAAGCAAGCACCCCCTCCTATAAGTACCCCGCCCTGCCCCCGATTTCCGCCACCATCGCCGCACCTCGCCGCAACCGGAGCCACCTCGCGTCGCCCCACCTTTGCCGCGTCGCTGTCGCCGAGCGCCGCTGCCACGCCGCCCCTGCCACCTGCGCCACCCTACGCCGCCCACCGCCGCAGCCCCGCCTCGACGGGGTCGCCACCCTGCCTCGCCGGACCTTGCCGATGGTAAAGCCGCCGTTCATTTTTTTTAAGAACCGACCGTTTTTTAGAAAACCATAGGTTTTTTTAATAGAATGGTTCGCCGGTTTTTCTCCGTTTAGTTATTTAGCGGACGTTCGTCCGTACGTTCGTTTTAACGAACAATATGCTATTGCTTGTTTGCGATACAACACCCGGAGTGCTAAGTGTGCTACTTCGAATCTTTAGGTTTTGCGGATCATCAGCAAGGCCAGTAACACTTTGATTATACCCCTTTATCACCCAGTTTTTATGCATTAACTCCAATCCTCAAACATTGCATGATTAGGATGTGATTAACTTGTGGGTTGGGATGTAGTTAATGAGGTAGAGCCTATTGCCCTATTATTATCAAACCCTTGGGAGTTACTTCTACGTATTGCTTATATTGCTATGCTATGCTCGTAGACGTGGTTTGGCTGAGTGAAATCCATGACAGATGTGAGATAGTTAATTAATGGTTCAACTTAAGGTGGCAACTTGAATACACATATGGGTGGATTGTTTGTCAAGAACCTGGAGAATCCAGTGTTGTCCTAGGATATCCCGGAGTACCCGCGTGATAATCCTAAGGTTCACCACCCAGGCTCAAAGGGAACTGAGATATTTCATGCTAGAAACTTTTGTGTGCAGCCACATGCTATTATGGGCTCTAGCATAGCTAAGTAAGTTACATGAGCTCTCGAAGAGGTGGATCAGCAGGTAGAGGGATGTAGGTTGGTATGGTCTGCCCAAAGTAAAGAGTAAATGTTTCTGAAAGACTGTGTCTCGGTCATCCGTTTCTCAAACACCCTATAGTGCGAGAAATCCAATGGACGAGATCGGGTCTTGTGGGGAAAAGTGCACAAACCTTTGCAGAGTGTACAATCTAATCATGGTTAGCCGTGTCCCTGGGTATGGACAATTCTTGAGTGTCTAGCACTTGTATTATCATATGTATCTCATCACTCTAAATTAATATTGTTGGGTTGATAATTACTTTTCATTGGGATTGAGTTGGAGAACCTTCTCAATGATGTTTCAACTACCATGATAGTTAAATAAAATCTATTCCTTTGTTGTAGGGAAAAATTGGCTTTTCGCAAAAACTATAACCATAGAGCTTTCCACCAGCGAAATATGCATGTAGTGATAGCATTATTCTGTTCTTGCTCTACTGTGTTATATTGCCAGCATATTCCATGTGCTGACCCATTTTCGGGCTACAACGTATTATTTTGCAGACTTTTCAGACAAGGAGTAAGGTTCATTAGGTCGTTGCTGTGCAGCTCAGCTATGTCGTTGGAGTTGATGGACTCACTTTATCTTCCAAGCCTTCCGCTGTTATCGTATTAGATGGCCTTAAGCCATATTTATTGTAATAAGTTCTCTTTTGAGACATTTGATGTAATAAGTGTGTGATTGCTACTCTGTTATAAATCCTTCGAGTACTGCGTGTGTCAGCATTACTGATCCAGGGATGACACTGAAGCACAGAGACTTGACCGTTTGAGGTCGGGTCGCTACAAGATGGTATCAGGGCACACGCTGAGTGTAGGACACGACCACTAAGCTAAAGCCCTAGATCACTATTCTCTTCTCATTTCTGACTCCTCTCCATTTTCTACTCTTTAGGATGGCGGACGCAAGGAACCAGTTTGCACAACCGGATGAAGACGCACCTTTTGGACGACACTTGAAGGAAGTCACTAGGTACCTGAACATAGGAATACCAAGCTTCACCGGGACTTACAATGCCACTTTACTAGAAGAGGAGTGATGGATGTTTCAAGTACAAGTTCCAGGAAGTACATTCACGCCAGTCACTAAGCCCATAGAGTTTTCCTTTGATGCACCAACCTAGAGTCTAGGAAAGAGTATGGCAGCTCACATCACCATGGGACGCATTGGAGAAGTTTACCAAAAGGAGCTTAAGGATTCTATCTACCAGATTTGTGGGCACCGAGATGAGCAATGGGAGATGATCAACACTAGGAAGGATAAATCAATTGCAGCTTTCATCCAAGAGTTAAATCAGCACATTCGTCGCCAGGAGATCTAGATGTGCGCCGGCATGATAGATCTGAAGAAGGCGATGACCAGGATCATGGAACTAGAGGAAGAACTCAAGGCTACACGCGAAGATTATGAGAAATAAATCGTCGTACTAGTGGAGAGGAATGATGATCTGGAAAGGAAGCTAGGAATATTCATGGGAGACCCCACACCAGGAGGAGAAGACGAAGAACCCAAGGAGATTCGTTCGGAGGACTATATCATCATCGACGACACCGACTCGGACCCCGACGATGGCGATGATGACTATGAAGACGAAGCTGGAGCAGACATCATGGAGTCTTCGACTAATCAATATTTTTAGTAGACCACCACATCAGTAGTAGTATTCCACCATATATATAGTATAGCCCGAGCACTTTTGTAACGATAGTTAGATCGATTGTATGCCCTTGCTTGATTGATCGAGTGAAATGATTGTGTTTGTCTCATGTGCATATGGGTAGTGTTTCTCTCATTAGACCTCATTCTATTCTAATCTCTTCCCTCTAAAACCCATCAGATGCCTCCGAGACGTGACCCCAGATTTACCTTCCCACCGGAGCTCACTTAGTTGATCCAGCAGCAGAATACCCTGATGCAGTTGTTAGTTTAGAACCAAGGCAACAACAACGACCCACCACCACCACCACCACCAGTTGATAACTTAGCCCATTTTCTGAGGTTGCAACCGCCGGTGTTTTCCAGTATCACCGAGCCCATAGTAGCAGATGATTGGCTCCGCAGGATTGGAAGGGAGTTAACCACTGCAGGATGTACCGGTGCTGAGAAGGTGTGTTTTGCCGCACATCCGTTGGACGGACCAGCAGCCTCATGGTGGGAGAATTACACTATCACCTACCCTATAGCCATTGTTACATGGGACCAGTTTCAGCAAGCTTTCCGCACAACCCATGTCTCAACTGGAGCTATGAGTATGAAGAAGCGTGAGTTTCGCAAATTACGCCAGGGGAACCGTACTGTGGCTCAGTACGCGGATGAGTTTAGCAAGTTATCTCGCTATGCCCCTGACGACGTGGCCACAAATGCCGCAAAGCAGGAGAAGTTTATGGAAGGGCTGAATGATGAGATGAGCATGCAGTTGATGGTGGCAACATCCAACAACTACCAGGAGTTGGTAGATAAGGCTCTTATGATTGAAGGGAAGCAACAGCAGATTGAGAGCTGTAAGAGGAAGTATGGACAAGGAAGATATAATTCAGGAACTCAGCAGAAGCCTCGATGAGGGAGTCCTGTATTAGGGGTTCTCCAGATAGCCGGACTATATCCTTTGGCCGGACTATTGGACTATGAAGATATGAGATTGAAGACTTCATCCCGTGTCCGGATGGGACTCTACTTGGCATGGAAGGCAAGCTAGGCAATACGGATATGCATATCTCCTCCTTTGTAACCGACCTTGTGTAACCCTAGCCCCCTCCAGTGTCTATATAAACCGGAGGGTTTTAGTCCGTAGGACAACAGACAATCATACCATAGGCTAGCTTCTAGTGTTTAGCCTCTCCGATCTCATGGTAGATCAACTCTTGTACTACTCATATTATCAAGAATAATCAAGCAGGACGTAGTGTTTTACCTCCATCAAGAGGGCCCGAACCTGGGTAAAATATCGTGTCCCCTGCCTCCTGTTACCATCCGCCTTAGACGCACAGTTCGGGACCCCCTACCCAAGATCCGCCGGTTTTGACACCGACATTGGTGTTTCATTAAGAGTTCCTCTGTGTCGTTGCCGTTAGGCTTGATGGCTCCTTCGATCATCGATAGCGATGCAGTCCAGGGTGAGACTTTTCTCCCCGGACAGATCTTTGTATTCGGTGGCTTCGCACTACGTGCCACCTCGCTTGGCCATCTGGAGCAGATTGAGAGTTACGCCCCTGGCAACCAGGTTAGGTTTGGAAGCTTAAACTACACGGCCGACATCCGCGGAGACTTGATCTTCTACAGATTCAAGCCCCTGCCGAGTGTGCCGCATGGTCATGATGCGCATGATTTAGCTCTACCATCGGACAGTGTTCAGGAGACCACACCGGCAACCGCTCCAACCCTCAATTCGGAGCCCATTGCGCCATCCATGGACGGGTGGATAGACCCCGCCACGGAGGCCGTATTCTCGGCGGCAATCGAGCTGAATATCGACCTTACCCTTCACAGGAGCCACAACGCCGAACTATCGGATTCTTCCCCGGCAATGGACTCCGAACCACCTGCCCCCATGCCTATCGAATCCGATTGGGCACCGATCATGGAGTTCACCTCCGTGGATATGTTTCAGCACTCGCCCTTCGGCGACATACTGAACTCATTAAGCTCTCGCTCCCTGTCAGGAGAGTCCTGGCCGAACTATGTCCGGCAGGATTGGGATGCGGATGACGAAGAAATTCTTCGCCCACCCACCACCCACTTAGTAGCCACTGTCAACGATTTGACCGACATGCTCGACTTCGACTCCGAAGACATCGACGATATGGACGACGATGCAGGAGACGAACAGGAACCACTGCCCACAGGGCACTGGACGCCCACTTCATCATACAATGTACACATGGTGGACGCACCAAAAGAAAACAACGACGAAAAGAGGAAGGACGCATCGAAGGATTGTTCCCGCAAGAAGCAGTCAAAGAGGCGGTGTAAGCGCCACTCCAAATCCCACCTCGGCAGAAATAGCGATCATATAAACCCAGCGATAGAGCAAGGTGAGCCAGCGGATGACAAACATGGCATTGAACCATCGTCCGACCACGGCAACCGAACAACCCGACTCCGTCGAAGATAACAGTCCGGATAACATCAGACTGGACAGACACCCGGAGCAACAGAACACCCATAAACGGCTTGTTGCCACTGCGAGGAGTCTAAAAAGCAGAAGCAATGGCTCAGGGCTGCACAATACACACTCAGAATCAGATGGAGTGAAGTACTCAACACTGAAGCGAAGTACGGCGGTAATCGCCACACCAAGAGCTACCCGAAGCGAAAGTTGCTACCTGAATTCGATGAGGAGGCCTTAGATCCCCTGTAATCAAAAAAACAAAACGGCCATCCGGTCGGATAGACGACCTCGTGGCCAACATAAAGCGGCAAACTGTCGGTGGGAACATCACCTATGGGATCACAAGAATCCCTACTACGGTTGCGGGGCGCGGGGTCGTGAGAAGAGCGGATCAAACAGATAGCACACGATTTGTTTATCCAGGTTCGGGCCGCGAGGATGCGTAAAACCCTACTCCTGCTTTGGTGGATTGTATATCTGTGTTCTTGAGCTAGCTATGGGGCGTCAGGAGCTCCAAAAAGCCGAATCCTCCTCCTGGTCGCCTCGGGCCTCCTTTTATAGGAAAGGGGTTGCCACAGTGGCACACAAGAGGTGGAAAGGGCACAGTGATGTGAGGTTATCCCTTGCATTACATGACAAGGTGCATTTAATGCGTCTTGCCTAGGTGTCCCTGCTTTATTGGGGACGGGGGAGAGCCCTGTCTCGTCCGTCGCCGCTCCCTCTCGTGTCGACACGCGCCCTGGCCAGCGGCGCCCGCGGTGCCATGTAGGCAGGCAGGCAGCTGAGGTGGCGCAGTGGTGGGTCTCCACGAAGATCCACATGCCGCCACACAGGTGCCTGCCCAGCTGGTTGGGTCGGCAGCTGCATGCGAACGGCGGTGGAGGTTTGACTGGCGTGGGCCTAATGGTGGCCCTATGGGTGTTCTTGGCAAGGGCCTTGCCGGGGCCCCGGCAAGGGCCTTGCCGGGGCCCTGGCAAGGGTCTTGCCGTGGCGCCTGCTGTCATCCCCGGCAAGGCTCTTGCCGGGGGCCTTGTGGTCATCCTTGGCTGGGATCCCACCAAGGATCATCATCTTCTAAAGGGTGTATCTGATCTTGAATGTCTTCACAAAGATCTGCATGCCACCACGGGGATGTCTCCCGAATCCATGGGGCAGTGGACTCAAGGGTGACTTACTCTGTAGGTGTGGGGCGAGCTGCCACGGCAAGGGTCTTGCCGGGTTTGCTAAAACCGCCTCCCGGCAAGGATCTTGCCAGGGGGGTCTGCTTCGTCCCCTTTGCTCTTTGTGGTATTGGTCTTGGCATTGTTCTGCTACTCCTGAGCTTCGGCCTTACCTTGGCTCACCTCCCTTGCCTTGCTCAGTGTGGTGGTGCCCGTGGCGCAGACTGCCCGTGCACAGTTATAGGGGTACAAAAAGTGTACCCCTCTTTTTGTACACCGATAGGAGCCCCCGGGCCTGGGCCACACGTAAGCGCAACCGCGTCGTTGGGCTACGCCCAAAAACGGTGTGCGGGCAGCCAGGGCGGTTTTTATCGTGGTAAGTCTCTTCGCGCGCTGCACTTCCCATGCTTCCCGCGCGTGGCGCAGCGTGGGGAGGAGTGTGTGACATGGGCGACATGCGTGGGGTTGCTTCCCGCGGGCATGCGTCACATCATAGTTAATGTGAAAGGAGGTGACCCGTTGTTTTCCCCCATAAGAAAGGAATAACCGCGGGTGCGCTGCTCACTTTCTCCTCTTTCCTCTTGCCTTTTCCAATCTCAGAGCCGCCGTTTCCTCTCCTCCTTCCTTCCTAAGCTTCCGCCGTCGCCCGCCGTCGTTGCTTCTCCATCCCCCTTCCTCAGCCCTCTGAACTTCTTGGTCGCCATGGCTCCCAAATTCGCCAAGGGCAAGGGGTGGCTAAGGGCGCCGGGACGGTGGAGCCGCCGGAGAGCGCGTTGTCGGGGGACCGGATGAAGTCCGCCTTCTTCTTCCCCTCGACGGTTGATGTTCAAGAGCTTCGGGCCTCCTTCAAGCCCCTATGGGGAGTGAAGACGGGGGGAGAGGATTTAGGACACCCGGCGACGCGCGTCATTCCTGCCGCTTGCGCTGATCCTGCCCCAAATCGGTACCCCTTCTTCGTTGATTACTTTTCTTGCGGGTTATGCCCCCCTTTCTTCGATTTCTTTGGCGATGTTATGCGCACCTTCCGCTTTCGCCTCTTGGATTTTACTCCGAATGCGGTGGCATGCATGGCTTTCTTTGCGCATCTTTGCGAAGGCTTTGCCGGGGTGCACCCCAACACGGCGCTCTTCCGCCATTACTTCTTCCCTCGAATCCAGCCGGGAGGAGCCATCTCCGGTTGCGTCACCTGGATCCCAAGATCCAAGGGGGCGTACCCGGACGGTGCCGTGAAGGAGAGGTGGGAGGAATGGCGTAGCCGGTGGTGCTGGATTGAAGATGAAAACCCGCCGGAATTCTGCAAGGTCCGCCGAGTGCCGCCGGTCCGTGGTAGCGATTGGAGCGATGTCGATGCCGCCGATGATCCAGGCCGGACTCACCGTCGCCACCACCAGGATCCTCCAGCTCACCCAGGCCGGACTCACCCTTGAGATGATCGGGGCAGACTTCATTCGCCGCCGGATTGCCCCGTTGCACAGCAAGGGGAGGCTAGCTTGGCTCTTTACGAACCCGGCTGACATTATGCGACTCCGCCCCGGCCTCGATCACAACTTCATAGTGCTGGCGCATGCCCACTTCTGCCAGCGGCTTTTCCAGCTTGATGTGGGTCGTGATGGCGAGGTCGAGCGGACCAGCAAGGCCGTGAGGGCTGCCGCAAAGGTTGGCAAGGCCCTCAAGGGGCCATTTTTCAAGCTGCCAGCAGGGGTGGTCCCGTTGTGCAACAATTCGCGTCGGTCCGAGATCATCGCCATGATGCCGGACTGTAATGCGCACGGCCCTTTCCCGAGCTAGGAGGAGCCGAAGGACAAGGATGTGCAGCAATTCTATGACACCCTGATCGAGGTGTACGTCAATGCCGACGCCGAGCGGTGGCTTATCATGGACACCACCCAGGCAGAGCTGGACTACATCGCCACTAGGGCGAGGGAGGCACAGCTTGCGATGGAGGCCGGCAGCACCGGGGGCATGGAGGACAAGGCCGCAACAGCGGCAGAGGAAGAGGAGCTCACCCGGTGGGCGGCGGCCTCCGAGGAGGTCAGCAGTGCCGACACTGGATCTCCGCTCATCGAAGACGCGGCCGATGAGTCATCGGGGGAGGAGGAGGACGTGGTGGCGGGCTCGACACCAACCAGGGGAAGAGGGCGAGTCCCGCGGCGGGCTGGCTCCGGTGAGCCGGTCCGGCCCGGCAGGGCTACGCGGCCTCAATTGACCCTGGAGGGGTCTGGGCGCCACATGAGGGCCACGGCAGCCAAGAGGCTGACGAAGGCCGCTGAGAAGAAGAAGACAATAGCCCCTTCCTCATCCGGGCACGCACAAACCCTGCCGCCTCCTTCGCCTCCTCCGGCAGGCGTCGACTCGGATGATGATGTGGAGCTCCCTTTTGATCTTGGGCCTCTCAGCCCGGAGAGGAAAAGGAAACTGGTGGAAGAGGAGGAGACGGATGACGAGTAAGTTCTCCGTTCCTTACTGTCATTTCCATTTCCTCGAATTGGGTCGCTTGTCTTGATCCATTTTTCCTTCCATAGGGAGGCAGAGACGTTGGCCCAGAGGGTGAAGAGGGCGAGGACCTCGGCGAGCAGCCAGCCCCCGGTTGGGGCTTCAAAGACACCACTGGTGGTGCTGAGCAGCCCGGACAGCAGCCCCCAGCGTAGCCCCCAGTGTAAGTTCGCCACCCTCTTCTTACTCGACATGTGGTAGGTGCTCGATGCTATGATCCTGACCTTGCCGGGTTTGCAGGAGGGGAGCGGCAGTAGGAGGAGCCACAGAGGGCTACTCCTAACACACCACCCCCATCGACTACGCCGCCGCGGGGGGCGTCCCCGGCAAGGGCATCAGGCACGGAGCCCATACCCATGGAGGAAGAGGGGAACTTGGGCGCTGGTGGCTCTGCCACGGCGCCAAATGCTGGCGGAGAGGGGACTTCTGCTTCACAGCCTGGCACTGGTGAGTCGCCTGTCCTTCGTCTCTGTTTTTCCCTTATTATTTTCCTGGCTTCCATGCTCCCATTACTACCCAGACCCTCCTTCAACAGGTATGGAGGACATGGATACCGTTGCTGGGAACATTGCCGAGGAGGCCGCCAAGGACGCTGGCGAGGTCGCCGCTGATGAGGCCGCCAAGGATGCTGCCGAGGACACCACGGTGGGGGCCGCCAAGGCGACCGGGGAGGCTTCTGCCGAGGGCGCCAACAGTGGGCCTGCCGGGGAAGCTGGCAAGGCGACCGCCGAGGAAGAGGCGGTTGATGATCAGCCTCCCTCCTCCTCAACCTCGAGCCCCGGTAGGTATCTGAAGGTGGGCGACGATCTTTTCGTCCACCTCCCAGGGGCGTCAAGTTCCCGGGCGCCCGCCGAAGGGGAAGTCTTTGACGGTGAGGTGCTTGCCGCCATCGGGCTTGAGGTTGTCGGTG
Organism: Triticum dicoccoides; assembly: GCF_002162155.2. Classification (NCBI taxonomy): domain Eukaryota; kingdom Viridiplantae; phylum Streptophyta; class Magnoliopsida; order Poales; family Poaceae; genus Triticum; species Triticum dicoccoides. Next base: position 308,025,256 of record NC_041384.1, read on the forward strand.
AGCCGGGCGTTGGCGGTGACAGTTCTCCGGAAGAGCAGCTTTTCCGCGCTATGGGGGCCAACTTCCGAAAACTCTAGACGCTCTACCATGTCTGTCTGGACAAGGTTAAGTCCAGGATGGCAACGGTGGACCAGGCGGAGGTGGATTTCAAGGCGCGCGTTGCCGAGACGCAGACCTGGTTCCACCAGACTCGCGAGGAGCAGAGGGCCCTTCAGGAGGAATTGGCCAAGCACAATGTCGAGCTCACCATGAAGATGGATGAAATCGACAAGGCCTAGGAACAGGCGGCGAACTTGGCTACCGTGGCCGAGGCCATCCGGAACCAGCATCAGGCCGCACTAGATTCCCAGGAAGAGGACCTCACCGTGCGTGAGGCGAAGCTTGCCGCAGTGCTCCGTGGCAAGGATGAGGAGCTCGAGGCCCTTGTCGTGCGGCGGACTCGCGAGCTGGAGCAGAGGCACAAGGAGGCACTCGATGCCCAGGCTCTGGCCCATGCCAGCAAGGTAAGGGAGTTGGAGGTGGTGCAAGATGAGCTGAAGGAGCAGGCCCTCAAGCTGTCCAACGAGAAGAGCACGCTCAACAGTGCCTTGGTGGAAGCGCAAGGAGCGGTCATCAGCAGGGCTGGGGAGCTCTCCGAAGGCAAAACTCCGTCAGAGACCTCAAGCTGAAGCTGGAGGATCTCGAGAAGATGCTGTCGGAGAGCAGGGCTCGGGAGGAGACCTTGACCAGGAGCCTGGAGGAGGAGAAGGAGCTGCGGGCGAACGCGGCCGCCTCCCACCAGGATTATGTGGCGGGCAAGAATAGATGGATCAGCCGTCTGGTGGAGGTCGCCGGTAGGGTCACCTCGCAGTTGGCCCCTGAGCGCAGCGGGACCGTCAAACCAAGTTTACCCTGTTCTTCGAGGGCGTCCTCGGAGCCTTGGCTTATCTTCACTCCAACAGGACGGCCACGCTGGCCGAGGAGGCCCGGCGACTTTGTCGGAGGGTCGTGACCAAGGTCCTCACCAACATGGCGTACTGGAATCACGATCTTGACTTCGCGGCCGTGATGAAGAGCTTGCCGGATGGTGCTGACCTCACGGTGCTCAAGGAGCGCATCGAGCCCATCACCGACTGCATCGACGAAATCAAGAGGGTGGAAGGCCAGCACCGGGATTAGGCATCCCATTCTTCTTCGCCGCTGCGGGTTCCCGACCAAGACCAAATTTATCTTTACTTAGAACCGCAGCTATGATGCGATGTAATATAACTTTAATGTACTCTTAATTTTCATGCATGTTATTTCCCCGTTCAATTCCTCTTTGTATGTGTGCCCTATGTCGATCGGGAAGGCTTGCCGGCGTGGAAGCCCCTAGCGGCATTTTGGGGACGGATCCCCATGGCCAGCTGGGTACGCGTGCTGCCGGACGAGCCACCTTTCCATTCTGAACGCGGCCGCTCGAACTGTCGAGCTTCACTCGAGTCAGAATCGGGGGCGTTGCTGATCGCGGAAGGCTACTCTACCATTCTCGACGCAGCCGCTTGAGCTGTTGAGCAGACTCGAAACAGGGCAAGGGCGTTGCCGATCGTGGTAGAGCCCCCTGGCGTGCAGGTTTCTCATACAAAGCAAATATCTCCGGGGGGGGGGGAATAACCTCAAATAAGAAGGGTATCACAAATAAGGGTTCAGTGCAACTTAGCTTCTGTTGCGATCGCTCGAGTGTCGATCTTCTGGCCTCCTTTCTTCTTCAAGGGTCACGAAGATGAAGGAGTGCCAGGCTAACTGCTAGAGCCGATTCTCACAACTGCGCCCCCTACCTGGCGCGCCAAATATGTCAGTGGGAACGACACCTATGGGATCACAAGAATCCCTACTACGATTGCGGGGCACGGGGTCGTGAGCAGAGCGGATCAAACAGATAGCACACGGTTCGTTTATCCAGGTTCGGGCCGCGAGGATGCGTAATACCCTACTCCTGCTTTGGTGGATTGTATATATGTGTTCTTGAGCTAGCTATGGGGTGTGAGGAGCTCCAAAAAGCCGAATCCTCCTCCTGGTCGCCTCGGGCCTCCTTTTATAGGAAAGGGGTTGCCACAGTGGCACACAGGAGGTGGAAAGGGTACAGTGATGTGAGGTTATCCCTTGCATTACATGTCAAGGCGCATTTAATGCGTGTTGCCCAGGTGTCCCTGCTTTATCGGGGACGAGGGAGAGCCCTGTCTCGTCCGTCGCCACTCCCTCTCGTGTCGACACGCGCCCTGGCCAGCGGCGCCCGTGGTGCCATGTAGGCAGGCAGACAGCTGAGGTGGCGCAGTGGTGGGTCTCCATGAAGATCCGCATGCCGCCACGCAGGTGCCTGCCCAGCTGGTTGGGTCGGCAGCTGCATGCGAACGGCGGTGGAGGTTTGACTGGCGTGGGCCTTATGGTGGCCCTATGGGTGTTCTTGGCAAGGGCCTTGCCGGGGCCCCGGCAAGGGTCTTTCCGTGGCGCCTGCTGTCATCCCCGGCAAGGCTCTTTCCCGGGGCCTTGTGGTCCTCCTTGGCTGGGATCCCGCCAAGGATCATCATCTTCTAAAGGGTGTATTCGATCTTGAATGTCTTCACAAAGATCTGCATGCCACCACGGGGATGTCTCCTGAATCCTTGCCCCATAGGGGCAGTGCACTCAAGGGTGACTTACTCCGTAGGGGTCCGCTTCCCGGCAAGGATCTTGCCGGGGGGTCCGCTTCGTACCCTTTGCTCTCTGTGGTCTTGGTCTTGACGTCGTTCTGCTTCTCCTGAGCTTCGGCCTTACCTTGGCTCACCTCCCTTGCCTTGCTCAGTGTGGTGGTGCCCATGGCTCAGATTGCCCGTGCACAGTTATAGGGGTACAAAAAGTGTACCCCTCTTTTTGTACACCGACACAAACGACGCCGCACATAAGCCAATACGTGATCCACATGAGGACTCTCATCAAAAGTACGGTGCAACCAAATCCATCTACGGGCCACGCAAGCACGCTCCAGCACACAATGCAACACAACAAACATCCCAATACCACGACACACCCAAAAACAGGGGTGCCGCACACCCCCTATGTTTCACCGATGAGGTGCTGGACCATGAATTTGCAGAGGGATTCAAACTCGTAAACATAGAGGCGTACGATGGTACAACAGACCCTGGGGTCTGGATTGAGGATTACATCCTCCATATCCATATGGCTTGAGGAGACGATCTCCATGCCATCCAGTACTTACGCCTCAAGATCAAAGGGCCAGCTCGGCAATGGCTTAAAAGCCTCCCCGAAAACTCCTTTGGAAGCTGGGAAGAGCTCGAAGACTCTTTTCGGGCAAATTTTCAAGGGACCTATGTCCGACCTCCGGATGCAGACGATTTAAGTCACATAACCCAACATCCAGGAGAGTCAGCCCGAAAGCTTTGGAATAGCCTTAGCATCTTTTAAGCACAGCATTCGAGACGGATGGCTTGCCAGACACCTCGGCAAAAAGAAAAGCCGAGAACAATGGCAGCATTAACAAACCTCATGAACCGCTTTTGCGCGGGCGAGGATAGCTGGTTAGCCTGATGCGGCACCAGCGACCCAAGTACATCCGAAGTCAGGGACGAAAACGGGAAACCATGGCGCAGCAAAAACAAGCGCCGGAATAAAGAAGACAGCCCGAAGAGCACGGCGGTAAACGCCGGATTCAGAAGCTCTCGACCAGGTCAGGAAAAGCTGCCCTCCAAAGGCAACACAGATGAACTGTCCAGCCTAAACAAGATTGTGGATAAAATATGTCAGATCCACAGCACCCCCGATAAACCTGCAAAGCATACCCATAGAGAATGTTGGGTCTTCAAGCAGTCCGGCAAGCTCAACGCCGATCACAAGGGGCAGGATACACCAAGCGAAGACGAGGACGAGCCTCGCAAGCAAAGCACTGGGGAACAGAAGAAATTCCCACCAGAAGTCAAAACAGTCAACGTGTTACACGTGATAAAGGGGAGAAACAAAGCGACACTCCTAGAGACACATGCCCCAGGGCCTATCACAGCGGAGTTCTGCCACCGGTCGTCCCAACCGATCACCTTCGACCATCGGGATTACTCGGCAAGTATCCGGCATGCAGGATGGGCTGCCTTGGTGTTAGAACCGATAATTGACAGATACCACTTCACACGAGTCCTGATGGACGGCGGCAGTAGTTTAAACCTGATATATCAGGACACAGTCCGCAAAATGGGGATAGACCCAACAAAAATTGGCCATAGCAATACTACCTTTAAAGGAGTGAGGCCAGGCCCAAAATTTAACCTTCCACATTGCTCCGTTCCAAAGTGTCTATCAAGCACTATTTGGACGCGAAGCTTTCGCTCGCTTTAATGCAATACCGCAGTACTCTTCCCTCATGCTTAAGATGCCTGGTCCACATGGCATCATTATAGTAAATGGAAATATTGAGCGCTCCTTGCACGCGGAAGACCGTGCGGCTGCCTTGGCAGCCGCACACGAAACGACCTCACCAACTAAAGCATCTGACAGGTCATTAAGACCACAGACACGATTGGACGAGTCCGGTGTAGCTATATGTAATTGATGCAGGTTTGATGGCTATACCCCTATTAGAATACAAGGGGCTCAACGCGCGCGCACAAGCGGCAATCAGGCTCAACTTTACTCATTTTGAACTATATATTGTTTATTTAGTATAACTTACCTTTTGCACAGCAACTTTTCAATTAAGTTCCTCTCTTTTTCAGATGACCATCGTGATACACCCGTCTAGAATACATCACAACGAAGACACAGGCGCAGACGTGCAGCAGGGACCCGTTGCAAGGATTCTTTTTAGATTAAGACCATGTGCAAACTTTTTTTACTGTCTCTTGTTGATACACATCCCTCGGATTCTCAGTACAATTGAGAAGGATGCTGACGTATTAGCATGTGGCCACGTCAGAATATTGCACATACCTGGACACCAGGGGCTTATTACAAAGGGCAATGTCTAGGCTTGGTTTACATCATAAAGACTGAATACCAAGGGAGTGTTCGGCGTCGCGAGTTTGGCCTTATATGCATCAGCTCCGAATCATGTCTTTGGTCAAATGTTGGGTTTGCCCGGCTCCTGTGTTTGCTGCCTTACGTTCCGCTCTATCGGCTAAGGCGGCACCAGGAGAACTACTGCGATTGTGCCCTCGTTCATCCGGGCGAGCACCTCAGTAGAGAAAGCCGAAAACTGACTGTCATGATATAGCGTGAGACTGGTCAACCACTCGATGACCTAGCGGAATCTTCGGGATTCCTCCGCCTTAACGAAGGGCCGTTTCCCAGCCAGGAATGTACGCGCCCCGAATCCGGATGAGCACGGAGCCACCAAGGGCTATATAGTAGCCCCACTGTCAAACTCGTCTAGCTAAGTGAAAGTGTTAAAGCATTATAGTCTGGTTGCCTAGTTCGCTGCGCTATCACCTCCTTAATGGACCAAGACATTGGATCAAGTGTGAACATGCGTCTTCTGCGAACACCCCCGCATTATATGCGTGGGGGCTGAAGCCGATGACTGCCATCTTTCAGGTTATATATATATATATATACATAAACGGCCACACAGGAGGCATCATGGTACTTTCAGGCAAAAGTATAAATACAGCCTTGTTAAATTCAATAAAACATTGTTTTCACAATGGGAATACATGTCACTCAAACATAATATTCTTCGAGCACTGAGCCTCTATCGAATGAGCGCCTTCAAGAACTTCTTCAAAGTAGTGCTCGGCAGCCACTCGGCCTATGGCCGAACCCTGTTCCGCAACAGTGGTGGCATCCATCTCCACCCAGTATGTTTTGACACGGGCAAGGGCCATCCGCGAGCCTTCCATGCACGCAGACCTCTTTACAGCATCGATGCGTGGCACAACGCCAAGGAATTGTTGCACTAAGCTAAAGTAGCTATTCGGCCTTGGCCCTCCTGGCCACAAATGATCCACAACGGCCCTCATGGCTAGTCCGGATAATCTATGGAGCTCGGACCAACCGGTCAATCGCTCATTCAGCAGCAGCGGACGGACTGGAGCGTGAAACTGTGACCAGAACAGCTTCTCCACTTCCGGACCTTTCTGATCCTTGAAGTACTCGGCGGCATTAGCACCGCTGGCAGCCAAATCCATGTACGCGTCCGCAGAACTCCATAGACGGTCCAGAGGAGCATACTTTGGATCTCCGAACTGAGTCCGCTACAAGAAAGGCTTCCCAGACACGATATCTGCAGCTTGATTCAGATCCTCCTTCGTCGCTCTAATTTTGGAGCGGGCTTCCTTGGCAGCCACCCGGGCCTCCTCCGGGTCCGTCGCCTTCGCCAGGTTTTCCTCTTCAAGAATCCGATAACGGTCAGCAACATCTTTTAACTCCACGGCCATCTTGGCAATTTTTTCTTTGCTCTCGCAATGTGCGGCCTGTTCAGCCCTTAACTCTTTGGCCGCTTGCGAAGAGGCCGCATTGCTACTCCTTGCTTGCTCCTTGGTTCGGGCAAGCTCCGCCCGAAGGGTCTCCACGGTGGCCACTCCATCTGCAGTCACAACATATTAAAGATACTGGCATCATGCTACTCTTATTATGTGACGATCACCAGAAAGGCCACTCACCCTGTGCCTCGTCAAGCCGCTTGTTGACATGCATGATGTTGGCATCTGCCGCATCCAGCTGCCGCTTTAGTTCGGCATACCCATCAGTCCGGCTAGCCACCGGAGCTTCCACCACCTGCACATAAAGGCGGTCTGGTTTTTTACCTGTGACTATGATCCTCTGTTTGCCGCCGTTTTCGACGACAACCAAAGTATCAGAGGCTACTATCTACATAGAGCACATCTAAAAATGTGCGGTACCGTTAAAAATGTACATCATTTCACGTACCTCAAAACCTGTCAGTAGACTCATAAAAGCTTCATGCAACCCGCTTTCGGCAGACGAAATCCTTTCAATCACCATACCCATCAATGTGCGGTGCTCTTCTGAGATAGCCGCATGCTCCAACAGACCCCTCAGTACGTCCAACCGCATACCAGACGGTGCCGGACTCTTTTGATGACTCTCTTCGAGAGCCGGATGCTAAGGTCTTCGCGTGGCCATAAGATTACCTTCTGGCCTTGCCGGATCCGGAGAAACCCTCCGTGACGACACCTCGGGGTCGCCCGCCTCATGAGGCGGTGTGGCAGGGGGAGGCATTTCGCTCTCCATCATCTCCGGAAGAAGATCCCTCGAAGACGAGCTCTACTGAGAAGGGCTAAGATCCGAACTGCAAGATAAATGCTTCAATTATTTTCCTCAGAAGTAGAGTAAGGTATTTTCGTTATTAACAACCCCTTTTACTTACATCTCGGGGGAGGGCTGGTCCCCTTGAGGGCATATTACGGCCAGGGTATCCCCCAGGGCAGGATCCTCCAGTGGAGATTTCTTCCCTCGTTTCGAGACCATTGTCTCCGGGTCCGCAGAGGCGGTTCTCTTCCTTCCTTGGGGAGAGGAAGTTTCTGTTCCTTCTCTCCGGCTAATACCTTTTGTGGAGATGCTAGCCTCGTTATTCCCCCTTCATCTTCCTTGGAGGGCACTAGGCAGGGTGCTGGATCGAGCATCTTTTCCATCACCGGATTGTCCAAGCCTTTAGGAAGGGGGGCCGAACACCAGATCATCTTCGCCTTTGTTATCCAGTCCTGGTCAAAGAGCGATTCTTCAGAATGATGTCGTGATAAATAAAAGGACGGTGTGTTCGGCCATGGGATTACTTACTTGGGCAGCGGGGCGGTTGCAGCTCAGGCCCACGTCCTCGGTAGTGTCCGGACATTCTATTCGGGGTCCGAAGAACGATTTGTACATCTCCTCTTGCGTCATGCCGAGGAAATTCTGAATAGTGTGCAGTCCTTCCGGGTTGAATTCCCACATGCGGAGGGGCCGGCGTTTGCAAGGCTGGACTCGACGAACCAGCATAACTTGCATTACCATAACCAGACTGAAATCTCCCTCGAAGAGATCTCGGATACGGCTCTGCAGTATTGGCACGTCCTTGGCTAGACCCCAGCTCAGCCCCCTGCTGATCCATGACATTAGTTGTGGTGGAGGGCCCGAGCGAAAGGTGGGGGAAGCTACCCACTTGGCGCTTCGGGGAGCTGTGACGTAGAACCACTCCCGTTGCCACAATCCGGACACCTCTGGAAAGGAACCCTTTGGCCACGGAGCGTCAGCAGTTTTGCTTATTAAAGCACCTCCGCACGCTGCGTAATGCCCCTCGACCATCTTTGGCTTCACATCGAAGGTCTTGAGCCACAGGCCGAAGTGAGGGGTAATGCGGAGGAAGGCCTCACAAACGACAATAAATGACGAGATGTGAAGAAGGGAATCCAGGGCCAGATCGTGAAAATCCAGCCCATAATAGAACATAAGACCCCTAACAAAGGGATCCAGAGCGAGGCCTAGTCCTCGGAGGAAGTGGGAGACGAACACAACGCTCTCGTTGGGTTCGGGAGTAGGGACGACCTGCCCTCGGGCGGGCAGCCTATGCGAAATTTCGGCGGTCAGATATCTGGCCTCCCTCAACTTCTTGATGTCCTCCTCCGTGACGGAGGAAGGCATCCACCGGCCCTGAAGGCTGGATCCGTACATGATTGAAGGTCCGAAGCACCTGACCTGGGCTTTGGATGTTAGAACTCGAGGCGGGGAAAGGATTCGATTGAGCACGGGAGGAAAAAAAGTAAAAGCCTTGTCCCTTTATAAAGAGGGTGAATATCAAGCGTCCTCCTTGTGGCCGTTTGGGACTTGCCTAAGATCTAGGAGTCCTAGGCACGATTGGGTTACCCACCTCCGTATTAATGAGAATCCCGTAATAAAGGGAACATGATCTTTGCTTTGACAAGACGTGTCAAGAAACCCCCTCGCGTTATGTGCAGGGCTGGTTAAAGAAAAACGGTTCGAATAATTACCAGGCCATGGCATGATGTCATGCTGCCAAAACGTGTTAGCAGATTAGATTTGTGGAAATATTATTCTCTCTACGATGGTATGTGGATCTTATTTTGCAGGGTCGGACACTATCCTTGTATTCGAACTCTTCTGTGGTGTATTCGGAGGAGGAAACCGCCTTGCAATGCCGAAGACAACACTGCGCGCCGGACTCGTCGTCCTTGAAGCCTGGTACAGGGGCTACTGAGGGAGTCCTGGATTAGGGGGTCTCCGGACAGCCGGACTATATCCTTTGGCCGGACTGTTGGACTATGAAGATATGAGATTGACGACTTCGTCCCGTGTCCGGATGGGACTCTACTTGGCGTGGAAGGCAAGCTAGGCAATACGGTGTAACCCTAGCCCCCTCCGGTATCTATATAAACCGGAGGGTTTTTGTCCGTAGGACAACAGACAATCATACCATAGGCTAGCTTCGAGGGTTTAGCCTCTCCGATCTCGTGGTAGATCAACTCTTGTACTACTCATATTATCAAGAATAATCAAGCAGGACATAGGGTTTTATCTCCATCAAGAGGGCCCGAACCTGGGTAAAACATCGTGTCCCCTGCCTCCTGTTACCATCCGCCTTAGACGCATAGTTCGGGACCCCCTACCCGAGATCCGCCGGTTTTGACACCGACACTCGCCTAACCCCGAACTCGGGAGGACTTGTTCATAACCATGGAGGCCACAACCACAATGGAGGAAGCACCCATAATAATACCGACCCAAGGAATGGGAATGGGAATGGAGCAAGCAACAATTAGAACCGTTCCAATCCAGCCACACCCGCCAAGAGAGACCTAAGCCACGTTACATGTTTCAAGTGCGGGAAGACTAGACACTATGCCATGGAGTGCCCCGAAGCGAAGAATGGAAACGGTAATGGGAGCACTGGGAAGAAGCCCAATCCATTCAACCAAGGGACAAGTGAACCACGTTAATGTGGAGGAGGTAGAAGAGCAGCCAGACGTGGTTATTAGTAAGTTTTTGGTTAAGTCTTTTACTGCCCTTGTTCTTTTTGATACTGGTGCATCGCATTCATACATATCAAGGGGATTTGTGGATAAGTTTAAATTACCAACCCAAACCCTTAGGACCCCTCGATTAGTAAGTTCGCCTAGAGCAGAGTATATGGCTAGTCGATGGTGCGACCAGATACACTACAAAAAAATACACTTCCGTGATGATACGTGTTTGTCACAGTAGGTCGCTTTTTTTGTCATGCATGTACATCCATCACAAATTTATGACAGAATCAAGATAGTCATACCTGTGCTGTCGTAGAAGTGTTCCATGACATTACCAAAATTATCATCACGGAAGTGTCCACTTCCATGACGATAAATCGCGCCTCACAGAAGTGCTTTCGTCAAGGGTGACCGACACATGGCATCCACCGTAACGGAACGCCGTTAAGCTATCGGGTCGGGTTTTGGATCCGATAACCCGTTAACAGCCCCGACCAATGGGGATTTTCCACGTGTAAAATCATCATTGGCTAGAGGAAACACGTGTCGGCTCATCGTCGGGACAGATGTCATCCACTCACTGGACAGAAGGCGCCTATGATACGTCGACACGTGGCACGACCCAACAAGTTTAAATGGGCCGGCCCAACTAAAGGCCCACAAGATTTTGCGGACCATAATGGGCCGGCCCAGCTAAAGGCCCACGAGATTTTACGGACCATAATGGGCTGGCCCAGCTAAAGGCCCACAAGATTTTGCGGGCCATAATGGGCCGGCCCAGGTAAAGACCCACAAGATTTTTTGTGTGCCATAATGGGCCGGCCCAGGTAAAGGCCCACAAGATTCTTGCGGGTCACAATGGGCCGGCCCAGCTAAAGGCCCACGAGATTTCGCCGACATTAATGGGCCGGCCCAGCTGTAGGCCCATAAGATTTTGAGGACCCTAGTAGGCCAGCCCATTAACTAGCTGCCATGTTTTGGGACAAATGTCGACCCATATTTGATCCGGTCCATTAATGGCCTGCCACGCTCCGGGCCTAATAGTGGCCCATATGAGATCTGGCCCGTTAAAAGCCTACCATGTTCTGGGCCAAATTACGGCCCAGATCAGGTCCGGCCCTTTAAGAGGCTTTGGGCTCAATTATGGCCCATATCAGATTCTGCCCGTCAACTAGACACTATGCTTTTGGGCCCACTTGCTAAAGGCCCACTTAGTACTTCGGCCTGATATTAGTTTTGGCCTATTAAGGGCACGTTTAACATTTCGGCCCTATATTAATTTCGGCCTGTTAAAAGCCCGTCATATAGTTGGGCCTAACTACGGCCCGGTTTGCATCCGGCCTGCTCGCAGCCGATATCTGATTGGGCCAAACAAGGACCCAGAAAATTTTGGCCTGTTAAAAGCCCGTGATTTGATTCGCACAATCATGGGCCGGGGTTCATTTCGGGCTGCTGCGTAACTAGTAGGAATTAAGAACAAACCTACTCTATACAATAAAGAAATTATGGCATAGTAACTAAGAATAAACCTACACTACACAATAAAGGATTTAAGGTATATTACATCCACTGGGCATCAAAGTTCGCCACCAGTGATCATAAAGCGCAACGAAGAAGCAGATTACAAAAACTGGGCACCATTGCAGCGTAACAAAATAATACTGAACCGAGACCACTTCCAAGACAGTTCAAGAAAGGTTAGCCTTGCGGGGGAACTGCTGCGCAAGCTGCTGAGCAAGGATGTGAGACCGGCCTAGCATGTTGGTCATAGCTTCCAGGTGTAGCTGTTTAGCGATGAGGTTCTCATTGGTGTTCTCCGCAATCTTTCTTAGAGATAGGACTTCAAGTCGAAGTTGAGTTGCAGAATGCCTTTCTGCTAGAACTTGGGACTGAATAAGTCGAACTGATTCAGACAACAAATTCTGTGAGCTTGTCTAACTGTTAGTCTCAAGTAACTTGAACACTGCATCAAGACAAGACTTTGGGGTTGTCTCGCTATCTTAAAGATGTTTTGCCTTCTTTGCTGCAATATATGTTGGGTTTGTCTCACAGCCTTCAGCAGACTTGTGCATGCCATCAGGCATATCACGATGAAACAAAGCAGAGAGATGATAGGTTTTGCACGTGTATAAACAAAGATGATAACTGTTCTGTCAATTATATCCAATTTCAAATTAGAAAATAAAGAGTATGTTCAAAATATCAATAGCATAATTTTGCATTGTTCATAATGCGGGGAGCTTCACCACACCACTGGATTACCATGTCAACATAACAAGCATAGATGAAGGGCAAAGAAAATCATTGTATCTATTTTGGATAATGTGCATGGCATGTTGTTCATATCATCAGCCACATCAGTAAGATAAAACAGCAGATGACAAGGTGCAAACGTGGGCTGCTTCACCACACACTGGATTATAGATCCACAAAAACAAGCATACATATAGGGAGTATTAAGTAATGTGCATGGTATGAATAAGGAATTTGGTTTTACAAGTAAAACTTAGAAGTTATGGTTCTTACGAACCTGCATTTTGGTAGAAACAGCAAACTAAACAGCAGTAAACGATAGGGAGTATGAGCAAATTAAACATCAGTTGAGGATAAAGGATTTAGAAGGACTGACTTACATTAACAGTTAACACCATCTTTATAGTGCCCTTCTCCATGGCAAGGGAAGGATAACTCAAGAATTTCATCACAGAATCTTCTTCATAAGCATTGCATGTACTCTACATTTTGTAGAGAGTAATTATAGATATGATAATACTGGAAGGGATAGAGGATAATGAAGATAAGATGCAGATTGATGCTACATAATCAACTACCAATCCCTGAAAGTACAAGCGTTACAGGACAAAATGTACTGACAAGAGCAATGGGCTACACTTCTGCACTAGCATTGTCTGTGTATTGTACTTGTTGGTAAGATTAAATATAGATCTGATCTTTTTTAGTAAATGGTGGGTGAGGGAGATAAGATGCAGAATGCTACAAAATGAACCAATCCCTCTTCCCATAATACAAGAGTGTTTTCAACACTGGTGTACTGTACAAAACGTTCTTATATTATGGGATGGAGGGAGTAGCTATTATTGTAAATACAGTGATAGACCACGTTCAGTCCTTACAAGAGGACTGCAGAGCTAAACCTCTTCAAAAGCATTGGGTTGATTCTAAGTTTATGTAAGAGTCCATATGGATCTTATAATGTCCACCAAATGGACGATTACGAGGCTAACATGTGCAGTGATGCTACATAAGCAAACAGCTATGCAAGTAAGTATGGTCATACAGGGCAAGAGGTACTCACAAGAGCAATGCAGTGTGCAGTATAGTTGCGAGATTCTGTGGTCCCTTGAGAACGAATGTTCTTCTGCTAATAGTTTTCGTACAAGTGAGACATTAAGGCAAATGCAGAAATGTAGTGCAAATTGTGATGTGATATCATAGACAGTACCTTACGCTACAGCCGAGACCAATGTGTAACAAGATTATTCCAGTCACCGTCGGATAAATGTAGCACCGGAGACTTTACAAAAATTTCGTTCAGAGGCTTGCCATCGAAGTGCGCTTGCCTCAGGTAGGAACGATACTTCATCAATGAGTCCTTGAAAACCACAACCAACCCTTGCTCGTCATCACAATCCAGCTTGCGCCTCGCCTATTTAAAAGAATGAAATCTTGTGTCTTCTGTCAGCAGAAACATATGCAGTAATGACCATGAATAACATTAGTACATTACTTACACGTAAGTTGCGGAGGAAGACTGGAAATTGTTCTGTGTTTGCGGTATAATCTTTCCATGAAGGAAAGAGGCGCACAAAGTTCCTGACAACAACATATGCTTCATCTTCTAAACTGGGAAGAAATGGAACAGGGGTCCTATTTGCTGCAATTGGGGCTCTCTCTGGTTTGAAAAGGGATTTGGCAACTGGATTTGGTGTACTCTTTGGTGGAATGGGGGTTTTGCGTCGTACAGCTGGTGCTATGTCAACTGGCATAATCATACTGTTTGCTGCAGTTGGGGTCTGCTGAGTTGGGGCATCAGAAATGACGAGTGTAGTAGGGCTAGAGTCTGCTAGAGTTGGGGTATTTTGTGGGTCAGGTGATATTGCAACTACACCTAATGGGCTATTTGATTTATCAGGTGCCACTACCTTTTCCAAATACTTTGCTTGTGCTCCTCCACACAGCAATCGCCCTCTTCCTTTTGAATGTCTGATACACAAGAACATCATTTAAATGGATAAATATGGTATGATGACAGATGGAATATGTACTGAAAATGGATAGGCAGGGCGTATTCACATACACGATGTGTAAACTAAGCTAATGGCAGTTCAACAAAGTAGAACCAATGCAAAGCATCATTTGCAAGATATGTGCGATCAATTTAACCTTGGAAAATTAGAGCAAGTACCTTGATGGGTGAATAAGATAGGGCATCTTCCTCTGACTCCTCCACTAGGGAGCTACATTGACTTAGGTCTCCCTCTAGCTCAGAATCACTGTTAGGATCATATTCTGAGCATGAATCTGTAGGTGGAGACTGTTTGCATTGCATTGCATCCAGACTTGATTTCAGTCCCTTAATGCCAAGTTTGACAGCCATGGCATTGTTCTGCTTTATTCTTTTCATGCGCGCAAGCTCATAATCATTATGATGCTATTCAGAATCTGAGATTCATGAAAACATAAAAAGTATTCAGATTATCTATGGAATGCATTGCGGTCTCAATTCGGAGAGTGTCTCCCTATAAACCCCTGGATATGCAAAGTTCACCTCCCCAACCGTGCTGACCAGACCACACACAAAGATACAGACCCGAGCGGCGAACATGCATTTTCGAATCTAATTTAGGAACATTTAGCTGACCAATTAAACAACTCTGTTTTAATAATATCAGATTCTTTAGCTTGATGGGTGGAGCAGTGTTATTATGACAAGAAGCATGTATTCTGATCGTATAGTGATCATAAAAGGGGGAAACTCTAAGCATATATTTTTTAGCAAAAGAGGGTTTCCCCTCTGATTTCTATTAAAGAAACCACCACGGAACCAACATGATCAATTAAACCCTAAGCATGATCAATTAATCCGTATTATGGCTGTGCCATGGCAGATTTGATGCTGCAAACCGGAGAAATGATATTTAGCATCCATTGTTTGCTTCGAACTAAGAACTAAATTCTAAGAGCTGAAAAGAAAGTAGAGTAACCAAGTTAAGATCTATTTTCTGGTTGAGATCAAAAAGTTGAGGAGATATGAAGTACCACCTCTCTTGCGGCGCCGTGTAGGCATCGGGGGTGCGATGGCTGTCGGTGGCGTTGAAGTGATCTGCGACGATAGATGGGTGCATCGGGGGATAAGTCCCGTTGCGATGGAAGAGAAGGTCGTGTGAGCGGCCCCGGCAAAGAGGACGACAGCGCTGATGAAGCGAGAGGACGCGATGCAAGGCTATTGGTTCGTTGTCGTGGATGAGAAACGTCCATATCTTGTAGTGGACGACGCGGTCTTCATAGGCGCTCCAGCATGGTGGAGGACGGCGGCGATGGATGGGGTGGCGGACGGAGGCTGGTGTGGGAATGGGGTGTTCTAGCGCGGATGGCGTATGAATGGGAAAATGGAGGGAGAGGTACGGGGAACCATGTTTTTGGGACGCGCCTGTCTGAAATATGGGAAAGTTACGAACTTATCCCCCGTTTCAAATTTGGACGTCTCGTCGATTGGGGATATGACGGTAATATCTCATCTCCCAAATATTTTCCAGTAACTATTCCGGGCGAGCAGACGGTGTTTTGCCGCCCACGGTTGGCGCCCACGGTGTATGAACGGGGCTGAAAAGTAGGGCGGTTGTGTCACGTCTGATGGAAGTTACACATGTGCCCCTATTTAAAATATTAGCCTACATCGATTTCGGGCGAGGAGAGGGTGTTTTGCCGCCCACGGTTGGTGCCCACGATGTATGAACGGGGCTGACAGGTAGGGCGGTTGTGTCATGTCTGATGGAAGTTACACATCTGCCCCTATTTAAAATATTAGCCTACATCTATTTCGGACGAGGAGAGGGTGTTTTGCCTCCCACCATGAATGGGGAATGGAGGGAGGAACAAAGATCGTTCGAACGAGCTTGAATCAAATGAGTTTTGCCGCCCATGTTTGACGCCCACCGTGTCAGAATGGGCTCAGAGGCGGTCGTGTCACGTCTAATTGAAGTTACTAACCTACACCTATTTAGAGCAGTGGAAATCGGGCCGATGGATTGTCCGTGTAATGGGTAGACAGTAATTTCCATCTCCCAAACACTTGGCTTCGGGCAGCCGATGTGGGAGTGGACATTTTGTTGTTTCTTTCGAATTTTGGGACAATAAGCATCGATGTTTACCCTGGCAACTAAATTCAAATCCATTTTGTATTCCTATATGAATCTTTATAAATCATTCTATGTGTTTTTATATATCTTCAAAAGGACGACAAAGATGTATTCCACTGTCACATATGAATATGGTTTACAAATGCCGATACAGAAATTCAGAAACTAGAATCCAGTTTAAGGTGAATTCGAATATTTGGAACACTTCATGTCCAACTCAAATGTCACACGCAGCATAATGTGTACTTCCATTTAGATATGTACACAAACGATGTATCGAGATTCAAATACCGAGTCAATCAACCAAGAATGTATGGAACTAACAGACATATAAACACTTATAGAGTATATGGATCAATAATATCAACTATCATACATAAGCCAGGCCGTTGTACTTTTGTGGCTACAACAACATCCTTTTTTTAGCCAGCATCTTGGCCCTTTCCGATGCGTGCCACTAATGGTCCATCTATACTACTATTGCTGAATGCACATTCAGCCCGATTGGCATATTTGTAGGTCTGGCACAGCAATCCAAATGAAATGTCTCCGAGTCTTATCAATTAATACAGACTTGTGCTCAAATAAAATTACAAACAAAAAAACTAAAAAACAATTATTACATGATCTCTAAAACAAATGGTTTGATTAATTACATGAACAGACAACACAAAGGTTATTCAACTATGGAAAGAACATTTCACCTATGATTTACCCAGTAGGAATTTAATTTCCTTTTTTCCTTTAGGACCTTAACAATCTGGTCAGTCTCAGCTTGCTTCGTTTTGAAATCCAGCAAATATTTAATGGTTGTCTTCAGTACTGCTTGTGATTGTGCTGTTTGCTTCCTCAACATGTCAACTTCATCTCTAAGTGCAGAAGCAGAATCTCTTTCTACCACTAGTTTAGCCTCTAGAGCATCAGCAGTTGACAATTCATAATGCACGATTGGGCCGGTGCCACTGCTGTGGGATGATGCAACGTCCATGGGGACCTCGCTCTTTGATCTTGGGCTAACTGTTTTGCCATTAAAGTTCCGATTGGATTCAGAAAAGTTGAAGTTAGCAAAACATCTCAACTGGGAGTTATAACAGCAAACCAGTTAAACAAACAAGGAATTAAAGAGTTTCAATTGGATGCTGAAAAGTAGTTATTAACATCATTGTAACCCGCGGTTGCAGCAGCAAAGCAGTTAAACAAACAAGTAGATATTTAAGTTAAGGCAAACAGGTAATTCTTAACAGTAAGTATCAAACACATAGATAGGCGCAGTCTACAATATGATTAACAGGCTGTGCCATTATGTAATCAGTAGCAAACTAAATTAAGCCAAGCAACGTAATTGAATAATTTTGCAATAAGTGGCTAACTAAAATTCCAAGAAGCAGGTAACTGAACTTACGCTAGTTCTTTGTACAGGCACACTGCAACTTCTTTTTCGCTTACAAGATTGTACGAAGGAGTCCATGGCATCAATTGCTTGGATACACAGTCCCAATACTTCTTTCTTCCCACACTGCATGGGTAAGTCGAATGGTTAATCTGGTAAGATGGTGCGTCCTTCATATGTTATATGAGGACCAAGGTTGTCAGAATCGCGATTTTGAATCGGATCAGAGCTCTGATGGCAGGATCGCAAACCGTAGAATCTTCACTATCAGGATCGTAGAAACGTAGATTCTATGAACTAAAATCGTACAATCATAGGGGTTAGTTTGGATCGTGAAGTCGTAGAATCGTACAATAGAATCGCGATTCTGACAACCTTGATGAGGACGTGTAGTCAGACTAGTTGTAGCCAAACACATCACATTGGCTTTTACTTTATATTTCATGCGATTACTTTTGGCATATCGGGATCTAAGCAATCTACAATAGGATGAAAAGACTGGCATCCTTCACATTATTGGTGAACTCAGTTCATAGAAACAAGCAATTCAACCATTCTGTGGGTAAATCAAAAGCGCCACTGGAATATTTTTCACTATCCAATCATAGACGCAAAAAGGGGCGACGCCACCATAGGGGCTGGTATGGGCGGCCGCCTCAGGTGGCTGGAAAGTGTCCACCTAGTTTGAGTAGTCCAGGTTGGCCCATGCTAGTTTTGTTCATCCCAACGCACAAGCAGGCAATGTAAAAAATGAAGAAAATGTTTCAATTTGGATGGGCCAATAACATAAGTGCAAGGCAGGCCCTATAGCAGGCTCGCGACCCAAACGAGCGCTTCCCATATCGATCGACACTAGGAAAAATCCCAATTCATTCGCTCTAGCCTCCAGTCTGGTTCGCTCCTAACCTAGCTGCCGCTGGACAGACCGACACAGCAGCACTTCCTCGCGCCCTCGTTGGAGGGCGGTCGCCGGGCTTCAAGCGAATGGAAGGACAAGAATATGAAGATCCAACCCTGGGTCTAGCCTGCGTGGGAGGTAGTGGCGGCAGCACGGGCATGGCATCGAGCTTGCACAAACGGACAGTCGCAGCTTGCAATAGTAGCATGCGCAACGAGTAGGTACATCACATCCCTGATTATATCTAATTCAACTCTTCAATTTCTAGCCAATAGTTAAACCCGATGGTGTTGTAAAACTGCTAGTATGTAGGGAATCTATGAGAAAATGAAACCAATTTCTACTTATTTTATAACTACCCCAATCAATACTAAACTGACTGAATCTGATGTATCTAATCAAGTTTCCAGTGCAAACATACAAGCTCATGTTGTTCTTGAGCCTGAAGTGTCTATGAACAGACTGCTAATAAAGGATTTGATGCAAACATTTTACATGCTCCTGGTGATGAACATATAGTGTCTAATGAGGGATCTAATGCAAGCATTTTGCAAGCTCATTGAAGGATTTAGTGTCTAATGATGATCTACTATGTTGAGAGACAGAGATTTGCAGGCATTGATGACAAGCAAATTATAGTGCATTTTCATAGCTTGAGGAAACATCGAGGCCATCTACCAGAAAGTCTCCATATCATGACAACATAGCATAAATACTTTTCTAATCTATTGTTTGAATCTATTGACATACTTGTGCAGGATAGATATATTGATATGCAGTTTCCACATTGGTTATACGTGCAATTACACTTCGATATTTTCAGCCAGAGAACGAATAATTCAAGCAGGTACAGACCATGTTTGTAGTCCTTGTACACCATGTTGCATTTTGTGTTTTTTGGTGCTTGCATCATTTAGTGTTTATAATCTGAACTACTTTGGATCATTAGCTGGTTTTCAAAGTGCATGTAGCTTCACATTTCTCAAGTTATGTTGATTTCCGGAGTGCAAGTGCCTTCATATTTTTTAAGTTAAATGTTCTCCCCTGGTAACTTGAATTCATGGATCAGACAATGCACACAAATCATACACGAATGCCAGTACGAATTAAATGAAATGCAGGGACTTACGCTAGCTCATTGTACAGGCTCACTGCAGCTCTGCTTGCGCTTGGGATGTTCCATGTATAAGTCCATGTTACCACTTGCTTGGATGTGCAGGCCTTGTGCTCCTTGCATCCCCCTATGCATTTTTGACACGGCGAATGGTTGATCAAATAAGAGGAATCGACCTTGATGTTGTACCAGAGGACAGATACTTAAAAGGTTATACGGGTGTGCATGATGTGTACCAGATCCCGTAGCACCGTCATGCTTCGCTAAAATATGGATTTGCTTGTTTTAGATGATATCTCCAGAAGAAATAAGAGTTAAGGTTAGAGTTGCATAGGCGTGCTAAGAGAGAAGTGAAAGGACATCCAAAAATCATCGGAACAGTGCACAAGGGAGTGATGTGTGGATACCTAGTTCAGGCCGGCGTTTGGGCATGCTCGCCTAGCTAGAGTGTGGGTCACTTCGGAGCCGTTGAGGGTGATGCGCTGGTGTTGGCTGGCCGCGCACGGATGCAGATCTTGAGCGACAGCGGAGTGCTACGATGCGGTGGACAAGACCGTTGGTGAAGCCCCAACGGCCTCGGGGGGCGGAGATGCGATGATGTGCTCGGTGTAGTAGCCCCGGTGAGCTGGGAGACGGCGTCGGTGAAGCGCACCTGATGCAGTGGAACTCGATGTCTGTGAGGCACGTCGGTTGCGGCGGCCGACGTTGTCGGTGGACCACCCGGTGCGGTGGACGAGGGCATAGATGAGGTAGCTCCGGTGCGGTGGTGAAGCGCGACCGTCGTCTTCGTCGTCGTCGTCCGGCACAGAGGTGGGGAATGGTGGGGAAAGATACAAGACGAGGGGCGATTCGAGGGTTGGTGGTGAATTAGGGATTTGAGCAATCTGGGCGCGGAAGGGGACGGTGAAGAAGAGAGATTTTGCAGTGCTGGAATTGGGGCCGCCAGGTATTTCAATCCGAAACGTGGAAGCGCGAACTTATATTGTCGTCGTCCTTTTTTGGGGGGGAGGGGGGTGGGTGGCTGGCTGCTACGCGTCCGTCCGAAACACGCGACCACCCCGACAGGACTATGCTTCGGTGCCTTAAGGCACCTGCCTTTGTGTCCATGACATATGGGCCCAACAGGTGGCTGGCCCACATGTCAGAGACCCAAAGGCAGTTGCCTTTAGGGCACCGAAGCAGCTTCCACCCCGACACGACCCTGGTTTGCCTGGTGCGCCTACATTTGAGAATGCAAACAACTCTTCTTTCATTTGCAAACGAATCTGTATGTATTACCATGCCCGTGTTTTCCTTGCAGTAATTAGTCATTCGAAACGAGATACTCCATCCGTTCACTTTTGTAAGTCGTTTCAGACAACTTAAAATGAACTGTTTTGCACATTGTCTGAAATGTCTTCAAGGTCTTATAAAAGTGAATTGAGGGAGTACTATAAATTAATTAATGAGGAGTTATTTGAAATAAATCGCAACGGTACCCACGCTAACGTGGATTAGAGTGTGTGTCACATAATTAGTTATTTGAATTAGAGTGTGTGTCACGTAGTTAGCTATTTGAATTAGAGTGTGTGTCACGTAGCGATCTCCAATTCTAACATGGATTTCGCATTTCATTGTATCCACGCTACTTTTTTAATACAAATTCATATGTATATGATGAACACCATGGTAGTGAGAAAACTTTTGGGTGGATTCAAACATATGACCAACAAAATAGCACAACAAACTGAGTCAATGTCAACTTTTCGAAACTTAGTATGGCACGAATTCGAAATAATTACCCATATGCCTGGTCCTCGGTTCAAATCTTACAATGTACACCGAATTGAAACATCGATATTAAGTCTCAT
>NC_041384.1:308047015-308058985 GCF_002162155.2 Triticum dicoccoides
GTCAATCTTCCTCTCCTAACCACCTTAGGAAGCTATCGGTTTACAACACACGTTCATTCTTTCTCTCCATGTTTCGATCTCTAAGTCTCGCAACTACACAACCCCTTTTCCACTCTGTTACCAAATGTATTTACCTCACACACCCGCCATTGCACCCCATGCCGAGCTCTCTCTCTCTCTCCCCCCTCTCCCTCTCACCCTCTCGCGCTAAATACATGCATTGCCTGTCTGGCCCCCCAACCTCTCGTGCATGCGCATGCACGCACGTTGTATATCTAGGTCACTCCCTCGAGACTGTCTCACTCTTTCTTCCGCACGGCGGGCCACACTCTCTCAATCTCGCTCTCTTTATCTGAGTCTCGTTTAACCTTGTTTTCTTTCACACACAAATGATATATCTCCCTGTTCGGACCTCTATCTACACACTCTATACTCTCTCACGCAGATTGCCTATCTAGGTCAGTCCATCCAAGCCGCCACCACTCTTTTGACCTCATGGTGGGCCACGCTCACTCAATCTCTCTCTCTCTCTGTATGTCTTGATTGACCTCGCTCTTTCTTGGACAAAAACGATATATCACCATGTTTGAGCCCAATTCGACCTATTCACATTGTATACTCTCTCACGCACATCGTCTATCTAGGTCACTCTCTCCAACCCGTCTCATTCTTTCGATCGCACGGTGACCCTATGTGATCGGTTGACCTTGCTTCCTCCCACGCACAGAATATATCTACACGTCCGTGACTGGATCATCTCTCAAGCTCTATCTTACAGCCCTCACCCTTGCCAAAAAGCTCAATCGGAAAATATCTGTCTAGAGCATATATATTTGTTCAATGAATGTCGGACCACACTCACTTTGTCTCCCTATCTATATGTCTCTCGATTGACCTCGCTTTCTCACACCGTATCTTCCACGCGTTGAAGCTACTACCTCTCCATCCCTCGCAAAGCCGGAGCTGTTTACATTGCGAGCGGCACTCCAACCTTGGATTAATTTGTGTAGGCATTTATTCCGGTTGGTTTAGATTATATTTTCGTAGCATTTGGCCCACAACTTGGAAAATAGACGAATCGCCTAGAACAAGAGACGTTGTGGCTGGTCGAGCCGGAGCTAACCACATCTATCCTCCGTGCCACGTTTGCATGATGAAGCTGTGTGGCTAGTGGGGTGTTTTCAACTGACTGGCTGGGTCCCGAGGTCGAACCATAGGTACTACGTCTGATACAGTATATTTTTACACGCACATTTTTCCTTCGTGCCGAGACGTGGCACACCCTACCGCGCGGTTTCGGGGTCCTCCCGGGTGGTGCACGCATATATTCTTCCTGACATGGGACGTCCTACCGCGTGTTTTCTGGGTCCTCCTCGTTCGTAGCACCGAAGCAAGTAATTATGTCGTCAAATCACGAAAGACCACCTTTCCCGCCAAGTACATCAGTGAAGCATGGTGGCTAGCTAGTTGGGCTCGTTCGACCGATTAGCTAGGCCGCCGCCACATTTGTTTTTTCACCCCTTTTTTATCTACTTGCCGGCAGGTAAATTTAAATATCCACCGCGGCGTTGCTCTGGTGTTTGGGTGTGGCAGGATTTTTAATTTTTTGATTGACGGGAGCAGGCGCGGCAGGATTTTTAATTTTTTGATTGACGGGAGCAGGCGCGACAGGATTTTTAATTTTTTGATTGATGGGAGCAGGCGCGGCAGCAATTAGTCACGATGACTCCGCCTATACCCACTGTTCCCTAATGTGAGAAGTCGCCGACTGGTGTTTTACCGTGGTGAAAACCAAAAGATTCCCCGCTTCGTCCGCCTTCCAGTAGATTGCATTGCCTTTCATCCGTTTCGCCCCCTTTGCTTCCTCTCCCCATTGCTTCTACCTGGTGCCATGGCGGCGCAGTAGATCACGGAGTCTGAGGTGAGGCTCCTGACATAGGAGCTCCATGCCAAGGATGCGGAGTTCAGGGCCAAGGACGTGGAGCTCCGTGAGCTCAAGGAGGAGAGGAGTGCCATGCTCCTCCGTTATGTGCGGGAGTTCACGGAGCTTCAAAAGCGGCAGGCGTCCACCACAAAGATGCTCGAGGCGTCGGCAGTGTTGCTGCAGAAAGCGGGAGATACGATAGGCCGTCAGGGGAGCCGGCTGGAGCGCGAGTGGGCCAATCGTGACGAGGTCCAGGATCGCCTCAGCCACTTGGTGAACCAAGTTGCCACGCACGTGTTGCGGCTGCGCGATGCCTACCGTCGTGCCAGCGCGACGATGTCGGCCGTCGGGCTAAACCCGTTCGACCAACCGGTCGACTTCAACGAGCTGCGGCTTCCTGACCTGGTCTCCTTCTTCACCTATATCTCTGAGGAGCTGAGCCGTCTCCGCGCGATGGTGGGGGCTGAGCTGGACAAGGAGGGGTTGCGGGCTGCCGTCGCCGTTGCCGGGGGAATCCTTTCAGGGCTCCGTCATCGGAATCCATTCGTGCCATTGGACGCCGTCTTTGACGAGCTGGCTCCCGTCGACCGGGAGCGGGCTCTCCGGGTGGTTGCACCCTGCATCACCAACGTCATGCGCCTCGAGAAGCAGAGGGACTTCGGTGGTGTTTAGGCGCCCTCTACATGGGCATGTCCATGTCTCGGCGCAACATGACCATTGGATCAAACTCAGACGATGCAGATCAGTCACTGTAGCACAAAGTGTGTGGGTGTGTTTGGTTGCATTCTCATCTCAATATAGTTGTTTCCTCTTCGTGTATTTTGTCAACCTACTAGTGTGGACACATGCACCCTTCATCCACTCTGCCAAACACCCAAAAGTGGGTCAATAAGGGAACTTTTGCTCCCATCCCGTGCACCCTTCATACACCCTGCCTAATACTATTCGTGCTTCATATGGTTCATGTTTCGTGGAGTACTGTAGCACCATACTCTCCGTGCGCTGTGGACCTAGTTCTGTTAACATTGACCACCATTCATTCTCGACCGGACAGTCGAAAAAGCGGTACTATGTTACATATAGGAGTAGTTGACATGCGCACGACATCATTTGTTATCGTCATATCTTACTACACTAGCAACAAGATTGTGTAGTACTGACGTATGAACCACTGCACATGCCTAGTAGTAGGAGCACTGTGTATGTTCATGTGGCTGCCGTGTTTCGCACTCCTTCGTCGTAAGAGTGGAAACGCTTGCTGTAATCATTTTTTTCTTCTGAAAAACAGTGGACACGCTCTACCGTGCGGATCCTCCTCCAGCCATGCACCAAGTTACTCACTTTCGCCGACGTGTGGGACAGCCAGCATCGGGGTCCAGCAGCCATGCACTAAATTACTCCATAGTAGAGTGACGGTAGACTACCCTGATCAAAGCGCCGCAGTAATGCCCAATGAGCCATCAAATCACAAAGCCCCCTCCTTTCCAGCAGTAAGTTGGATGGACGAAGCAACCATCATTTCACTCTTCTATCTCAGCTTCCTCTCTCCCAACCATCGCTTCTGCCTCATCTTATTCCTCATTTCTTCAAGAAAACCCCGACCTGCTTCTGCCATTGTTCTTCTCTCCCAAAGAAGGAACGGTGAGCACATCAATGGTGTTGACTCTGGCCAAGGCCCGGTCTTGCAACCCCGAGACTGATCCTATAACTCCCTCTCTTTTGTTCTTTTGGGTTTGTGATTATGGTTTCTTTTCTTTTATTTCTATTTGATAGTTTCTTGATGGACGCTGGAGCACCGGCCGAAGTGATGTCTATGGCTCCGGCCAAAACTGTCGAGGCTCATGGTACGAAGAAGCGCAAGAACCCCGCCGAGACTACCGCGGACAAGCTCAAAGCCATCACCCTCTCCAAGCCCCCCTCTCCGGGATCCCTCATTAAGCAAGTCCAGGTAATATCTCTTCTTAACGATCTTTTTCTCTATCTTGATCGTGTTTTTTCATGTAACACGAAGTACTAGTACTAGAAGTACAACTTTCTGGTTGATCTTGCATGTGATTTTTGTGTGCCAAATGACGGTTCTAAATTCCTCTTTTGACCAAAACTTGCGAGAGGTTGACACTGATTTCTTATAGATTACTTTCAACTACTCCCTCTGTCCCAAATTTCTTGTGTTAGATTTGTCTAGATACGGATGTATCTAATACTAAAATGTGACTTGATACATCCGTATCTAGACAAATCTAAAACAAGAATTTTGCGACGGAGGGAGTACTTTATGAACATCAATGCTACCTTTTAAGAGGGTATATTTCCCTTAGTAACTTGTGTTATGGATATTGCATGTAATCCCTTTGCTCTCATGCCTTTGAAGACATGTTCTAGTGTCTTTGTTCACTCATTTCTGTGCGTATATGTAGTCATATATGGAGTATAATATCAAAAATCATCTTATATTTCTAAACGGAGGTAGTAATAAAATATGGTTTCTGTTTGAATTAGAACCAGGTACGCGGTGGAGATGAAGTTCTCAAAGTCATGTCGTGTGAACTGGAAGACCTGATGATGAGTTCTACTGTTGAACTATCCAGCTGCTGTGTCCTTGTCGCCACGTGTCCTGAACTAGTGTTTTCCTGTAGCATTGTTGTCAGGCGTGTTCTCGAGGATGTACTTGACCACAACAATTTCCTGGTTGTGCCTTCGATTAGGAAGGGTGTGGTTCTTGTAAAGCTTCCCAACAAATCTGATGCGGCATGTCTTCATCATCATGTTTATGAGTTGAAAGACCACTCTGTTAGGTTCTCCAAGGTTGACAAGATGGTGATGGTGCATGTAGACATCTCACACGAAGTCCATGGCCTAGTTAGTTATGTGGGGTTCATCCCGTAGGTCGGTGGCAAAAAATAGTCTGCAGAGTTTAGTGAGTGCAACTTTGCTTGTCTGTAGTAAGTACTATTGTTCAGTACTTGATTGTGTTTGTGAACCCTATATTGTTTATTAGTACTGCCGCTTTTGGTGTGTGGCCAGTCCTGAGAACAGTCTATGTTAATGTCTGTCCACTCAATTCAGTCTGTATATTTTGAAGTATCCATATCATATTTTTTGTGAGGACGGTCTATCAATTATGGTTACACTCCAATATCTGTATGCATTGCAGGGTTTATCGCACCCGCCAGGATTTCCAGCCACATGGATGTTCGGTCCATACATTTGTCAAGACCTTTGGACTGTCCTGCTTGTGGGAGTAGGCGGGCCCCCTGCATGCCACGTGTAGTTGGACGATCAATTTTCTGTTTAGTACTTCAACATTGTGATTTCCTGGTAAGGATTCACTCGTGTCACATCAAGTAAATCTTATTTATTTACTATCTAAATCTTATTGATTTAATGTCATGTTTTCTTTCTTTTCCTGCAATTTTACTTTGTAGGTTTTGCCATGTGACATTCATCATAGAATAAACCGTTTGGTTTGCTCTACGATGGCTATTTTTGCAGGTTTCACTTCTTATGTCGTGTCAGTAACGAAGGCACCATCCATCACTTATATTACTAGAAAAAGTTGGATCAGTCTGTTGTCTGAGTACAAGCTGAATCCCTATGATGAACTGCAGTTTGGTTTAACAAAAACGCCACAATTAGTCCTTCTCGCTTTTAAAAGAAATGAAGAAAAAGACTGGATCACGGTCACGGATCCTAGTCAAGTTAGAAAGCTGATCATAGCAGACCTGACACGATCGCCGCTGTCTCGCACAGATCGAGCACCAGCAGTTGCTCTAGCACTGACTGCGGCAGGAACTCAGTCTGATCCAGCTGAGGATTGGGCACCGACCGTGTCAGTGGATCAGCCTGATCTACCGAAGGATCGGGCATCGACACCGGCACCTCCTCCGACACCGGCACCAATTCTACAAGGACCACCATCTCCGGCAGCAGCAGCGGCTTCGGCACCTACACCAACACTTGCAATTGCATCTGCTCCGACGCGTGCAGTTGCACTGGCAACAGACTGGGCTGCAGTTCGCACTTCATATACCAAAGTCCTTACAAAAACCGACTTGTCCACCTTCTTAGTAAGCATTGGCCGCCCAAGTGCTTCATTCTTTTTTCTTTCCATGTTGTTTCACATGATTCACTATGTTGATCTAACTATTTGGGTATGTCTTCTTGTTTGCAAACAAAGAATTTCTAGAGCAACGAGGGAGTCGTTCAATAATCCGGGCGACCGCGGCCAAGTTTCTCTTACCATGCGCAGCCTTGGTGTGAATGAACCTGCTCAATATACCATAAGTACAAAGGATGGTCACATGATGATTGATGCTAAAGGATGATCAAGGTTCAAATCTAAATCATATCTTGCGGTAGGGGATGATGTCAAAATCGAACTTTCTCGGCAAGGAGAGCTGGTCCAAATCAACTTTGAAATTCTTCAGTAGCAGCACGCAACTGCCGAACTGATCTATCCTCCGAGAGATTTTGATGTAATAATCTGGCATGGTGAAACAAGTGTCCTGTGTGTATAAGTAGTACGACAGTATTATTTATCACATGGTATATCATTGATAGAATTGCAACTCTGATTGCTGGTTAGGAACTGTCGTTCTACTTCATTCCAACAGCTGCCGTGCTTTATTCAATTTTGTGTATTCGCCTTGCGACAGCATCTAAAACCAGCGCCGTACCGATCGCTTGCAATATGAAAAGCGCTGAGGTAGAACACATGGCCCCCCAAACATGCAGGGTTGGCCTGCGGCCCAAAGTCCAGAACTGTGAGCCTATCTGAGTATTATATTCTCAGCTGGACCCCCACAAAAAAAGTTGAAGCCCCATAATGCCCGTGCGTTGCAGAGGGAGTATATTTCTTGGCAAGGTGAGCCTATGATATAAAAGATTTGTATATTTCTTTATAGAGGGAGTATCTCTCTGTCAAAATATATATTTATGTGTAACTAGTTACTCCTGTCTTTCTACTTCCTTTTCACTGATATGTGGGGCAACCGGCAATGGGGTCCACGTGCCATATGCACAAATTAGAGTGCACAACTTCACGGTAGAAACACCCCGGCCGTAGCCCCGCAGTAATGCCCAATGAGCCGTCAAATCACAACCCCCCTTTCCAGCTTTAGCAGTAAGCTGGACGAACGGAGTGGAAATATTTCACTGGGCCTGAATACCCTTCTCCCTCGTCTGCTTGTTCAGAGAAAACCCCCTCTCGGCCATTGCATAGGGTTTTCTCATGGAGAACCGGGTACGAATTCTTCATCTATCCCCGATAAACCCAAGTCCCTTGGTCGCAGGTAATCCTAGGATGGCAGCCACCGCCATTGATGCATTTTTCTTCCTGCTGAATCTAGTGTGTTTCATTTGCAGTGCCCAAAGTGTGAGTACCCTACAGGTTTCTGAGCCCTCGGCGAGACGCCACACTTGTTCCTTCTCATCCTAACACATCATTTTGAAACACGCACAGTATGTTCCTAGAATCCTCTTTTCTATCCGAGAGGGTGGGGTTTTTTTTGAACATGCTGTGTTCTCATATTATTTTTCCTGCAGTGTATTATTTGCTCTGCCAGAACACATGTACTCAAGATGCTCGGCCTTGCGATAACTGAATACACTAGTTTAATGGTCAGTGAAGACAAGCCATGGATATAAGTTCTGAGTTGGGTTCATGAACCAAGAAGATCGCTGCATTTTTTATGGCCGAACTTGGATAAACTTTCTCAAGTGTTACGGACTAAAAGTTGGTGCATGAATGTTGATGGAAATAACAGAACCTGGTCTCATCTTCACTGCGATATTCCACCCCGGCGTCGTTCCAATTGTTCATCCATGTTAGTTTTGTATTTGGTTCTTGCTTGTTGCCTCGATTACTTCTTAATCCACCTATTCTGTCTAACTAATCGTAATTTAACTTTAGAAGTAGGAACGAATCTCTCACGAAAATGCTACTTCTAACTAATATTTTCCTATAATTGGTGTCACGTGTAGGTTTTTTCAGAGTTAAGCAGTCTGCTCATTTGTTACTCTGTAATAACTCGGCTGTTACTAATGGCACTGAAGTTGACTGGATCGACATCCACAAGTTCGTACACTTTTTTGATCATCTTGAGGTCCTTGTGGGGCGTTTCAATGGTGGAAGGCCACGTGGGATATGTGTGCCACTGCTGCACTCGTTGAACAGGTCCAACTGTGTCGAGAAGCTTATGGTACGAGCTGTTTTCTGTTATATATGTTGTTCATAAACTATTGCTTATACACATTTTTACAGCTGTGATCTTCTTGAAACAGGAACTGCCGAGTTCTATTGTTCCTATACAGATGCCTGACCATGGTCGGGTCAGACTTGTGCTTGGTCACAACATGATGTTTATGTCGGCCTACTCAATTCCCCTTGGAGGTGAAAAGATACTTATTCATGGGTGGTCACAAATAATGAAGGCCCGTCCATCTTGGAGAATAGGACAGAAGATTATGTTCATGCTTTTCCATGGCTCTAAAGCGAATATCCTGTTTATTAACCACGTTGTGAGATGAAGCCGCTTTTAGAAGGTTGTGGATGCGCGGGGTGGCGCCTGGGCCTTGTCCTGGGGCTTGGCGGCCTCACCCTTGGTTAACTGTAGGCAAAGTAGCATAGTTCGAGGCGTGCTTTGTACGGTTGAACCTGTATAAGTACTCATACTGCTTTCAGCTTTGGTTGTTAAGTGCCCCTGCTGGTTTCAGTTAAGGTTGTTAAGTACACCTGCTGCTTTTGCAGTCTGTCATGTTTCTTCAGTCCTGTCTTCCTCCAGCCGCCAAAACCAAACCAGCGCCAGCAGGGCCGCCTACTTCCGCCTCCCACGGCTGGTTGCGCCTCAGCTCACGCATCACCGCCCCATCGTCTCCTAAATCATTAACGCCGATGTCCTCCACACGCTTTGGTGCTCTCACCGTGGCGCCGCCCTCTCGCGTTGTCAACATGATCAACAAACAACAGGAATCGGCCGAAGTACGTGGAAAAATAAAATGCTTCCTCCTAGTGTTTTCCTGACATCTGGGACCCACGACATTGTGAGCGTATATAGTCAATAGACAAGAGAACAACACAAGATCGGCTAACACCTGGGACGTAGCTACTCGAGCAATATTTTTTGTTTGGTATTGTTAAGACGGAGCAGCGTTTGAACTGGGTTGTGGCCCTCCAGCCCAGGCTTATATTTTATGTTCACCATGTGACCAGCCCAGCTATTTTTTCTTTGTGAAAATGAGCCCAGTTTATTTTTTCTGAAGAATACCCAATCCGGGCATACTTATTTTTCTACGCCCTGATGGGCTGCAACTGTTTCAAGACGCCTGCAAATCTTGAAAGTAATATGAAATGGGTTGTAAATATAAAAACAGATGACAAATTGGCAATTACTTTATAATTTCTGAATTTTATTACATTTTCATATTCCTATTTCACTGGGCACTAACCTAATTTAAATATATCTTCAAAGTACTTTAAATCTGGCTGGACATTTCGGAATTAAAAATAGTTTGGAACCCACAGAAATATGTGAAATTGGCCCCGGCCAACCAAAGAAAAACGACTGCAATAAATAGCATAAGAAGTTGCCATGAGATATGTATAAATTATTAAAAAAGAGGGAGTGGTCTGACTTGTGGGCCTGTTTAGTTGACGCGTATGCAAGATTTTTTAGTTATTATATACGTCAACAAACGATTCTAGCAGACGTAACCATTGGATGTCGATCCAACGGCCGTCGTGTTTCTTCAATCTCTGATCTTCTTGCTCCAGCCGCCAAAGCAGTGCCGGTGGGACCGCCTACTCCCGCCTCCCGTGGCCGGCTGTGCTGCCGCGCAGGCCTGAGCGCCCCCTACTACTCCCACCGCTGGCCAGGGCATCCCTCTACTCACCCATGCCCCCTGTTATTCTGCGGCGATGGCAACCTCACGTCGCAGCTCAACCGGTGAACGCTCGTACTCCTCTCCGCGTGGGCATCCACTGTCGTGTCTTCCCCGGCTCCGCGTCGTCCCCTTCATATGCCTTGCCATCGTCCACTGCCGTGGTGCTCTCGGTGCGGCGTGGTCAATGTGGTCGACGACCGACTTCCATCGGAAGAGTACTGTCCGTGGAGAGGCTGACAGCTGGGTCCACGGCAGCCGCAAGGAAGTGCCTCCTTATTACGCGGAAAATAATTATTCCTCCACCTGACAGCGGGGACCCACCGGACGGGCCACCAGTAGTTTGCAAAAAAAATCATTTCCCCCTGGCTGCTGGGACCCACCGGATGGGCCACCATATTTCGCGAAAAAAATGTTCCCCCGCTGTCAGCTCGGATCCATCGGAAGTGCCTCCTTATCACGCACAAAAAAAATAATACTCCCCCGGCTAGCTGGGACCCATGTTGGTGGGAGGCTGACTTGTGGGCCTACTAAGTTGACGGGGACGAAGGGCTTTGTCAACTTAGTCAATATGAATGATTTTAGCTCTAGTGACCGTACGATGTCCATCCAACGGCCGTGGTGCTTCTTCAACCTCTGGTCTTCTTGCTCCAGCCGCCCAAAGAAGCGCCGGTCGTGCCGCATGTCCTACCTCCGGTGGCCGGCTGTGCTGCCGCGGAGGCCTCACCGTGCCCTACTATTCCCACCGCTGGCCAGGCCCTGCGGCGACGGCAGCCTCACACCACAGCTGAACAAGTGAACCCTCGCACTCCTCTCCACGCGGGCTTCCACTGCCGATTCTTCCCCGGCTCCGCGTCGTCCCCTTCCTAGGCCTCGCCGTCGTCCACCGCCGTGGTGCTCTTGGCGCGGCGTGGTCAATGTGGTCAACGACCGACTTCCATCGAAAGAGTACTGTGCGTGGAGACGCTGACAGCTGGGTCCACGGCCGCAGCAAGGAAGTGCCTCCTTATTACGCGCAAAATAATTATTCCTCCACCTGACAGCAGGGACCCACCGGTCGGGCCACCGTATTTCGCAAAAAAAACGTTTGCCCCTGACTATTGGGACCCACTAGCTACATCTTCACACACAAGGAAGTGCCTGATAGTCGGGACCCACCTGGTCAAAGCGTACGTAGCATTGTCATTCTGGTCGCGAACGTGTACGTACATATATACTGGTCAATGTAGAGGCATGCACGTGTCGTAGTAGAGACGCGCACGTAGCATGTACACGTACGTAGAGTGGCCAGGGTGCAAGAAAGAAAATACGGCCATGTATGTGTACATACGGGCGGGGTCTCGAACGCCTACTCGCGCATACGTATGGCCAGGGCTCGTGTACATGGCTGGGTCGGAACGGAGAAACAGCATCGTCGTCGTGTTCATGGGGAGGCAACGGAATGCGTCGTGTTCATGGGTAGGCAACGAAATGCGTCGTATTCATCAGTAGGGCTTCGACGGATCAGGTGATGGAAACGAGGCTTGGCGTACCGCAGAACGGGGGAAACGGCCTTGTGTTCGACCGGCCACGTTCGAAACGGGATCTTGTTCATCGGGAGGGGTCTGGCGTACCGCAAAATGGAGGAAACGGACCTCCTATGGTCGAAACGGGGGTCCTGTTGATCGGGAGGAGTGTGGGGTACAGCAAAACGGACGAAACGGACTTGTGTTGGAGCGCTACGGTCGAAACGGGGGTCATGTTCATCGGGAGGGGTGTGGCGTACCGCAAAACGGGACTCCATGGGATACTGTTCATATCCACCGTTGACCCCCTCCAGCCTCCACGAGCTACTGTTCATCCACCGTCGACCTCCTCCAGCCTCCACCTGCGATTGTTCATCCACGGGCTCCTGTTCATCCAGCCTCCACCGCGTGCTACTCCACCGGCTACTGTTCAACCAGCCCTCTCCACGGGCTCCTGTTCAACCTCCCCTCCACGGGCTACTGTTCATCCTTCCCTCCACCGTTTACTATTCATCCTGCCCTCCACGGGGTGGTCCTGTTCATCTAGCCCTCCACGGGGTCCTGTTCATCCAGCCCCAACCGGCTCGATCGATCGGGGTCCTGTTCATCCAGAGGAAACACCACGGGGTCCTGTTCATCCACCACCACCGGGAACTGTTCATC
>NC_041384.1:308059060-308079491 GCF_002162155.2 Triticum dicoccoides
CCAGAGGCAGCATCGATCGGCTTCAGTTAGCAGCAGTAGCGAAGGAACAGCTCGATCGGGTTCAGTTAACAGCCATCGATCGAACGCTCGGGTTCAGTAACGCGTAGCCTGCAGTGCAATCTCTCGGGTTCAGTTAGAGCCCAATGCCTCACTCGGGTTCAGTTAGAGCCAACACCTCGCACACACGCGCGTACGTGTATGAGAGAAGCGGGCATCGCTCGCCCCCCGACCTCCCACCGTAACCGGGAACTCCCCGAAATTTTCCTCGCCCTCGCTTCTACCACGGTTTTTTCCGTCATGGACGGCCCAAAGAATGTCATGCAGCTGCGTCTCCGGCCCGCCCAGGACAAAAATCCCATTTTTTGTCATGATTTTTTGTCATAGAAGTAGGAGCCCACCACATCTATGATGATACCGGGTTTCGCCACAATTATCGTCATAGAAGTGTCATATGTTTGACAGAAAAAAACATTCGTTCGGCCCAAAATGTCACGGATGTGTCTTTTTTTCTAGTGATACCCTTAACCATTGGTAGCCATGTTTTCCCGTCTGAAATAATAATCTTGGAGTCACAAGGATTGGATGTGATATTAGGCATGGACTGGATGTCAAACTATGGAGGAAGCATTGACTGTTCTAGTAAGTCGATTTATCTCACCACCCCGGAGGGAAAAAGGATTAAGTATGTATCTAGTCATGCGCCTAGGAGTAGCCAAGTAAATACCCTCATAGGAATTGTTCAGGAGGAAGTGCCTGTAGTGAAGGATTACCCGGATGTTTTTCTAGAGGAATTACCAGGCATGCCACCGGGTCGAGACATCGGGTTTTTGATAGAAATGTTGCCAGGCACCGGGCCTGTATCAAAGTGACCATACCGGATGCCCGCAAATGATCTAGAGGAGATTAAGAAGCAGATCAAGGAGTTATTGGAGAAAGGTTACATTCGACGGAGTTCATCACCATGGGGAGCCCCAGTGCTTTTGGTTGAGAAGAATGATAAGTCTTTAAGGATGGTTGTTGATTATTGTGCCTTGAATGAGGTGACATCAAGAACAAATACCCACTGCCGATGATCAATGATTTGTTTGACTAGCTGCAAGGAGCAAAGGTGTTTTCAAAGATCAATTTGCGATCAGGATATCACCAGCTGAAGATTCGAGAGAAGGATATACCAAAGACACCCTTCACCACACGGTACGGGTTGTATGAGTATACGGTCATGTCATTCGGACTGACTAACGCCCCTGCCTATTTCATGAGCATGATGAACAAGGTGTTCATGGAATATTTGGATAAGTTTGTTGTGGTGTTCATAGATGATATAATGATATACTCGAAGAATGAGGAGGAGCACAAGGAGCATTTGCATTTAGTTCTCGAGAAACTCAGGGAACACCAGTATGCCAAGTTCAGCAAATGTGAGTTTTGGATGAAGGAGGTCGGATTCCTTGGACATGTTATATCAGGAGAAGGTGTAGCAGTAGATCCTACCAAGGTTCAGATAGTTATTGAATGGTTGGCACCCACTTCAGTTAGCGAGATCCACAGTTTTCTTGGACTCGCAGGATACTATCGGAGATTCATTGAGAATTTTTCCAAGATTGCGAAGCCAATGACGGAGTTATTGAAGGAGGATACCAAATTTAAATGGATGGAAGAATGTGAGGCAAGTTTTCAGGCGTTAAGGAAACGTTTGACGACAGACCCAGTACTGATTCTGCCGGATATACGTAAAGAGTTTCAAGTGTATTGCAATGCCTCTCGCCCAGGACTTGTAAGTGTGCTTATGAAAGACGGAAGAGTTGTTTCGTATGACTCACGACAACTAAAACAGCACGAATTGAATTATGCCACACATGATTTGGAGTTAGCAGCTGTAGTGCATGCGCTCAAGACATGGAGACATTACCTTATTGGAAATCATTGTGATGTATACACGGATCATAAGAGTTTGAAGTACATTTTCACACAGAAGGAGTTGAACCTTAGGCAGAGGAGATGGTTGGAGCTTATAAAGGATTATGATATGAAGCTTCATTATCATCCAGGCAAGGCCAATGTCGTAGCCGACGCTTTGAGCCGGAAGAGCTATGCTAATACCCTAATAAGCACGGGATTATCAAAGGAGTTAGCAGAGGATCTCAGGGAACTTCGATTGGAGATTGTTCCTAGAGGTTTTGTTGGAACAATGGAGGTTTAGTCTACATTGTTAGGAAAGATTCAAGAAGCTCAGAAGGATGACAAAGAGATTACTGAGATAAAGGAGAGAATGGGAAAAGGAAAGGCCAAAGGTTTTCGTGAGGACGAGCACGACACCTTATGGTTTGAGGACCATATTTAAGTGCCCAATATCACAGAGATCAGGAAGTTTATACTTCATGAGGCTGATGACTCACCATACTCGATACACCCCGGAAACACCAAGATGTATTTCGATCTGAAGGAGCGTTTTTGCTGGACTGGTATGAAGAAAGATATTGCCAAGTATGTAGCTGTTTATGATATATGTCAGAGAGTGAAGGCTGAACATCAAAAGCCAGCAGGATTGTTACAACCTATGCCGATACCCGAATGGAAGTGGGATAAACTTGGAATGGATTTTATCACCGGATTACCCACGACCAAATCAGGATATGATTCTATATGGGTAGTAGTTGATCCCTTGACCAAAGTGGCTCACTTTATCCCAATGAAAACCACCTATACAAGTGCGAAGTTGGCCAAGATATAGATGACCAGGATCGTATGTCTGCATGGAGTTCCAAGGACCATAGTATCAGATAGAGGAACACAGTTTAACTCAAAGTTTTGGCACCAACTGCACCAAACTTTGGGAACGAGCTTGGAGTTCAGTACCGCATTCCACCCTCAGATGGATTTACAGACCGAGAGAGTCAACCAGATTCTGGAGGATATGTTGCAAGCCTGTGCGCTAGATTATGGATCTAGCTGGGATGACAATTTTCCCTACGTGGAGTTCTCATACAACAATAGCTATCAAGCCAGTTTGAAGATGGCACCGTTCGAAGCCCTGTATGGACAAAGGTGCAGAACACCGTTGTTATGGGATGAAGTTGTAGACCGTCCGTTGTTTGGACCAGATTTGATCAAGGAGTCTGAGGAAAAGGTTAAGTTTATTAGAGATAGACTGAAGATAGCTTAGTCCAGGCAGAAGAGTTATGCAGACTCGAAACGCAAGGAAATAATCTATCAAATTGGAGATAGAGCATATCTGCAAGTTTCACCCCTGCGAGGAGTGAAACGTTTTGGAGTTAAGGGAAAATTAGCCCCGAGATTTGTAGGACCGTACCGAATTTTGGAACGTATGGGAGAAGTTTCCTACAAGTTGGAGTTACCTGAAGGACTGTCTGGAGTTCATGATGTGTTTCATGTTTCCTAGTTGAAGAAGTCTCACGCTGAGATGGCCAACATACCAGTAAGAGATACTGTGCCCTTGGAGGCGATTCAGTTGGACAATGATCTGACCTACGAGGAGAAGCCAGTCAGGATTCTTGAATTTGCCAGCCGAGTCACCCGCCGCAAGGTTATCAAGTTTTGCAAAGTTCAGTGGAGTCACCATACCGAGGATGAAGCCACCGGGGAACGAGAGGATGATCTTCGCAAAGACCACCCGCACCTATTTTCTAGCCAACCCGAATCTCGAGGGCGAGATTCATCTTAAGGGGGGTAGGTTTGTAACATCCCAAAATTTCAATTTGGAATGTTATACATAGATCATTCATGCATATCATATTTTATTGCATTTCATTTCACGATCCTCAAAATCCTAAGCAACTCAAGGACCCTCGGAGAGAGTTGGGGATTTCCCTGTTTTCATATTTGATTTTTATCAAATATTGAAACGACGATTTTTGGTTTTAATTATTTTTCTCTCCGAAAATATTTTCATATTAAAATATATGAGAGGAGATAATATGACTTCTCCAAAATAAATGAAATCTTGAAGGAAAAATATTAAAATCAAATATTTGATTTTATTCGGAGTTTATTGCTATTTTATTTGAATTAGAAAATTGCACATTTTTCAAAGTTGCAATTTAGGGCCAAGAAAATGTTCATCTCGTTCTAAACATTTTATTTAGACGGTGAAAATTTGTTTTGGCATTTTTTTGTTTTTTATTTTATTTTATAGGATTTTATCTAGTTTCGGTGAAATTATTTTTAAAAAAAAGTTTCCTCCGCCGACTAGGCCGAAGCCCAAGTCAGCCGGCCCACCTCCCCGCGCTGTGTCCTTCCAGGAGAACGGGAGCGCGCCGCCGCCCGCAAGGCCGAGTCGGCGGGGACTCTCCCTCCCCGCGCCGCTTGCCCCCTCGCCCAAGCAAGCACCCCCTCCTATAAGTACCCCGCCCCGCCCCTGATTTCCACCACCACCGCCACACCGCGCCGCAACCGGAGCCGCCCCGCGCCGCCCCGCCTTTGCCGCGCCACCGCCGCCCGTTGCTGCATCGCCGCTGCCACGACGCCCCTGCCACCCGCGCCGCCCACCACTGCAGCCCCGCCTCGCTGGAGTCGCCGCCCCGCCTCGTCGGACCTCGCTGGAGGTAAAGCCGCCGTTCGATTTTTTAAAAGAACCGATCCAGTTTTTTTAGAAAATCCTAGGTTTTTTGAATAGAACTGTTCACCGGTTTTTCTCGGTTTAGTTATTTAGCGGACGTTCGTCCGTACGTTCGTTTTAACGAACGGTGTTCACTCGTTAGCCGCAGATAGCGAATGTTCGTTCGTTAGCCTGTTCGTCAGTTTTTGTTTTTCTCGGATTTTCCGCGATTATTTTCTATTGTGATTTCTGATCCGATTTTCGTTTTAGTTTATCTTTTCGCTCGTTTGTCGGAATGAGGCGATTCAAGCGCCTAGATCTTCGTCTCGAAAACCTCTTTCTATTTAATCAACTTGAACAAGGTTTTGATACTGTAAAATTTACTTTAGTCCAGAATAGTAAACTGACCTTATTTCTTTCGCAGTTTGAGTTTCGTTGCCCCATTTGGTTTGATTCTTTTTGCAAACCGGAGTTCTTAAGTCGAACTTTATGGTTAGACCTTCTTATTTGAGTTTTATCCATGCTTATTTGCTTGATTTCTTATGTATGCTATTGCTTGTTTGCGATAGAATACCCGGAGTGCGAAGTGTGCTACTTTGAATCTTTAGGTTTTGCGGATCATCAGCAAGGCAAGTAACACTTTGATCATACCCCTTTATCACCCAATTTTTATGCATTAGCTCCAATCCTCAAACATAACATGATTAAGATGTGATAAACTTGTGGGTTGGGAAGTTGTTAATGAGGTAGAACCTATTGCCCTGTTATTATCAAACCCTTGGGAGTTACTTCTACGTATTGCTTATATTGCTATGCTATGCTCGTAGACGTGGTTTGGGTGAGTGAAATCCATGAGAGATATGAGATTGTTAATTAATGGTTCAACTTAAGGTGCCAACTTGAATACACATCTGGGTGGATTGTTTGTCGGGCACCTGGAGAATCCAGTGTTGTCCTAGGATATCCCGGAGTACCCGTGTGATAATCCTAAGGTCCGCCACCCAGGCTCAAAGGGAACTGAGATATTTCATGCTAGAAACTTTCATGTGCATCCACATGATATTATGGGCTCTAGCATAGCTGAGTAAGTTACATGAGCTCTCGAAGAGGTGGATCAGCAGGTAGAGGGATGTAGGTTGGTATGGTCTGCCCGGAGTAAAGAGTAAATGTTTCTGAAAGACTGTGTCTCGGTCATCCGTTTCTCAAACACCCTGTAGTGCGAGAAATCCAACGGAGGAGATCGGGTCTTGTGGGGAAAAGTGCACAAACCTCTGCAGAGCGTACAATCTAACCATGGTTAGCCGTGTCCCCGGTTATGGACAATTCTTGAGTATCTAGTACTTGGATTATCATATGTATCTCATCACTCTAAATTAATATTGTTGGGTTGATAATTACTTTTAATTGGGATTGAGTTGGAGGAACCTTCTCAATGATGTTTCAACTACCATGATACTTAAATAAAATCTATTCCTTTGTTGTAGGGAAAATTGGTTTTTCGCAAAAACTATAACCATAGAGCTTTCCACCAGCCAAATATGCATGTAGTGATAGCATTATTCTCTTCTTGCTCTACTGTGTTATATTGCCAGCATATTCCATGTGCTGACCCGTTTTCGGGCTGCAACGTATTATGTTGCGGACTTTTTAGATGAGGAGTAAGGTTCGTTAGGTCGTTGCCGTGCAGCTCAGCTATGCCGTTGGAGTTGATGGACTCAGTTTATCTTCCAAGCCTTCCGCCGTTATCGTATTAGATGGCCTTAAGCCATATTTATTGTAATAAGTTCTCTTTTGAGACATTCGATGTAATAAGTGTGTGATTTCTATTCTGTTATAAATCCTTCGAGTACTGTGTGTGTCAGC
Source organism: Triticum dicoccoides (assembly GCF_002162155.2). Lineage (NCBI taxonomy): Eukaryota > Viridiplantae > Streptophyta > Magnoliopsida > Poales > Poaceae > Triticum > Triticum dicoccoides. The sequence goes on from NC_041384.1 coordinate 308,065,479, forward strand.
ATTACCGATGCAGGGATGACACTGAAGCACAGAGACTTGACCGTTTGAGGTCGGGTCGCTACAGTGAGCGCGTCTACACCAAAATTCTCAAGATGCCTAGACACAACGTCAAGAACAACAACTCCGTGACGCTCAAGCACTTAAGGCACAACAAGCTCTACGCGATTCAAGTCGAGCCATAGCCAACCGAGGCTGACAAGCTCGTGAACATGACGAAGCACTTCGTGAAGAAGTCCGCGAGAAGATTTATAAAGCTCGCGTGCACCGTCAAGTTCCTCCTCGAGCTCGACAAGCTCCTCCACAAGCACGTCAAGAACAACAAGTTCCTCAAGATCATGAAGACAATGGAGATCCTCCATGACAAGAGCAACAAGAGGTTGACAACCCTCCGCGCCAAGAGCACCCCGAGTTGAACAATCATCAACAACATGGGTGTCATCATCCCCGACCCCAACACAATGAAGAGCAACGCCATGGCAAGCTCAAGTTCACCATGCCCAAGTTCAACGGAAGAAATGATCCCGAAGAGTACCTTTCATGGGCATTGAAAGTTGACAAGATCTTTCGTTTGCACAATTATGAAGAAGAGAAGAAGATCATGATGGCATCCCTTGAGTTCCAAGACTATGTCCTCATTTGGTGGGAACAAATCATAGAGCGCCGAGAGGCAAGAGGTGAACCACCCATCACTACTTGGGCGCACGTGAAGGATGTCATGAGAGCACGCTTCGTACCTACATACTACAACAGCGACCTCTTCAAGAAACTCCACCTACTCAAACAAGGAACAAAGAGCATTGAAGAGTACTACAAGGAGATGGAGATTGCAATGATATGAGCCAATGCCACGGAAGATGATGAGCAAACAATGGCACGTTTCTTGAATGGACTCAATCATCCCATCAAGAAGATCGCCGACTTCCAACCATACTCAAATCTCATCGAGCTAATGCACCAAGCTACCAAAGCGGAACGCCAAGTGCTAGATGATTTCAAGTATGCCAAGTTCTCATCCAAGTCCTACGCCTTCTCCAACTACCAAGCTTCGACGACTCCAACACCGACTACAAAGCCTTCTACTACCAACATCGACAAGTCGACTTCCAAGAAAGCTTCGTCAACTACAAGCCATCCAACTACGAGCAACTTCAAGCCGAGAGCTTCATCATCATCAACCCCAACCGATGAGACCGTCAAGACGAGTTCCTTCAAGTGTGTAAAACCCTCGATGCGACTATAGCTCCCACGTGTCGAGGCACGACTTAGAGACATAATCGCATTGAAGGCATATGTCGCAAGTTAGGCAATTATCACAACATCCCATGTAATATAGATAATAAAAGGGGAGATAACATAGTTGGCTTACACTTGCCACGTCAATCAAGGTACATAAATAGCATTACAACATTCAAACACTCATGGCCCGACTACGGCGCCAAAATAAAAGATAACCCAACATGCGACATGGTCCCGATCACCCCAACTGGGCACCACTACTGATCATCAGGGAAAGACACGTAGTATCGTTGAGAGTCCTCGTCGAACTCCCACTTGAGATCAAGCGCATCACCTGGAGCGGAATCATCAGGCCCTGCATCTGATTTGGAAGTAATCTGTGAGCCACAGGGACTCAGCAATCTCGCACCCTCGCGATCAAGACTATTTAAGCTTAATAAGTTAGGCAAGGTAAATATAAGTGGAGCTGCAGCAAGCGACTAGCATATATGGTGGCTAACCTATTCGCAAAAGAGGGCGAGAAGAGGAGGCAAAGCGCGAGTGAGAAACTAGAGAGCAACCTGCGCAAGCATTACTCCAACACCGTGTCCACTTCCCGGACTCCGCCGAGAAGAGGCCATCACGGTAACACACTCAGTTGATTCATTTTAGTTAAGTTAAGGTTCAAGTTATCTACAACCGGACATTAACAAATTCCCTTCTGCCCATAACCGCGGGCACGGCTTTCAAAAGTTCAAATCCCTGCAGGGGAGTCCAACTTAGCCCATGACAAGCTCTCACGGTCAACAAAGGAATAGACCTCCTACCGAGACGTTCCGATCAGACTCGGTACCTCGGTTTTTCAAGACACTTCGACAGGTTAAAACAAATCCAGCAACACCGCCCGAATGTGCCGACAAATCCCGATAGGAGCTGCACATATCTCATTCTCAGGGCACACTCAGATGAGCGCTCCATACAACTAAAACCAAACCTCGAGTTTCCCCGTGGGGGCACTGCACGGGACTCTAGTTTGGACCAACACTCAGAGCAGCACTGGCCCAGGGGGGGCTAAAATAAGATGACCCTCGGGCTCCGGAAACCCAAGGGAAAAAAAGGCTAGGTGGCAAATGGTAAAACCAAGGTTTGGCATTGCTGGAAAAGCTTTAATCAAGGCGAACTATCAAGGGGCTCCCATTATAACCCAACCGCGTAAGGAACGCAAAATCCGGGAACATAACACCGATATGACGGAAACTAGGGCGGCAAGAGTGGAACAAAACACTATGCGAGAGGCCGAGCCTTCCACCCTTTACCAAGTATATAGATGCATTAAGATAACATGGCAATATAATGATATCCCAACAAGTAAATAATGTTCCAACAAGGAATGGTCTCCAATCTTCACCTGCAACTAGCAACGCTATAAGAGGGGCCGAGCAAAGCGGTAACATAGCCAATCAATGGTTTGCTAGGACATGGTGGGTTAGAGGTTTGACATGGCAATTTGGGAGGCATGATAAGCAAGTGGTAGGCATCATAGCATGGCATAGCAAAACAGCGAGCATCTAGCAAAGCAAAGATAGTAGTGATTTCGAGGGTATGATCATCTTGCCTGCAAAGTTGTCAGAGTTGACTGGATCCTCGAAAACAAACTCAACGGGCTCCTCGTTACCGAACCCGTCTCCCGGCTCTACTCAAACAAGACAAACAAGCAAACGGAACACAATCAACCACGTGCAAAGCTCAAACAATAAGATGCAAGGATGGTATGCGATGCGGGATGCGATGCGGGATGCATATGCAAGATTTGACAAGGGAGGCATGAACCTGGCCTCAACCTGGAAATCCAAGTGTGCCACTGGAAAGATGAGATGAAATCGCTTGAAAACGATATAAAGAACGCCGAAATCGGAGTTATGGTTTGGAAATGGCAAGCAATTCAAATATGACCACGTTTTGCGATTTACAGCAAGTAGCCATCTAAATGCAACGAGATGAACATGAACAGCACTCAAACATGACAACAAAATACATGGCAGGAATCCATTCATGATGCTTGACAAAAGTCTAGCACTGAGCAACGGCCAATTCATCCATTAACAGGTTCAAACAAGCATGGCAAAAATGCATTTGGTAAACAGATTTCAGACTTAGTGAAATTAACACTTGTCTGGAATTTCAGATCAGATAGCTCTCTTTGGAGCATGAAAACTACATGCCACAGGACCTGAACATGGCAAAGTAAAGCATGGCATCGAGCTACTCAAAGAGCTTAACAAAAGTCCCTTAGTGACCTTGAGCCAAAAGGGAACAGAAAAAATACAATTGCAAGCATGTGAACATGGCGAAAACATAAACAGATCATAGACTTAGTGAAAACTGGAGCATGCTGAAACAGATATCAAGTAGGCATGTTTATGAGCCCGATGCACTCACTACAGAGAAAGTCATGACAATCTAAGCATACACCCAACAAGAATACACAAAATTCAAGCTAGACATGGCAGAAACAATAGGATAGCATGCACGGATCAACTACAACATCCTCGGCAAAATCACTAACAAGTAGACAATCTGCCCAGATTCACGAAATGACAAAAGTAGAGATCGATTGACTCAAGATGGGTGCTCCATAGTTGCAAACAAAGACATGGATGGATAGAGCACTACAAGATTAACAAAACATCCTTACTGATCATCCTCAAAAGAGGCACGAATCACTAGGAAACAACATGAACATATGGCCATATGAGATAACCAGCTCAAGGACTTAGTGGAAATGCTAAGTCCCTGAAAACAGCATTAACAAATGCCTCACATTGCAAGCTTGTGCTAGTCACCACACACATCACAAAAATACATGGGTTGCACCTCTGGAAAGATGGCAAAACCCTTAACAAAACATATGTAGTGCTCAAGGGCATATCATGCACACAATAATCATGGCAAAAATGACAAATATCTAATTGGAGCAGCAGATCTGACAATTATCTCAAGTAGCACTCTTCTAACAACATTTCGGGCATCAAGATGAACTCAAATGAAAATGATGCAATGAGTTGAAATGATGTGCTCTCTGAGGCGAACATTTTAATATGCTATATGCCCAAAACGGAGCTACGGATGAGGAGTTACGATGCAATGAACATAGCCAAAATATTAGGGTTTCGGGCAAAAGTCAACCCGAGATATTTGGATCTAGATCCAGATCCGGGTGCACGGGTTATGAGGTTGGCTGGAGCTTCGCCGGAGATGGAGGAGAACGGCCGGACGGCGTGGCGTCGAAGGGGGCGCGCGGGCGGTGCGGGTCGGTCGGGCGGCGCCGGCGGGACGGCGGATCGCGGCGGAGGCGGCGGACGCCGGTGGCGGGCGGCGGCCGGAGCGCGGGGAGATGGAGGCGGTCGCGGGCGTCGCGGCTCCGGGCCGGGAGGGCCTCCCGCGGGCTCTCCGGGCTAGCGCGGTAGGTGGAGGCGGCGGCGAACCGGAAGGCGACAAGTGGCGGCGGCGGCGCGGGTCGGACGTGTCCGGCCCGGCGAGTTTTTGTCCAGCGGCGGCGGGTCTGGGATTTTAGGGTTTCGCCCGGGATTTGAAATGTGGGGATCTATATATAGGCATAGAGGGAGCTAGGAGAGTCCAAATGAGGTGCTGTTTTTGGCCGCACGATCGTGATCGAACACTCTAGATGATGGAGAGGGTTTTGGTGGGTCTTGGGCCAAATTGGAGGGGTGTTTGGCTGCAACACACACGAGGCCTTTTCGGTCCCTCGGTTAACCGTTGGAGTATCAAACCAAGTCCAAATGGTACGAAACTTGACAGGCGGTCTACCGGTAGTAAACCAAGGCCGATTGGCAAGTCTCGGTCCAATCCGGAAATGTATAACCCCCACACGCGAAAGAAAGGTAGAAATGACCACCGGAGGAGAACGAAGCGCCGGAATGCAAAACGGACAACGGGGAAAATGCTTGAATGCATGAAATGAACACGTATGCAAATGCAATGCACATGATGACATGATATGAGATGCATGGAAACGACAACAACACACGGAGACAAAAACCCGAACCCGAGAAAATAAAATAACTTAACGCCGGAAACGGCAAGAGTTGGAGTACAAATTGGGTAAATCATATCCGGGGTGTTACAACACTCCACCACTACGAAAGGATCTCATCCCGAGATCTAGGACTAGAAGAACGCCGGGTACTCAGAACGGAGGTGATCCTCGTGTTCCCAGGTAGCTTCACGGTCGGAATGGTGTGACCACTTGACTTTGAGGAATTTGATTGACTTGTTGTGAGTCTTGCGTTCAGTCTCTTCAAGAATAGAAACTGGGTGCTCACGATAAGAGAGATCTTCTTGGAGCTCAATGTCCTCGAAGTTGACGGTGCGGTCAGGAGTCTTGAAGCACTTTCGGAGCTGAGAGACATGGAACATGTCATGAACATTTGCAAAGTTTGAAGGAAGCTCGAGTTGATAGGCGAGATCGCCTCTCTTGCTGACAATCTTGAAAGGTCCCACGTATCTAGGGGAAAGCTTCCCTTTGATACCGAAGCGACGAGTACCTTTCACTGGAGAGACGCGGAGGTAAACATGATCTCCGATCTCGAAGCCAAATCATGGTGCTTACTATCATAGTAGCTCTTCTGGCGGGATTGGGCTGCTTTGAGGTTATCTCGAATGACTTTGCACATTTCCTCTCCCTCTGTGATTAAGTCATTACCGAGAAGCTGACGTTCACCGGTTTCGGACCAGTTGAGAGGGGTACGGCACTTCCTGCCATACAGAATTTCAAATGGGGCCTTGCCCGAACTTGCTTGAAAACTGTTGTTGTAGGAGAATTCATCATATGGAAGACAATCCTCCCACTTCATGCCGAAGGAGATCACGCAAGCCCTGAGCATATCTTCAAGAATCTGATTGACACGCTCGACTTGACCACTAGTTTGAGGATGGAAAGTTGTGCTGAAGCGGATGTTGGTGCCCATGGCCTTCTGAAAAGAATCCCAAAACTTGGAGGTAAAGATGCTGCCACGGTCTGAAGAGATCACTTGTGGGATACCATGCAGAGAGACAATTCGAGAGGTATAGAGTTCCGCCAATTGAGCTGCAGTGATTGACTCTTTGATAGGCAAAAAATGAGCCACTTTAGTGAGTTTGTCGATGACAACGAATATAGCATCATTGCCACGTTTAGACTTTGGAAACCCGGTCACGAAGTCCATCTCAATGTGGTCAAACTTACATTCTGGAATGGCAAGAGGTTGGAGGAGACCAGCTGGCATTTGGTGTTCTGCCTTCACTCTTCTGCAGACATCACACTCATTCACAAATTGAGCAATCTCGCGCTTCATTCGAGTCCACCAATAAGCCTGCTTGAGGTCCTGATACATCTTCGTGCTCCCAGGGTGGATGGAGAGGAGAGAATTGTGAGCCTCGTTCATGATCACTTTACGAAGATCACCTTTGGGCACAACAATATGATCCTCGAAGAAGAGAGTATCCTTGTCATCAAGGCGGTAGCACTTGTACTTGGGTTGACTCTTGGCAATCCCAATCTTCACTTTTTTCACCATAGCATCAAGAAGCTGAGTTTGGTGAATATGGTCTTCCAAGGTAGGAGAGACTTGAAGGTTGGCGAGGAAACCTTGAGGAACAACTTGCAGATTAAGTTTGCGGAAAGCTTCACAAAGCTCGGGTTGATAAGGCTTGAGAATCAGACTGTTGCAGTAAGCCTTTCTGGTCAATGCGTCAGCAATCACATTGGCCTTGCCTGGAGTATACTCGATACTCGGATTATACTCTTGAATCATTTTGACCCATCGAGTTTGCCTGAGGTTGAGATTAGGCTGAGTGAAGATGTACTTGAGACTCTTGTGGTCAGTGAAGATGTCCACTTTTCTTTCCAATAAGAGATGTCTCCAGGTCAAAAGAGCATGCACAACTGCCGCCAACTCGATATCATGAGTGGGGTAGTTCTTCTCATTGGGCTTCAATTGGCGAGAGGTATAAGCAACAACTTTCTTCTCTTGCATCAACACTGTGCCAAGACCTTGGAGAGAGGCATCACAAAAGACCTCGTACGGCTTGGATTCATCAGGCGGAGTCAGAACTGGAGCAGTGATCAATTTGTCTTTCAAAGTGTTGAAAGCAATGTCACACTCCGGAGACCGAACGTACTTGACGTGCTTCTGGAGAAGATTTGAGAGAGGCTTCACGATCTTAGAAAAGTTTTCAACGAATCTTCGACAATAGCTTGCGAGACCGAGGAAGCTACGGAGTTGCTTCACGTTCTGAGGAGGTTCCCAATTCACAATTGCAGACACCTTCTCAGGATTCACCGCAATTCCCTTGGCCGAGATGATATGACCAAGATAAAGAACCTCATCGAGCCAAAATTCACACTTGGAGAACTTGGCGTAGAACTGGTGTTCCCTCAGCTTATCGAGTACCAAACGCAAGTGCTTGGCATGATCTTCCTTGTTCTTCGAGAAAACTAGAATGTCGTCGAGATAGACCAAAACGAAGTCATTGGTGTAGGCGTTGAAGATGAAGTTCATCATGCGAGAGAAAGTCGGAGGAGCGTTGACGAGGCCAAAAGACATGAAAGTGTACTCATAAGAACCATAGCTTGTCCTGAAAGCCGTCTTGGGAATATCTTGCTCACGGATTCGAATCTGATGATAACCCATATGGAGATCAAGCTTGGAGAATACTTGGGCACCTTTGAGTTGTTCGAACAGCTCATTGATGTTGGGAAGTGGGTATTTGTTCTTGATGGTCTTCTTGTTCAATGGACGGTAATCAACACAAAGTCGGTCCGGTCCATCCTTCTTCTTCACAAAAAGAACACCACAACCCCACGGAGAAGAACTAGGCCGGATGAGACCCATTCTCTCTTGAATATCGAGTTGCTTCTTCAGCTCCTTCAACTCTTTAGGTCCGAGCTTGTAAGGACGCTTGCACACAGGTTCCGTACCAGGCTCAAGATCAATGACGAATTCAAATGGCCGGTGCGGAGGCATTCCTGGAAGCTCTTCTGGAAAGACGTCTTGATATTCGCAAACATTGGAATTTGCGAGATGGCATCGAGTTCACCCTTCTCATTGAGAGAAAACAGACGGATGGTATTATCCCAAGCAGCAAAGACAATTACATCCTCAGACGAATGAGTCAACTGAATCTTCCTGGCAGCACAATCAAGATGCGCCTTGTGCTTAGAAAGCCAATCCATCCCGAGAATAAGATCAATATCCGAGTTACCAAGAACAATTGGGGAAGAAAGGAACTTGTAGTCGTGCATGGTGATAGTGACCTCCGGGACGCAGGTGTTAGCTATCATCTACTTGCCCGGTGACACAATTTGCAAGGAACTTTGCAGATACTAATAATCGCACTCATATTTTGATGCAAAAGGTTTGGAAATGAAACAATGCGATGCACCAGTGTCAAAAAGAACTTTTGTAGGAATATCATTAACATGAAGGTTACCCATGCTGACATCTGACGAATCCTTTGCCTGAGCTACGTTCATCAAGTTGACCTTGGAGTGCTTGGGGTTATGCTTGACCACAGCTGTACTTGCCGATCTGACTAGAGGAGGAGGAGGAAGACGCCTCTGGTTGAGACACTTTTTGGCATAGTGACCCTTCTGTTGGCACTTGTTGCACGTGACCTCTGAAAGTGGACGGTGATACGTAGCACTCAATCTTGGAGCTTGAGACGAAGTCTTGTTGTGAAAGCCAGTGTTGGGTGGGTGGGAAGATCCACTGCCACCTTTGCTCTTCTGCTGATACGGCTGACGGAACGGAGGAGGAGAAAGCCAATACTTCTCCTGCTTAGCCACTTGAGCAGAGGAAGAAGGAGTAGTGTCTCTGACTCGCTTCTTGGAAGCATCACACCTCAGTTGAGCAGCCTCTTGTTTCAATGCCATGTTGTAGAACTCATCGTACCTCAAGGGCTCGAAGAGAACAAGAGCTAGCTGGATTTCTTCTCTGAGACCACCCCTGAACTGGTATATCATGCTCTTCTCATCAGGGACGTCCTGCTTGGCAAAGTGGGCGAGCTTCTGAAACAACTTGTTGTAGTCATAGACAAACAAAGAGCCTTGCTTCAGGTTGCGGAATTCCTCATGCTTGCTTTCAACCACGCTCTGAGGGATATGGTGAGCTCTGAAATCTTGACGGAATTCATCCCAGGTAATCGCACGTCCACCTCTGGAATCCTTGTACTGCTAAAACCATTCTACAGCTTGATCTTTGAGTTGGAAGGAAGCGAACTTGACGAAGTCCTCAGGCCTGACGTTACTGCACTCGAAATGCTTGCATAGTTCCACGAGCCAATCGTTAGCATCAGTTGCCTCAACACAATTGCTGAAAGTCTTTGGCCCGTTAGCAAGGAACTGGTTGAGTGTAGCAAAGTGATTCTGATTGTTGCCTTGGTTGCCTTGGTTGCCTTGATTGCGCTCTTGAAGAATTTGCATGATCAACTGTGTGTTTGCATTGGTTGCGGCCATCACAGCTTGCCATGCCTCTGTAGGAGGTGGAGGTGGTGGCGGATCCTGATTCTGATTCTAATTGGTGCTCTTAGCGGGAGCCATCCTGAAGAGGTTGACCACCATTAGCACATAGACAGGTAAAATGAAGCTCAATCCATCGGAATGAAAATTGCGACATAAAGTCTTCACATCCGAACAAAATGAACGAATGCATTCCTCTTGAAATGGTCACATATCCATAAATTGAGAAGCCACTTAGAATTTAGGTAGAGAAATAAATCAACCAGGTACGGATCAAGAACGAATACTCGGTAAGAAATCCCAATCTCAAACTAAATATCCGTGGAAGAAGAGCTAGAGCTACAAGAATTCCCACATATGAAACTCCCGAACCTTTCCGGTTATGCAATCAGGTGTTGGGGATACAGGGGAAGCATAATATCTCACCCAAATCTAGCAAATCCTACATCCAGCTGTATCCATCCTTCAACACATAACCGAGAAAAACTTCGGAAACCATCTACCTCAACCTTCGAAAAGCATCCGTTATACAAGTTATGGTGATACTCCCAAACTCCCACCCCAGTACTGGGTGGCGTCGAGGTTATCTCACCAACGAACTGCATAAAAGAGATTTTCGATGTCGGCGTACTAAACTCAGGTATTCCAGAACTGCAACGATAAAATTATGGCGACAACACCTCAGAGCTCAACTCCCCGGGACACTTCCACAAAACCCCTGACAGGAGGCACCAAGACAATGTTCTCATCATAAAACCATCGGAACGATTCCAAGATACCTGCGTGATCCTAAAATTTTTTTAGTGAAATTTGAGAAGAGAGGGAAGTAAAAGAATTCCTAAACTCTCCGATATATAATTCCTAAATGACTCAAACATTTTTCTAGACACAACTCGGCTGCTAAAAACGATCAAGCAATGGGGCTCCTAAGGTCGGGGAAGGCTCTGATTACCAACTTGTAACACCCTCGATGCGACTATAGCTCCCACGTGTCGAGGCACGACTTAGAGACATAATCGCATTGAAGGCATATGTCGCAAGTTAGGCAATCATCACAACATCCCATGTAATATAGATAATAAAAGGGGAGATAACATAGTTGGCTTACACTCGCCACGTCAATCAAGGTACATAAATAGCATTACAACATTCAAACACTCATGGCCCGACTATGGCGCCAAAATAAAAGATAACCCAACATGCGACATGGTCCCGATCACCCCAACTGGGCACCACTACTGATCATCAGGGAAAGACACGTAGTATCATTGAGGGTCCTCGTCGAACTCCCACTTGAGATCAAGCGCGTCACCTGGAGCGGAATCATCAGGCCCTGCATCTGATTTGGAAGTAATCTGTGAGCCACGGGGACTCAGCAATCTCGCACCCTCGCGATCAAGACTATTTGAGCTTATAGGTAAGGCAAGGTAATATATGTGGAGCTGCAGCAAGCGACTAGCATATATAGTGGCTAACCTGTTCGCAAAAGAGAGCCAGAAGAGGAGGCAAAGCGCGAACGAGTAACTAGAGGGCATCCTGCGGCAAGCATTACTCCAACACCGTGTCCACTTCCCGGACTCCGCCGAGAAGAGGCCGTCACGGTAACTCACACGGTTGATTCATTTTAATTAATTTAAGGTTCAATTTATCTACAACCGGACGTTAACAAATTCCCATCTGCCCATAACCGCGGGCACAGCTTTCGAAAGTTCAAATCCCTGCAGGGGAGTCCCAACTTAGCCCATGACAAGCTCTCACGGTCAACGAAGGAATAGACGTCCTCTCAACCGGTACCTCGGTTTTTCAAGACACTTCGACAGGTTAAAACAAATCCAGCAACACCGCCCGAATGTGCCGACAAATCCTGATAGGAGCTGCACATATCTCGTTCTCAGGGCACATTCAGATGAGCGCTCCATACAACTAAAACCAAACCTCGAGTTTCCCTGAGGGGGCGCTGCACGGGACTCTAGTTTGGACCAACACTCAGAGGAGCACTGGAGCAGGGGGGCTAAAATAAGATGACCCTCGGGCTCCGGAAACCCAAGGGAAAAAAGGCTAGGTGGGAAATGGTAAAACCAAGGTTGGGCTTTGCTGGAAAAGCTTTAATCAAGGCAAACTATCAAGGGGTTCCCATTATAACCCAACCGCGTAAGGAACGCAAAATCCGGGAACATAACACCGATATGACGGAAACTAGGGCGGCAAGAGTGGAACAAAACACTAGGCGAGAGGCAGAGCCTTCCACCCTTTACCAAGTATGTAGATGCATTAAGATAACATGGGAATATAATGATATCCCAACAAGTAAATAATTTTCCAACAAGGAACGGTCTCCAATCTTCACCTGCAACTAGCAACACTATAAGAGGGGCCGAGCAAAGCGGTAACATAGCCAATCAACGGTTTGCTAGGACATGGTGGGTTATAGGTTTGACATGGCAATTTGGGAGGCATGATAAGCAAGTGGTAGGCATCGTAGCATGGCATAGCAAAACAGCGAGCATCTAGCAAAGCAAAGATAGTAGTGATTTCGAGGGTATGATCATCTTGCCTGCAAAGTTGTCAGAGTTGACTGGATCCTCGAAAGCAAACTCAACGGGCTCCTCGTTAGCAAACTCGTCTCCCGGCTCTACCCAAACAAGACAAAGAAGCAAACGGAACACAATCAACCACGTGCAAAGCTCAAACAATAAGATGCAAGGATGGTATGCTATGCGGGATGCGATGCGGGATGCATATGCAAGATTTGACAAGGGATGAATGAACCTGGCCTCAACATGGAAATCCAAGTGTGCCACTGGAAAGATGAGATGAACTCTCTTGAAAACGATATAAAGAACGCCGGAATCGGAGTTACGGTTTGGAAATGGCAAGCAATTAAGATATGACCACGTTCTGCGATTTACAGCAAGTAGCCATCTAAATGCAACGAGATGAACATGCTACAACACTCAAACATGACAACAAAATACATGGCAGGAATCCATTCATGATGCTTGACAAAAGTCTAGCACTGTGCTACGGCCTATTCATCCATTAACAGGTTCAAACAAGCATGGAAAAAATGCATTTGGTAAACAGATTTCAGACTTAGTGAAATTAACACTTGTCTGGAATTTCAGATCAGATAGCTCTCTTTGGAGAATGAAAACTACATGCTACAGGACCTGAACATGGCAAAGTAAAGCATGGCATCGAGCTGCACAAAGAGTTTAACAAAAGTCCCTTAGTGACCTTGAGCCAAAAGGGAACAGAAAATACAATTGCAAGCATGTGAACATGGCAAAAACATAAACAGATCACAGACTTAGTGAAAACTGGAGCATGCTGAAACAGATATCAAGTAGGCATGTTTACGAGCTCGATGCACTCACTACAGAGCAAGTCATGACAATCTAAGCATACACCCAACAAGAATACACAAAATTCAAGCTAGACATGGCAAGAACAATAGCATAGCATGCACGGATCAACTACAACATCCTCGGCAAAATCGCTAACAAGTAGACAATCTGCCCAGATTCACGAAATGACAAAAGTAGAGCTCGATTGACTCAAGATGGGTGCTCCATAATTGCAAACAAATACATGGATGGATAGAGCACTACAAGATTAACAAAACATCCTTACTGATCATCCTCAAAAGAGGCACGGATCACTAGGAAACAAGATGAACATATGGCCATATGAGATAACCAGCTCAAGGACTTAGTGGAAATGCTAAGTTCTTGAAAACAGCATTAACAAATGCCTCACATTGCAAGCTTGTGCTAGTCACCACACACATCACAAAAATACATGGGTTGCACCTCTGGAAAGATGGCAAAACCCTTAACAAAACATATGTAGAGCTCAAGGGCATATCGTGCACACAATAATCATGGCAAAAATGACAAATATCTAATTGGAGCAGCAGATCTGACAATTATCTCAAGTAGCACTCTTCTAACAGCATTTCGGGCATCAAGATGAACTCAAATAAAAATGATGCAGTGAGTTGAAATGATGTGCTCTCTGTGGCGAACATTTTGATATGCTATATGCCCAAAACGGAGCTACGGATGAGGAGTTACGATGCAATGAACATAGCCAAAATATTAGGGTTTCGGGCAAAAGTCAACCCGAGATATTTGGATCTAGATCCAGATCCGGGTGCACGGGTTATGAGGTTGGCCGGAGCTTCACCGGAGATGGAGGAGAACGGTCGGACGGCGCGGCGTCGAAGGGGGCACGTGGGCGGCGCGGGTCGATCGGGCGGCGCCGGCGGGACGGCGGAT
>NC_041384.1:308079710-308151248 GCF_002162155.2 Triticum dicoccoides
GGCGTCGCGGCTCCGGGCCGGGAGGGCCTCCCGCGGGCTCTCCGGGCCGGCGCGGTAGGTGGAGGCGGCGGCGTACCGGAAGGCGACAAGTGGCGGCGGCGGCGCGGGTCGGACGTGTCCGGCCCGGCGAGTTTTTGTCCGGCGGCGGCGGATCTGGGATTTTAGGGTTTCGCCCGGGATTTGAAATGTGGGGATCTATATATAGGCATAGAGGGAGCTAGGAGAGTCCAAATGAGGTGCAGTTTTTGGCCGCGCGATCGTGATCGAACGCTCTAGATGATGGAGAGGGTTTTGCTGGGTCTTGGGCCAAATTGGAGGTGTGTTGGGCTGCAACACACACGTGGCCTTTTCGGTCCCTCGGTTAACCGTTGGAGTATCAAACGAAGTCCAAATGGTACGAAACTTGACAGGCGGTCTACCGGTAGTAAACCAAGGCCGCTTGGCAAGTCTCGGTCCAATCCAGAAATGTTTAGTCCCCACACACGAAAGAAAGGTAGAAATGACCACCGGTATCAAACGAAGCGCCAGTATCAAACGAAGCGCCGGAATGCAAGACGGACAACGGGGAAAATGCTCGAATGCATGAGATGAACACGTATGCAAATGCAATGCACATGATGACATGATATGAGATGCATGACAACGACAACAAAACACGGAGAAAAAAACCCGAACCCGAGAAAATAAAATAACTTAATGCCGGAAACGGCAAGAGTTGGAGTACAAATTGGGTAAATCATATCCGGGGTGTTACAAAGTGCTTCACTTGTAGAGGCCGAGGCCACAAGTCCTATGAGTGCACCAACAAGCGAACCATGGTCTTCAACGACGATGGCACTTATGACTCCATGAGTGAAGGCAAAATGGAAGCCCTTGAGCAAGTGGCCATGCACCTCCAAGTGAACAATGAAGAAGAACAAGTCTTCTGCGATGAAGACTCAAGTCCCGCCCTTGTTGTCTCCAAAGTATTGACTCTCCAACATCACCAAGAAGAAGACCAACGATGCCACATATTCCACACCAAGGCCGGCATCAATGGACGATCCGTCAAGGTCATCATCGATGGAGGGAGTTGTCATAATCTCGCAAGTGAAGAACTTTACTCCAAGCTCCAATTGCCCAAGATGAAGCATCCACATCCATACAAAGTGCAATGGCTTAGTGACTCCGGCACCATCCAAGTCGAGCACCGAGTACAAGTCTCCTTCAAAATCGGCGCCTATGAAGACACCTTGGAGTGCGATGTCGTTCCAATGACCATTTTTCATCTTCTCCTTGGACGGCCATGGCAATTCGATAGAGGAGTCATCCACAACGGCCGAACGAACCACTACATCTTCAAGATGAAGGGCAAGGAGTACGTCCTCCGTCCAATGTGGCCAAGTCAAGTGATCGCCGACAAGAAAGCCACCCATCATGGAGATCATAATGAGAGAGCGAGCTACAAAAAAGAGAGTGAGCGCCACAAGCCCAAATCAAGTGCCTCCACGATGAGCGAAACAAGAACCTAGTTATATTTGCCACCAAACATGAGATAAGAGAAGTGTGTGAGAACCCATCTAGTGTCCTACACTACGTCCTCGTGTACAAGGACAATGCACCACAAACTAACACTTCTCACACTCTTCCTCTAGTGCTATCTTCTCTTTTGCAGGAATTTCACGATGTTTTCCCCGATGAGCTACCTGCGGGTCTACCTCCTCTATGAGGCATTGAGCACCGAGTCGACCTCATCCCTGGAGCACCGCTTCCGAACAAATCTCCCTACCGCGTCGACCCCGAATAAACCAAAGAAATACAAAGGCAAGTAAAGCTTCTCGTCTCCGTTGGCAGCTTCGATGCCCAGCTCATAGAGCTGGAGGAACTCCGTAGGGTCGGCCGTGCCATCGTAACAAGGAGGCAGGTCTGGCTTGAACTTGCCGGGCCACACGATGCTGCGTAGCTCGGTGGTGAAGGCACGGAAGCCTGCTGTGGCCACGGGAGGCCTTGGGTGATGGAGAGCTTGGTCTTGCATGTCCCCACGCGCTGTAGCTGGGAGCAGCGCGGGGTCTTGACGCGCGGCAGCAGGAGCATGGTCGCGACGTGCTGGAGCAGGGAGCGCCTGGGCAGCTTCTTGCGGGCGAGGGACTTCTTGGCAGCTCTGCTCTTGCCGCGCTGGCACCTGACGGAGCGGGTTCCGCCCAGGGGCCACGCGCCTTGGAGCCATGGCGCCTTCTTGAGGAGGAGGCGGCTGGGGCGCCGCCGGAGCTTCGTCGCCCGTGCGGGGCGGGGTGCGGTGCAGCGGAACGGACGGCGCAGGAGAGCCCCCTGCGGCGTGGACGAGCTCGGCGACGCGGTCGAGCCATTCTTCGTAGACGTCGTCGACGGGACGGTAGCGCAGGAGCTCATTTTCCACGATGATCGCAGCTCGAGCCTCCATGGGTGCGCGGAGCACGCGGGACGAAGAACCAGCTGGGGTGAGCGAGGGATTAGCGGTGCGGCCGTCTTGCCGCACGGACGGATGCTGAGACGACGCTTGAAGCTCGTTCCCCGCCGGGCCGGTGGTAGCGTTGACGGCAGATGACGGGGAACGGCAAGGACGACCGCCAACAGGAGCCGTCTGGGCGACGCGGAAAGCGAGAGCGGCCCGGCGCTCGGCGCGGGCCCGACGAGCGTCAGACATGGACGCGATGGTCGGAGGAGAACGGGGTGGTGGAAGACGAATTCTGGCGCACCCCTACCTGGCGCGCCAAATGTTAGATTTCGGATTCCGGTAGACCCTTGAGGTTCGAACACTGGGGTGCGCGCGGAGATTTCGCCTTCTACCTACCTGCGCCCCTCCGCCTCGCTAAGATCTAAGCTATGGAAAGAACAGCACAAGAGACACAGGGTTTATACTGGTTCAGGCCACCGTTGTGGTGTAATACCCTACTCCAGTGTGTGGTGTGGTGGATTGCCTCTTGGGCTGATGATGATGAGCAATACAAGGAAGAACAGCCTCGCGAGGGTCTGTTCTCTCTCTCTCTCCTCTCGATTCTCTCTCCGATTTCCATCATAGCTAGTTTCTCTCTTGGCTTCTAGATTATCCCTTCTTGATTCCGATTTCCATCAACCTACCTTGGGGGTGGCTAGTCCTATTTATAGGCAAAGGCCCTGGGCCTCTTCCCAAATATTGAGCGGGAAGGGCGCCAACAATTGGCCATTTTGAAGGGGAACATCTCGTACACTTATCCTGACTAAAGTTGGTCCTCGCCTGCCAAAGGCTCTGGTGGTGACGCTGGCTTGGGCTCCACAATGATTTCCTCCCTGTCGTTGGACTGGTCTTGGTCTCATTGCATCGAAATGGGTGCCTTTGCTTGATGCTCTCGCCTGCGCTTGCTCCCTTTGCACCAAAGAGGAAAGGAGGACAATGCGCGTGCTGGCGCCCGCCTGGCACCCTTGGTTGTCATGGCTTGCGTCACAGGCACCTTATGAGGTACCCCGCCTTGATCTTGCCGCCTCCTCGCGAGCCAGCCTGACGAGGCCATGCCTGAGGAAGCTCCGTGTCGTCCGCCCCGCGAGGCTTGGCCCCTCGCGAGGGTCTTGGGTCTCTGTTGATGAAGATGGGCCGTGCTGGGCCCCCCTTTGAGCCACGCCGCAGGCCGCAGGCAGGCAAGTCTGGGGACCCCCGTTCCCAGAACGCCGACAGTAGCCCCCAGGCCCAAGGCGCGCCCGGACTTGGCCGTGCAGGGAGGCGGAAGGGCAAGAGCGAAGCGCCGCGGGCCCTAACAACCTGCGGCCTTGGGCGCCGCGTGGCGATTGACTGGACGTGGGCGCCTCAGCAACCGCGCGAGTTGATAAGGGAGCGGCATCTGCCTAGGCTTTGCTTTTTTTCTTTCTCCGGTTGCTGCTCAGATCCCCTTTCTTGCGCCTCTCCTTCCTTCCTCCAAAATTTCCAGATCTACTTCGACCGCGTGACCTAGGAAGCCATGGCGCCTCGTCAGTCCCCGGCCGGAGCTTGGTACTCGTCTGCCCTGGACTCGCCGAACGTGTCGGAGGCGAGCCTCGCCCGGTTGCGCCGGATGGCGGCGGCGCAGGGCATCGACGGGGCGAAGGTGTTCAAGGCCGGCTCTGCCACACCTGAGGGCCAAGGGAGCACCTTCTATCCTTTCTTTGTAAGCGCCATTGCTGCTGGCCTGGTGCCTCCCTTCTCCGAGTTCTTCTTCTCTGTCCTCCGCCATTATAAGCTACAGGCTCTGCATCTCCACCCCAACTCTGTCCTTCTCTTGGCAATCTTCGCCTATTACTGCGAGGCTCACGTAGGGGTGCAGCCCTCAGTGGCCTTGCTGCGCCACTACTTCTACCTCCGGACCTCTCACGGTCCTGCTTCCGCGTGCGCGAGCTTCATCGCCTACGGTGGCGCCATTGCCATTTTGAACCCCGAGAAAAGGATTGAGGGCTTCAGGAGCAAGTGGGTCTTGGCAGATGCTGGGCGCATCCACCCTCGGCTGATCTTGCCCACGGAGCAACCCACGAGCTCCAGCGATTGGGGTCGAGCGGAGCTCGCGGACCCCCGCTTGAAGCCGGTGTTGGAGAAGATGGACGCGGATCTCAGGCCAACCAACATGGCGGCGGCGAAGCTGACCGGCACGTCGCTGCTGAGGGAATTCCTAGAGCACCAGCTGGCTCCGCTTCGGCGGTACTCACTTCCGATGTGGAGGCCCCATCCGAGCCCCGCGGCCTTGGCCGACGAAGATCTGGCTGCGGTCCTCCAATCTCTGGTCGGGGGCGATGTGGCGAGGTTGGAGGGCGCTCCTACGCCCTTGTTCCTCCGCGACGACTAGGAGCAAGTAGTGGAGTCCATGCCCGTCTTCAAAGGGGACGGGCCCGTGCCCATGGAAACTCCTAGGGAATCGGTGGACGTGTCCTCCGACGACTCCAGCGAAGAGGAGGAAGGAGGGGAGCGGGAAAAAGGGCCTGACTCCGAGGCGACTGACGGAGAGTCGAGGGCTCCCCTCCCCCGGCGCAGGTCCCTTGCTCTCCGCCTCTTTCCCAGTGATGACGACGAGGATGATGACGAGAAGGGCGGTGGGAGCTTGCCCCCAATCCTGAAGAAGGACAGGACCGGGCTGATCTCCCGCGGGTCTGCCTCGGCCCC
The DNA here is from genome assembly GCF_002162155.2 of Triticum dicoccoides. Classification (NCBI taxonomy): domain Eukaryota; kingdom Viridiplantae; phylum Streptophyta; class Magnoliopsida; order Poales; family Poaceae; genus Triticum; species Triticum dicoccoides. The sequence continues at coordinate 308,084,827 of NC_041384.1, forward strand.
GAGGCGGACCGTAGACGCGCCTTCCGCTCCCGAGCTTCCCAAGGTTGACCCTTCCAGCCGGCTTTCAGGCTTCAAAGTTGGCCGGAGGCTGCCTGAGCTCACTTGCGATGACCCGTAAGCGCTTGATTCTTTTCTTTATTTCTTGTTCTGCTACTGAGGCTTGACGTCCACATCTCTTGGACAGGCTGGCGCCCGTAGCAAAGAAGCCGAAGGGAGCTCCTGAGGTTCCATCCGTGGCAGCACCTCTGCCCACGAAGGAAGGTGACCGCGACGCACGGGCTTCTCCTTCCCGGTCGTCCTCGCGAGGCCTGGCTGAGCCGACTGGGGCGAGCTCAGCCCCCATGGCCCAAGTGACTCCCGAGGTGCCTTTTCCTGCTGCCGCCACTACAGCCGTTGGGGCACAGCACGCTCCGCCTCAGGATGTTGTGGTCGTGCTGCCGCCTTCTCCTCCTACTCCATCGACTATTGTCTCTCCGACTCCTCCTGCCATTCTGGCTCGTGCTGCTGCTAAGCTGGACCGGCTGCGGCAGGATCTTCTTGGCGCCGACCCTTGCTTGGTGGCCGGGCGCTTGGAGCTGGCTTTAGGATGGGTTCGCTCCGACGCTTCGATTCGGGCGGCGCTGGTCCAGGCCTCGACAGCTTGCGATGAGGAGAGGCAGGCCGTCCTTGAGGCGAAGGCTGCTCGTGACGCAGCCCTGGGAGAGGTGGCCGACGTCCGTCGTCGCTACAAGGTGCTGGAGGACGAGCTGCAAGGCCTGCGGGACCAACTCGCGAAAGAGGCCCGCCTTCGCCAAGAGCAGGAAGAAGGCGTGAAGGCTCGCGAAGCGGCCATCAAGGAGAGGGAGATCAAGCTCAGGAGGCGCTGTGACCGCCTAGGCACGCTGGAGCAGGAGTTGGGGGCGAGGAAGGTCGAGTTGGACGACAAGGCCCAGGTTCTTGCCGAGGACCGCGTGGCCTTCGCGGAGATGGAGGCGAAGGCTCGCTCCTCGCTGAGGACGCTTTACGACAGTGGCCTGGAGAGCCCGCTGGCTGGCGCCGAGGACGGCCCCGCCAAGCTGCTTCCCTTCCTGGTTCGTGCTCTTGAAGATGTCGCCCTTGGCCTTGGCCCCACGGCCGAGGCCGAGGCGCATGTCATGTCTTCTGCAGCGCTGACGCGGGTCCTCACAAACATCTACCTTCGCGATCCCGACGTCGACCTCGACAGCCTGCTGGAGCCAGTAAGCGGCGAGCGTGCCGCTGCCGCTGCCGAGGCCGTGAAGGATCGCACGGAGGCTCTGCTGGGGAAGTTCCGGGCCTTCAGCACCAAGCTGAAGCAAGGCACTGCCGATCCCGCTGCTCCATGAGGCAAACCCACTCCGCACTGCTCCACCGCCGACAAGTGACTCCGTTGTGGCTCCTGTCCTGCCTTTAATTCCTGCACATGTATCATGCCTCGGGGAGGCGTTTAAACTTACGTTTGGCATTGAGATAACAGTGTGGACTGTAATATTTTCTTTTGAATTCCTTGAAATTTACGCTTTTCCTTCCTACTTGCTTATGTTCTACGCCGGCAGAGCCCGGCCCCGCGCATACCTCAGCCGCCGTTAGCCCCGACTGGAAACCAGAACGGGACCAAGGGGTGAGGGGCTACATGACAAGTTAGGCTCCTGAGTCGCGATGCTTAGGAGTCCCCCTTGGCGCACGAACAGCAAGTAGGGAGGTGTGATGTGGGTGGATCTACCGTTCTACGTCTGCAGAGCCCGGCCGCGCGCATACCTCAACCGCATTAGCCTTTCGGAACTAAGGAGTGAGGGGCTACATGACCAGTTAGGCTCTTGAGTCACGATGCTCAGGAGTCCCCCTTGACGCTCAAACAGCCTTCGTACCTTGGCTCCGCTCAGGGAGAGACACGCGACGAACCAGGCCCGAGGGGGGGCCTGGCTGGGTGGCGTGCGTCTGGGCGTGACCCAGGCGCAGCCCCCGTGCCCAGCCCCCTCGCGCGGCACTCCCGAGGGAGGCGTTACGATGAGGATAGGCAGTGAGCTCTGGGCTCCCTAAGGTTGATGCGGCCCGACGGCCACCCTCAGTTGTTTATCACCAGCGCGGAGCATAGCGCTTCCGTATGTGTACGGGCATAGCCGCTCCTCGGCAGTGTCGTCAGCCAGCATGGAGCATGGTGCTTCCACTGGTATGTGGGAGGGGTCTCCCCTCCGAGAGGAGCCCCGCCCTAACACGTGGCTGGCACGGTAGGGCCTGGCGAGGTGTATCTGGGCACCCGTGAGCCAGCGCGGGACTCACGGGGCCCTACCTCTAGGCGGGTTGCGCCCGGCACTAGGCCTTATCTTGTGATGTGTCCCTGCAAATTTGGTTAGATGCCGGCACTCAACGTCCTCGGGTCCCGGCCCTCGAGCTGGTCTCAGCCGTCACTGGTATGCCAGGTCGCGATGCCGTGGACAAGGCCAGAGGGTGAGGGCTGGAGAGCCAGTAAGAGCCCTGAGTCACGATGCTCAGGTACCCCCTCTTTAATGTGCAAGTGGTCGACATGGAGAAGAAGAGGTGCCATGGACAGGCATCAAATAATCAAGCATGGTGGGTCGAACGCATAGCCGGAAATAAACGCAAAACGGATACATGCCGCTGGGTCTGGCCCGAGCGACTTGGGGATGATGCAACCCGTGGGGCGCCCCCAACAAAGCAAGCTAACAACATGAAACAAAAGGGATACATGCCGCAGGGACGGACCCACGCGGCCTGGGGGGGCGCTCCCAGCTGGAAATGAAACTTGAAAGATGTCACCTGATGATGTTGAGGACGAAGGAGTGTTGGTGTAGTAGACTCGGTGGGCTGCGGAAGCCGATCCTCATGAGCCCCCAGGCCCAGGGGCCTCGGAAGGCTCCGGAGGCGATGGTGGTTCCTTGCGGACCATCTCCATCTCCGCCAGGGCTGCGGAACGCCTGGCCTCCTGAGCTTCCATGATACCCCTCATGAGGCGCTGGTACGTGGCAGCCGCGTTCGGCAAGCCGTAAGGCATGCGAACGTAGCTGTGGGGTGGACCTTCGCAGTGCCCCACTCGCGACGGCCAGAGGCGCTCCAGAGAGGCGACTCGATTGAGCCCTGGTATGTCGATGCAGACGCGCAGCCCACCATCCTCGCCTGGATGGGGAGCCACAGCTGGTAGGCGGCGGCCACCTTTCATGACTCTTGACTCCTGTAGCTCCTGAATGGCCTTGCTGACGAACTCCTGAGGATTTGGCTCTCCTTGCCTTACTCCTTCCTGAGGGAAACGTGCTTCGAAACACGCCTCCATGTGGTGCCCAAGCGCCTCCCTCGTGACCTTAGCCAGGTCGGTGGCCCTCCAGGGGAGAGCCCCCCGAGCCCTGCATGAGGAGGGCGCTGGGCGCGCTTTCCTATGCGATGGAAGGAGGTCCCCCTGGGCAGGCGCGGGCCCTGAGGGGCCTGCCTCCTGAGGGGCCGGGCCGGACGATGTCTTCTTCTTCTTGGGGGTCATCTCGGGAAGCCTCTTGCTTCCGTGATCCCGGTCTTCCAGTGATGCGGCCTGAAAGGCTCGTTCCAAGGAACACACCACGTCCTTTTCTTCACAGGGCACCGTGATGACTCCACCACTTCCTGGCATCTGGAGGATGTTGTAGCCGTGGTGAGTTACGACCATGAACTTGGCCAGCGCTGGGTACCCAAGGATGGCGTTGTACGGCAGGCGAATGTGAACAACGTCGAAGTCGATGAGCTCGATGCGGTAGTTGTCGCGTGCCCCGAAGGTGACAGGGAGGCGGACCTGCCCAATCAGGACCGTGGAGCCATCGGTGACTCAGGAGAAAGGCTTGGTTGGCTGAAGCTGGTTGTAGGGCACTTGGAGATTGTTGAATGTTTCCACGGACAGAACATTGAGCCCTGCCCCGCCATCGATGAGGGTCCTGGTGACCACCACGTTGCTGATGATTGGGGAACAAAGCATCAGGAGGACTCCGTCTGTAGCCGCACACTTGAGCTGATCTCCTGAGCTGAACGTGATGGTGCACGCCGACCACCTGAGAGGGGCATGGCTTTGAGCTTGGGGAGGACTGCATTCACTTCGCGGGCGAACTGCTTGAAGATGCGTTGAGAGGCTGGGGTTTGAGCCCCGCCCAGGATGCAGGCGATTGCGAGTGGCTCCTGGAAGCCCCTAGACCCCTCGTCCTTATGGCGGTCCTCGTTTCTCCTTGGCTGCGGCGGCAGCGGAGGGAGGCCTGCGTTGCCTTGCGGGCGATCCTCGCGAGGCTGATCCCTCCAGTCTCCCTCGTGAGGCGGGTCTTGCCAGCAATCCTCTCGAGGTTGATCGCACCACCCTTGGGGCGGGCCGCGGTCTTCCCAGCGTCCTGCGTTCCTTCCTCCTCCTCGACCGTAGCCCCGGTCACCGCGGTCGGGGCGACGGCCGATCCTTCCTTCTCGCACGGCTCGGAGCTCTTGACATTCGTTGGTGTTGTGGGTGTGGAGGTCGTGGTACACACAATACCGACTGCCCTTGGGAGATTCGGGCTGATCTCTGCCCCGCTTGATGTCTGGTTCTGCCGCGAGCACGGCAGCCCCCTTGTGCTTCACATCCTTTACCTTGGGCTTCTTCTCTTCTGGGTCTGCGGCAGGCAGCTCGAGGAGGGAGAGACGCCCTTCCTCAGCCCTGGCGCACTTGGTTGCCAAGTTGAACAGCTCCAAGGAAGTGCACAGGTCTTCATGCATCGTGAGCTCCTCCTTCATCTTGACATCGCGCACGCCGTCGGAGAAGGCTGAGATGATGGCCTCCTCGATCACCTTGGGAATCTTGAGGCGTGCGTTGTTGAAGCGCTAGATGTACTTCTGCAGGGTCTCTCCGGGTTGTTGCTTGATGCGGCGCATGTCGCTCACGACGGGTGGCCGGTCGCGAGTACCTTGGAAGTTCGCGATGAAGCGGGTGCGCATCTCGTCCTAGGAGGAGATCGTGCCTAGAGCCAGGTTCAGGAGCCAGGTGCGGGCCCCGTCCTTGAGCGCCATGGGAAACCAGTTCGCCATGACCTTCTCGTCTCCGTTGGCAGCTTCGATGCCCAGCTCATAGAGCTGGAGGAACTCCGCAGGGTCGGCCGTGCCGTCGTAACGAGGAGGCAGGTCTGGCTTGAACTTGCCGAGCCACGCGACGCTGCATAGCTCGGTGGTGAAGGCACAGCAGCCTGCTGTGGCCACGAGAGGCCTTGGGTGACGGAGAGCTTGGTCTTGCATGTCCCCACGCGTTGCATCTGGGAGCAGCGCGGGGTCTTGATGCGCGGGAGGAGGAGCATGGTCGCGACGTGCTGGAGAAGGGAGCGCCCGGGCAGCTTCTTGCGGGCGAGGGACTTCTTGGCAGCTCTGCTCTTGCCGCGCTGGCACCTCGCGGAGCGGGTTCCGCCCAGGGGCCACGCGCCTTGGAGCCATGGCGCCTTCTTGAGGAGGAGGCGGCTGGGGCACCGCCGGAGCTTCGTCGCCCGCGCGGGGCGGGGTGCGGTGCAACGGAACGGACGGCGCAGGAGAGCCCCCTGCGGCGCAGACGAGCTCGGCGACACGGTTGAGCCATTCTTCGTAGATGTTGTCGACGGGACGGTAGCACAGGAGCTCGTTTGCCACGATGAGCGCAGCTCGAGCCTCCATGGGTGCGCGGAGCACGCGGGACGAAGAACCAGCTGGGGTGAGCGAGGGAGTAGCGGTGCGGCCGTCTTGCCACACGGACAAATGCTGAGATGACGCTTGCTGCTCGTCCCCCGCCGGGCCGGTGGCGGCGTTGACGGCAGGTGACGGGGAACGGCGAGGATGCCCGCCGACAGGAGCCGTCTAGGCGACACGGGAAGCGAGAGCGGCCCGGCGCTCGGCGCGGGCCCGACGAGCGTCAGACATGGACGCGATGGTCGGAGGAGAACGGGGTGGTGGAAGACGAATTCCGGCGCACCCCTACCTGGCGCGCCAAATGTCGGATTTCGGGTTTCGGCAGACCCTTCAGGTTCAAACACTGGGGTGCGCGCGGAGATTTCGCCTTCTACCTACCTGCGCCCCTCCGCCTCGCTAAGATCTAAGCTATGGAAAGAACAGCACAAGAGACACAGGGTTTATACTGGTTCGGGCCACCGTTGTGTTGTAATACCCTACTCCAGTGTGTGGTGTGGTGGATTGCCTCTTGGGCTGATGATGATGAGCAATACAAGGAAGAACAGCCTCGCGAGGGTCTGTTCTTGGCTGGGGGGATGAACTGCTAGGAGGAGTTCAGTCACCCTTCTCTCTCTCTCTTCTCGATTCTCTCTCTGATTTCCAGCATAGCTAGTTTCTCTCTTGGCTTCTAGATTCTCCCTTCTTGATTCCAATTTCCATGATCCTACCATGGGGTGGCTATTCCTATTTATAGGCAAAGGCCCTGGGCCTCTTCCCAAATATTGAGCGGGAAGGGCGCCAACAATTGGCCATTTTGAAGGGGAACATCTGGTACACTTATCTTGACTAAAGTTGGTACTCGCCTGCCAAAGGTTGTGGTGGTGACGCTGGCTTGGGCTCCACAATGACTTCCTCCCTACCGTTGGACTGGTCTTGGTCTCGTTGCACCGAAACGGGTGCCTTTGCTTGATGCTCTCGCCTGCGCTTGCTCCCTTTGCACCAAATAGGAAAGGAGGACACTGCGCAGGCTGGCGCCCACCTGGCACCCTTGGTCGTCATGGCTTGCGTCGCGGGCACCTCGTGAGGTACCCTGCCTTGATCTCTCCGCCTCCTCGCGAGCCAGCCTGATGAGGCCATGCCTGAGGAAGCTCCATGTCATCCGCCCCGTGAGGCTTGGCCCCTCGCGAGGGTCTTGGGTCTGTGTTGATGAAGATGGGCCGTGCTGGGCCCCCTTTGAGCCACGCCACAGGCCGCAGGCAGGCAAGTCTGGGGACCCCTGTTCCCAGAATGCCGATAGTTACTATCTAATATGCATACAAGAGGGTGATGAATGGAAAACCTCCTTCAAAACCAAGTTTGGTTTGTATGAGTGGTTAGTCATGCCTATGGGTCTCTCAGAGGCACCAGGCACTTTTATGCGCCTTATGAATCATGTCTTTCACCCTTACATTGGTATATTTGTTGTGGTTTACTTCGATGGCATTCTTGTGTTTAGCAAATCTATCAAAGACCATGTCACCCATGTCCGCACCGTTTTGCAAACTCTTAGAAAAGAGCGCCTCTATGCTAATATGGAGAAATGCCTTTTTGGTGTTGATAAGCTCGTTTTATTGGGTTTTGTTGTTTCTTCTAAGGGTGTTCATGTTGATGAGTCCAAGATCAATGCTATTAAGACTAGCCCGCAACCAACCAACTTGCATCAAGTGCGTAGTTTTCTTGGCCCTGCGGGTTTCTATAGTCGCTTTGTGAAGGCTTTTAGCACCATTGCTTCGCCTTTGCATGCTTTGAGCAAGAAGAATGCGCCTTTTGTTTTGGGACCATCCCAAGATACCACATTCAGTGAGCTTAAGAATTTGCTTACTCATGCTCCCGTGGTTGCTTTACCGAACTTCGAGAAGCCTTTTGAGATTCATTGCGATGCTAGTGGTAATGGCATAGGAGGTGTGTTAATGCAAGAGAAGCTCCCCATAGATTACTTTAGTGAGAAACTTTCTGGAGCGCAACTCAATTACCCCATCTATGACAAAGAGCTATATTCTTCAGTCCGTGTTTTGCATGAAGGGGAACATTACCTTCGTCCCCATGAGTTTATCATTCATACCAATCATGAGACTCTCAAGTATCTTAAGGGTCAAACCAAGTTGAACAAGCGTCATGCTAAATGGAGTGAATTTATTGAGTCTTTTCCTTATGTCATCAAGTACATCAAGGGTAAAGAAAACATCATAGCGGATGCTCTTTCCCGCATATGCATGCTTGTTACACAACTTGAGTTAGATGTCATTGGCTTCGAGCATATCAAAGACTTATATGATCATGATGCAACTTCTGCTACTCCTTATGCCAAGTGTTTGTCGCATACATCTTGGGAACGCTATTACATAAAAGATGGATATCTTATGCGAGCTAACAAACTTTGCATCCCCGAGTCTTCTCTTCGTTTGTTGCTTTCGCAGGAATCTCATGGAGGAGGCTTAATGGGACATTTCGGACGCGACAAGACATTCGCCACACTCTCGAAGAACTACTTTTGGACCAAGATGTTTTGGGACGTCAAACATTTCACCAACCGATGCCCTACATGTCACAAAGATAAGTCCAAAGTTCAATCTCATGGCCTCTATATGCGTCTACCAATTCCATACCAACCATGGGAAGACATTAGCGTGGACTTTGTACTTGGTTTGCCTAGGACTCGAAATGAGAAAGATTCCGTATTTGTCGTTGTGGACCGTTTCTCAAAAATGGCACATTTCATTCCTTGCAACAAGATAGACGATGCTTCACATGTTGCTAATCTCTTTTGTAGGGAAATATTGTGTCTACATGGAGTGCCAAAAGCAATTGTCTAGGACCACGACGTCAAGTTCCTAAGCTTCTTTTGGAAGACCCTATGCGCCAAGCTCGGAATCAAGCTACTCTTCTCCACGGCATACCATCCTCAAACCGACGGCCAAACGGAGGTGACCAACCACACACTCTCCACTCTACTTCGAGTACTCATCAAGGAGTGGGAGGAGTGCCTACCTATCGCCGAGTTCGGCTACAACCGAGCAAGACACTCAACAACTGGCAAGTCCCCCTTCGAGGTCGTCTATGGATTCAACCCATTGTCACCATTGGACATTCTTCCTCTACCACTCCAAGAGCGCATCAATTTGGACGCAAGTGCATGAGCGACCCATCTCAAGAAGGTGCATGAAGATACAAGAAACACCATCGAGCGTCAAGTACAATGCCTTGCGACCAAGCTCAACGTCAACAAGCACCCTATGATATTCAACATTGGAGACCTCGTGTGGCTACACCTTCGCAAGGACCGCTTTCCCCAAGTACGCAAGTCCAAACTTCGACCACGCGCGGCTGGACCATTCAAGGTGCTTGCACGCTACAACAACAACGCATAGAAGATCGACATCCCTCATGACAAGTACTCCGTGAGCGACATCTTCAACATCAAAGATCTCTCGCCCTACCATGGTGATGAGGATTTCGATCTAAGGACGGATCTTCCCCAAGGGAGGGGAGATGATGCGGAGCATCCCAAGGTCATCCCCATGGACGCACCTACACCTCCAACAACACCACTTGGACCAATGACACGAGCCCGAGCCAACGCTATCGAAGATAAGGTGAACTCACTCCTCTTCGAACTTCCACTTTCTATGCATGAGACATGGCTACTACCTAAGTCCGAGGTGTTGTGCATGATTAGGCACCAAGAGGACCCTCCCGAAGATGTGCATGAAGATGTACAAGTCCCCAAGTCAATGGATGAGGAGAACCAACGGAACGAGCCAAGAGCATCTTCGAGGCCCCGGACATCCGGCCAAGACAGCCCGGACATCCGGCCTCTCCCGAGCCCCCGAACATCTGGCCACCAGCCCGGAAATCCGGCCCCTCCAAACCCGAGAGCAACAAATGCCACCACTCCAGCCCGGACATCCGGCGTCGCCTGAAAGCCCGGACATCCGGCCCGACCAGCCCGAACATCCGTCCTCCACTGTCTGCGCACAGTGAAGGGCCGAGGCCTGTGTATCCCTTCTCCCCCTAGACTATATATACTCCACCTCGCCCAACTTTCTAGGGTTAGCAAAGGTTTAGCTCATGTTTGTGTAAGAGCTTTCCTCATCCACTTGTTCACCTTCTCCACGGAGATTCGAGCCTCCACCGAAGAAAGATCCCCCAAGCGGATTCAAGACCCCCTTTAGGGAAGAACTCAAGACCTCCTCACGGAGAAGACCGGCTAGCCTTGTATCGTCCTTAGTTGTCCATGGATCATGTATCTTCTCTTATGTATTCGAGGATCTAGAACTTGTGTGACTTGTTCTTGTTAGTTTGAGTGTTCCTCTTGTTTTTCCCCTTGTGATCTCCCTCATTTCCGTCCTTGTGTTCCACATGTTCTTCGTGGGATCCGCTCCTTTCGTGAAAGATCGGCCGATTAGGGTTCTACCCTACATCATAATGGTTAAGTGCATGAGAAGAGAATCATCATGATGGATGATGTGCTTATCTACCATGCGCATACGTTCTTTCTTTGTTGTGTGCATGTGTAGGATACTTGGACTTCGTTTCAACTTCCACTTCACATGAGTTGACCATCCGAGCTCTTGAGAGTGAGCCACCTTCTACCACGGCGATTCTACAAAGCACTTGCTTCTACTTCAGCATTGTGAAGGACGCACAAGGACTCGCCTACAAGGTGACATCTTTCTGATGCGGAGCATCCCACATTTATCCCCATGTACACTCCGACTACTCTCCAAGCCCCAAGAGGACATATGACGAGACCTCGACCATACACCATTGGACACAAGGTGAACTCACTCCTCTTCGAGCCGTCACTTTCCACATGTGAGACATGGCTACTACCTCATGCATGGAACTTGCATATACTCATGTACAACCGAGATGACCAGGGAGGATCCAAGGACAAAGGCCAAGCATGGAAGAGGAGCAGGAAGAAGAAGTAGGAACAAGCTTCTGGAAATCCCGGAACTTCCGGCCACCGGACCTTCCGGCCTGCCCGGAACCTCCGACCCCCGGAGTACAAACCAGCCCCATGCGCGCCAACTTCCGACCTGCCTGCGTGCAAAGACTCGGGCCGAAGCCCATGTATCCCTTTCCCACTTACCCCTTTGTGGCTTAGACTATAAATAGACCACCCCTCCTCCTAGTTAGGGTTAGCAAAATAGTAGCTCATATGTGAGGATAGCTTTTACTCATCCATACGGATCATCTCTTCGAGAGTGACCGCGGCCCCTCTCCAGAGAAGATCCCCTTGGATTCAAGACCCCCTCTTGGGTGGCCCCATCAAGACCTCCTCTCGGAGAAGAATCGGCTACCCTATGTATCGTCCTTTGTTTGATTTGGACTGTGTACCCCTTTGTGTTTCGAGGATCTAGCACATGTGTGACCGTTCTCGTTGGTTTGATAGATTCTCTCGTGTTTCCCCTTGTGTTTCCCTTCTTGTTTCCCCTTGTGTTATTCCTGTTCTTCGCGGGATCCGCTCCTTTCGTGAAAGATCGGCCCTCTAGGGTTCCACCCTACATCATCTTGGTATCATGAGCCACATTGATCACGATTTCGGAGTCTCCCCTCTTTGTTTTCTAGCCTAATTTTGTTGTGTTCTTCCCCAATTTTGAAAATCCCCACCAAAAATAGCCCCAATTTTTTTGTGATTTGTTGGTTTAAAGATGTTTTGTTGATTTTGATCCATGGATTCATTGTGTCTCAAGTGGATCTAGCATTTCCCATCCTTTCCCTCATTTCTATCCACAAAATCTTCCCAATTTTGACTTTGGAAATCGAGTTTTTCCACCCCCATTCTCAGATATGGAATTTAGGGTTCGTCCCGGAAGAAATTCCACGACCCCCGGAACTTCCGGACTCCCCCGAAACTTCCGTCCTTACCCCGGAACTTCGGGATAAACAGAGAGTTTACCCAAAATCCCCCGGCTTCCCCGCACTTTTTCCGTGACCCACGGAACTTCCGGCCACCCCCCGGAACTTCCGGCCTAACCAGAAACTTTCCCCGAAATTTCAGCATCAGCCTTCTTCACCGCTTTGGTCACAACCTTTCACTCTGAACTCCGATTTGAGTGTTCTTTGGCTTGTTTTGAAGCTATCGACGTGCCAGAGGACCTAACCTTGGTTTCATGACATTTTCACCCCATCAAATTTTTGGCATTTTGGCATCTTTGCCTAGGGCTTCCACCACATCATCCGCTACACCACCACTGACTTCCGCATCCTAACCAATTTTGTTCCCCATCGCATATGTGGTTTCTTGAGTAGTGATTTGAGTCTTCTAAGGTGTTTCGGCTACTTAGGGACGGTTGCTTCTTCATCAACCACCACCACTTCCGCATAGGCTTACCCACCATACACTTCCGCCACCCCAACTTAACCCAATTTTGTTTGTGTTGTGAGTTGTGTATCCTAAGGTGTTTCGGCTACTTAGGGACCGTGCTTCCAACTCCGACACCATGTATAGTCCACCACATTACCCTCCATTTACGCATTGCCTACTCGCAAAACCCATCATTGCATTTTCGCAATCCCATTGAGCTTCCGCAACCACCACCGCTTTCCCGCTACCACCATTTGACATTTAAGATTTTGAGTTCGTGGTTTTTCCGTTTCCTAAGGTGTTTCGGCTACTTAGGGACAAGTCTCCATCATCTTGGTATCTACATCAAGAACACCGCCACTCATCATCACCGTGGACGGTAACCTCCATATCATCTTGGTATCGTGGTATCCATCCATTGTATATTCTCCGTGCCATTACATTGTTAACCCCTAGCCCATTTTGCGTCACTTGCCTATCGAGACTAGCCATTTGAGTATTTCCGGCAATGTTACTTGTGCACATTAGTGATCTACACCATACATTTCATACATACCATACTATATCGGTATCATCTTGGTATCATATCATCCTTTGTGCCACAAGTTTGTTCCCGCATATATACAATTGCTATCTTGGTTTGTGCATTGTGCAAAAGTGGCCATACAAAAAATAATAAGCTTTTAAGCAAAGAAAAAGAGTGAGCACACAAGCAAGTGCCATAGCATCATACCACATTGCATTAGATTGTCATATCCGATCATCTTGGATCATACCACTAGAACATCATATAGCATACTTGGGATAGAAGTCATTGCATTTTTGTCTCCTATAGGTTGTACACAAGTGTCGTATCCGCCTATTGAGCAATCGTGCTAGCGTCTCTCTAGAGTTGTGCAACAAGAGCATTTTCCGTGGATTCCACATTTTAAGCTCATTCCTTGGTTGCACGACCCCATTTATCTATCCGTGTGTGTTTCCGTGTGCCACATATTGCTATTGGTCTACTTGTTTCACTTGCAAATTTGTGAATCTCTTTCAACATTATTGACTCTTACTAACATTTTGCATCAAATGTTTTGTGCCACTATCCTCACCGAGCACCACCATAAGCCTTATTTGTGTAGGTGTGAGAAACCGACAAGAATTGGTACCAATTGTGGTATTTCATTGTTAGACAATGAGTGATCATTGATCCATTTTCAACATCGGTCAAGGTACATTTGGTATAAGCTATTCTCTTTCTCCCACTCATATTTGCTCGAGTCTTGTGATGGATAGGCAAGGCATTTCATCTCCGGTCTTTGACAACAATGACGGTGCAAACAACTACATCTCCAAAGCGTCCATCTTCGATCTACAACGGCAAATGCAACGGACATAGTCTACCTTGCGAGAGCGCCTCGACAACCTCGCCATTGACATACACCACTCCCAAGCAAGGAAAAGGGACTACATCGACACCAAGTTGGGCGAACTAAAGGATCAACTACGAGACATGGTGGCCGACTACAAGTCTTCTTCCCCTTCATCATCCTCAAGGCGGCGGCGAGCAAGTCGATCATATTCGGAGCGCAAACAATATGAAAGCGCAAGTCGTCCATGTCCACATCTCCATGGCGACCATCGCCAATATCGTCATGAAGGGCAAGACACCTCCAAGCATCATGTGCATAATGACGACGAACGACATCTACTACAAGCTCAAGCACGACAACGACATCATCAACATGAAGATGCTCAACAAGCGCAAATGCACAAGTCCCAACAAGCCCTACTTCACGCCAAGTCCAAGCTTCATGACCATAAGAGAAGACCGCGAGACAAGCTCCACCAAGACAGAGCTACGACTACATCTACCACTTCGTCATCTTCGCCAAGTGCTAGCAAGGCATCTTGGCCTTTGGACGTACGGCATCTTCGCCTACACCCCACGAGTTTGCCCACATCGACATCCTCAACAACGTGGCGACCACCTATGAGCGAGGGTGGCACTTCCATCTTCGGAATCCCCTCAAGGAAGATGGCCGAGCATGGGACATTCCCTTCGGTCATGGAGACAAGCTACGAGGTGCCATGTCATATGGGCATCCCACAACAAGACGGCGACAAGAAGGTCGAGAAAGGGCCATCCCCTTCGACCACGGCGACGAGCATGAACCTCTTTAACAACATGAAGACGGCGCCCATATTGGACACTCCGAGTCAAGCTACGAGACCGCACATGAGACCTTATATTTGGTATTAGAGGAGAGTGATGATGTGCCATCTTCGGCCTTCATCCATGGCTATGACTACAACATGATTGAGCATGGACACATTTGCACCTACATCTCTTCGACACCCACATATGACGAGATGCCCCAATTGCCATGTGAGGAGAGCCACCACCACATGAGTGACTCCACCCTACATGACATTGAGAGCATTTCCTATGAGAGGATGAGTGTGACAACCACTAGCCCCACACTTGAGAGCATGCCACACATCCTATGTGAGGTTGACAACCATTTGAGTGACTCTACCAACCATATGAGTGAGAGCATCCAAGAGGGAGTGAGTGAGCCACAACACTTAGTGAGTGAGGTAGTTGAGACGACATGTGAGTCCACTATGATTTCTAACGACTTAACCTCTACTCCGAGTGTGTTTTCTTCCTTGGTGCTAGGTCTCCTACATGACGACATGCCTATCCTCGACGAGTCCATACCTCTAATGGAGACAATGATAGCCATGGTGGAAGAAGATGCACCCCCCACATGGTTCCATCAAGATGAAGATGACAATGACTTGGTCTTTGACACCTCACCTACAACACATGAGCGATGCTCCAAAGGTAACATAGGTGATGGTGCTTCTCTTGTCCCACTAGTGGACTATTTTACGAATGATTGCTTGCATGATGTTGACACACCTATTCCCATGCTTCATGCTAGTGCGACTTCTTCATGTCATGACTTACCTATTTATGATGAATATGATGATGAGCATGTTGATTTGCCTAGTTGTGATGCTATGCTCCATAGGATATCATGTGAAAATTCTTTTGGTCACATCATATTTGCCAATCCTTTACACTTGTCATATGCTATGAGTGAGATCTCACATATTGCATCATTTCAATCTCAACATAGTGACTATGCATGCCCCATTACAATAAATCCCATTTGCACTTATGGCATAGATGACGAGATGATGGTCATTGGCTTTTGTTTCTCTTGCGATGATATTGCTATGCTTCCTTTGCAAAATTTGCATAATTCATCTCATATGCCATGCCATGAAAATTATTGTGTATCGCGTGATTACATCCCTTGTGTACACCATATGCATACCATTCCTCACAATGCTCTAGATATTGCAAGTGATGCATTACATCCTTTTAGTCTCCATTATGCCATACATAACAACAGACCTATCATGATGGATGACATGTTCCTATATCATGCATCTCATTTATTGAAGCATTGGATATTTCGTGCTAACCAACACAAGCATGTGCGCATCATGATGGATGATGTGTACATCTACCACGCACACAAAATTTTCCATTTGTCTTTGTTTTGTGTAGGTACTCACGTATACTCATCAACCTCTCAATCCCAAGAGTTGACGAAACAGGTTCTTGAGAGGAAAGATGACTTGGGATCCTGTGAACTATCCTTCCCACTGCTCTATTCACGCAATGACTACGCGCATCTCTCTCACTTGGCTCTCACACGGCTATGGGCTATATACCGCTTGTCGCATCATGCTCATTTTACCGTGTTCACTTTGCATGCTATGCTTACTTCTATTCCTTTGCCATGCAATTGTGACCCTTGCGTTCATCTACCCATGATTCACCATTATGCTACTCCTATGTGTATTTGCATGCTTGGTGGAGATCCTTTTTATTATTTCCATGTTTATCATGTGCCTCATGCTATTGTTGATTCTTGTGTTGGGAGAGTCATGATGTTCCATTGCTATTTACATAGGACTTCTTGCCAATACTGTGATGATACATTTCTCATATCTTGTTTTCATGCTTGTGATATGCCATGTGAATTACTCATGCCCACTATTTGCACACATGACATGATTGCCATGATCCCCTCTAGTATGTTGCATCTTCGCACTACTAGCTTGCTTGACTTGATCACTATGATGCTTGCTATGTTGCATCACACATGTTCCACTATTACTCGCTTTCTAGGGTAGATGACATATATGTTCATGCCTCTCACATGATATATCTTGATCATTGTCTCTTGTGTCCATTATTTGCCTCTCTCATATCCACTTATATTGAGTGCAACCATACTATGCTTATTGATCTTGGAGACTTTGACACTTTACTTGTGATGCATGCTTGTTTACTTGAGCCTCTTGTATTTGGTTGCTCTTGCATCATATGCCTCCATACTATGAAATACTCCTTTGTCCTTTTCTTATGATGAGCATGATGCATACACTTGTTGAGTATTTTACCACACGAATGATAGGTGTTGCATTTGCACTAACCTCATTTGTTTTTCCGAGTGGTTGCCATGTTCTTTCATTTTGAAGGATTCACAAGGTGGTACCTTCATGAGACATATTGGTTATGTGAAGGCATACAATATGTGCAACTCCAACATCCTTGAGAAACTCTTAAAGGTAAACTCCTTCTCATTGAGCAATCCTCAAATATGCATATTGCATGGGTCACTCTTTCATTGTTGTTTCCTTCTTGTTGTGTACATGTTACATCTATTGGATGGAGGAGCGACATTGGAGATTTGCTCTATGGACCTTCACATTGAGGAGCGCTCGCACTTCTTGGATGCACCTTCGGAACTCCACTCATGCCACGACATCGAGCATTGGTACATCAACACTCCTTTGACACATTGCACCAACACCTCCATATTTGTTGATTGTGCTCACACATGTCATGCTCGATGGACATATCATACTCACCACAAGTTTGCACCCTATGCATCGATTGACTCACATTATGATTGCCTTGTTGCATCTTATATTCCCATGTCATCCATGATATATGAGCTTGTACACTTCCTTAGCAACTTTGTTGTGATCTTTCTTGATGGCATATTCGTACATCATGATCACATTGCCCACCATCAATTGCATGATTACATACACATATTGAGCATCCAGTGCCATATTCATGCTATTGATAAACCGTCTCACTACGCCATCATTTTTCACCGTGGTTGCATTGATCACTTTCACAATACATTTGTGTGCACAATGAATGCTTTTGCTCCCATAATGCATATCATCCTATATCATCTTGATAAGCTTCATGCACTTTGTCATGAACAATCTTGCCGAACGGACTCAGATTTACTTGATGTACACTTTGTGTGCGCTAACCATTGTATTTCCAAGTGTACTTTGTGTTTGCTCATTTTGCATGTACCACATACCGGAGACACCTTGGAGTACTTGGATTGCGCAATGTCTTCAACTTTGTCCAACTACTAGTCCGTCCACGACAACCGTTCCCATGGTGATGAGGATCACGATCCGAGGTCGGATCTTTCCCAAGGGGGGGAGATGATGCGGAGCATCCCACGTTCATCCCCATGTACACTCCGAGTACTCTCCAAGCCCCAAGAGGACATATGACGAGACCGCGACCATATGCCATTGGACATAAGGTGAACCCACTCCTCTTTGAACCATCGCTTTCCACATGTGAGACATGGCTACTACCTCATGCATGGACCTTGCATATACTCAGGTACAACCGAGACGACCAGGGAGGATCCAAGGACCAAGGCCAAGCATGGAAGAGGAGAAGGAAGAAGAAGCAGGAACAAGCTTCCGGAAATCCCAAAACTTCCGGCCCCCGGACCTTCCTGCCTGCCCGGAACCTCCGACCCCCAGAGTACAGACCAGCCCCGTGCGCGCCAACTCTCTGGATAGCCCGGAACCCGACCGGAACCTACCCAGAACTTCCGGAGCCCGGAACTTCTGGCCTGCCTGCGTGCAATGACTCGGGCCGAAGCCCATGTATCCCTTTCCCACATACCCCTTCGTGGCTTAGACTATAAATAGACCACCCCTCCTCCTAGTTAGGGTTAGCAAAGTAGTAGCTCATATGTGAGGATAGCTTTTGCTCATCCATACGGATCATCTCTTCGAGAGTGACCGCGGCCCCTCTCTAGAGAAGATCCCCTTGGATGCAAGACCCCTCTCGGGTGGCCCCATCAAGACCTCTCGGAGAATAATCGTCTACCCTATGTATCGTCCTTTGTTGGATTTGGACCATGTACCCCTTTGTGTTTCGAGGATCTAGCACATGTGTGACCGTTCTTGTTGGTTTGAGTGATTCTCTCGTGTTTCCCCTTTGTGTTTCCCTTCTTGTTTCCCCTTGTGTTCTTCGTGTTCTTCGCGGGATCTGTTCCTTTCGTGAAAGATCGATCCTCTAGGATTCCACCCTACATCACTTTCTTGATGATGGATAGGATGGATCATACTACTTGTGTTGCTTGCACCATGAGACTTATTGTTCATGTTGGACCACTTGATTGCACACATGTTAGAGATATTGCTTCGACTTGTCATTTTCACCATTCCATGCGTCATGATATATATGCCTTGTGTGTTGCATCCAATTCTTGGATTACTTGCTCCTCTCATATGTTTGGTTGCAACAATGTCATCACTTCACATATGCCACGTCCCTTTGATTGCTACATGCTTACCTTGATTGCCTCACACATGATGAACAATTTCTCTTTCCATTGTGTTGAGTGCCACATGATATTCACTACACCCCATGCACATTATGCTTGGATTGTCTTGCACTTGACCAATGTGTTTAGACACTTCATTTTATTTGGTGTTGTGAATGTTTCCTATGCCTACCATAGACCTTTCATTGAGCATTTTGTGAATGCTTGCTATGAACTTGAGGTAGATGCTTCTTCTCTTGTCACACATATTTGCATCACTACTTCACATTCACATGCTTGTCTCCATGATTTCTTTGCTTGTGCTCGATTGATATACTTACATGCCACGTCACAATCCTTTGTCACACCATATGCTTTTTATGATGACGACACTTGTTTGGTGATTCACCTCTGGAATGCTTGGTTTTGCACTAACGCTAACCACATTTGTTTTTCCAAGTGTTTGTTGTCATTACTCCTTTTGAAGGAATCACAAGACGGTGCGACATTGGAGAGTGCCCATTTCGAGCTTCAAGACGACAAGTACTTGGTGAATGTCCACTTCTACACGGGAAGCCATCTCTTTCCCATGGTGATTTGGTTTTCGATCCGAGGTCGGATCTTTCCCAAGGGAGGGGAGATGATGCGAAGCATCCTATGGACATCACCATGTCAAGAGTCCGTTTGGCAAGTGACACGTGCAACATCTACTTCACATACATAAAGGTGAATCATCTCCTTTACACGTGCTCACTTGACCACTTCGAGGATGGAATACTACCTGACACTTCTCCCATGTGCATGCCTAGGTATTGTCGGAGCTTCACGGATGCTGAGGAGGAGTGCAAGCGCCAAGCGCCAAGGAACAACTACACCATCCGCGAGGGAAGCTTGGAAGCAACGACGGAAGAAGATGGAGTTGCTGAAGCTACAGTGGCCGGACATCCGGGCCAGAGGCCGGACATCCGGCGCTTATACAGCCTCCAAGGAGCTTCACCAACAGACGGCCGAAGCATCAGCGGCCGGACATCCGGCGCCTCAGCAACGCCCGGACATCCAGCATCCCTCCTGGAAATCCGGCATCCCCTATCCAGAGAAGGACTCAAACTGCCACTTCAGCCCGGACGTCCGGCCCGTGCCCCGGACATCCGACCTCCCGCGAACGGCCGGACATCCGGTCCTCAGCCCATACATCCGTCGCCTGCCTGCGCGCAGAGTCGGGCCAAAGGCCCATGTATCCCTCTTTCCCACTTACCCCTTCGTGGCTTAGACTATATATACTACTCTCCCTCCTCCTAGTTAGGGTTAGCGTTGTCTTAGCTCATTTGTGAGATAGAGCTTCGCTCATCCATCCAGATCTACTCCACGAGAGAGACCGCGACCCCTCTTTGGAGAAGATCCACTTGGATTCAAGACATCCTCGTGGAGAAGATCCACTTGGATTCAAGACCTCCTCGCGGAGAAGATCCCCTCGTGGATTCAAGACCTCCTTTGGAGAAGACCATCAAGAGCTCCTTTGGAGAAGACCCGTTACCCTTTCTATCGTCCCTTGTTGATCGTGGATCTTGTATCTTCCTTTGTGTTCATGGATCTAGTGCATGTGTGATCATTCTTGTTGGTTTTAGTGTTTCTCTCGTGCTTCCCCTCGTGATTCCCCTCGTCCCCCCCCCCCTCGTGTTCTTCGTGTTCTTTGTGGGATCCGCTCCTTTTGAGAAAGATCCGTTGATTAGGGTTCTACCCTACATAATAGGTGGGAGAGGGAGAGGGGCTGCAAGGGGCGCCTGATAGAGGCGAAGGTGTCCCGATGCTTCGATGAGATAGATATCGTTTTCTGTGGGAGTCGACTTTGATGATATGACTACGAACGTGTGAAGACGTCGCGCCTTAGCAATCGCTAAACCAACTTCCAAGGGTTATTGACCATGGCGGAGCACGATCAACCTGACCACGAGGGTCTATTTCTTGCGAGCAAACAAAGAACAACCAAGAAACTAAGATTGCAATCTGGATATTGCGAATAAAAGAGGAAAGCTTTATTAATGAAGGTGGGGTTCTGTGACGACTTGGTCTGGTCGTTGGACACAAACGAAGTACGCAAAGTTGCAGCTATGGCGAACTTTTAATCTAAACAAAACCTGAAGTCTAAACGATGCCCTAAGGGTTGTATATATGGAGGAGAGATGGGGAATTTCGTTGCCCTTGGTGGAGGGATCTGAAACCAACCCTAACTCTTGTTTCCCCACACATACGGACTCTAAAAACAGCCTATACTTAAGTATTTCAAAAATACATGGGCCTGGCCCAATAATAAGGTGACGCAGCACCTAGAATAGCCTCTGGACGAAATTTATGAAGCGGCATCTTTTATATTTCTTCCAAGGCTTCATGCACTCATTATGGTGGCTTCAAAGTCCTGGAATCATCACTTGTAACTCCGTTCTTGTTCCCCTTGCGCATGCCATCATGTCCATGCTTGAACTTGCTCCAAGGTTGATCTTTCTTGTCCAAGCTAGGCCCTTCATTTGTAACCAAAACAAATGTATCCAATTTAGGCAGCATCATATTCTCATGAATATTAGAACCGTTACCAAGAAACGAAAGTACCTGATAATTCAATTGGCGTGCAGGAGCTCTAGTAATTGGTCCAGTATGTATAACAGCAGGGGCTGTGGGTGTAACAATGGTATTGATGTCCTCATCATCATCCGCTTCTTGCAATGAAGTCGTCCTCGACGAAATCTCATCTTCCTCACCCAAATAAGGCTTCAAACCTGCAATGTTAAAAGTGGGACTATCCCCAAAATCTGCAGGAAGCTCAAGTTTATATGCATTATCATTTATTTTCTCTAACACCTTAAAAGGACCATCAACACGTGGCATTAGCTTTTATTTGCACAAATTAGGAAATCTATCCTTACGCAAATGTAACCAAACAAGATCTCCAGGTGCAAACACAACATGTCTTCTACCCTTATCTCCAGCAAGTTTATATTTAGCATTCATACGCTCAATGTTTTCCTATGTTAACTCATGCATTTTTAAAATCAATTCAGCATGTTCTTTAGCATCAAAATTAACCTTCTCCGAAGATGGAAGAGGCAACAAATCAATAGGTGCACGAGGTAGGAAACCATACACAATTTCAAAAGGGCACATCTTAGTAGTAGAATGCAATGAACGAGTATAAGCAAATTCAATATGAGGCAAGCATTCTTCCCACATTTTCATATTATTCTTCAAAACAGCCCTAGGCATAGTAGACAATGTCCTATTGACTACTTCAGTTTGTCCATCAGTTTGGGGTGACAAGTAGTACTAAAAAGCAGTTTAGTCCCCAACTTAGCCCATAAACATCTCCAAAAGTGGCTAAGAAATTTAGTATCACGATCAGAAACAATAGTATTTGGCACACCATGCAAGCGAATAATTTCACGAAAGAACAAATCAGCAGCATTAACAACATCATCGCTTTTATACATGGTATAAATTGTGCCATTTTCGAGAACCTATCCACGACAACAAATATGCTATCCCTCCCCTTCTTTGTTCGAGGTAAACCTAAAACAAAGTCCATAGATATATCCTCCCAAGGAACACTAGGTACAGGCAAAGGCATATATAAACCATAAGGATTGAGTCGTGACTTAGCTTTTTGACATGTAGTGCAGCGAGCAACAAAACACTCAACATCCCATCTCATCTTTGGCAAAAAGAAATGTGTAGCAAGTATGTCCTCCATCTTCTTCACGCCAAAGTGTCCCATTAATCCTCCTCCATGCACCTCCTGCAACAACAAAAGACGAACGGAGCTAGCTGGAATACATAGCTTCTTAGCACGAAACACATATCCATCATTAAGAATGAACTTGTTCCAAGTTCTCCCTTCCTTACAATTCTGCACTACATCTTTTAATTCAGCATCATGCACATATTGATCTTTGATGGTCTGCAAACCAAATATTTTAAAGTCAAGTTGTGAAAGCATAGTATAACGGCGAGACAATGCATCAGCAATAACATTTTCTTTACCCTTGTGTTTAATGAAATAAGGGAAAGTCTCAATGAATTCAACCCATTTAGCATGTCTACGGTTCAGTTTTGCTTGACTTTTAATGTGTTTCAAAGATTCATGATCAGAATGTATAACAAATTCCTTACGCCATAAATAATGTTGCCATGTTTCTAAGGTCCGAACAAGAGCATATAATTCTTTATCATAAGTAGAATAGTTCAGACTAGGGCCACTCAATTTTCCAGAAAAGTATGCAACAGGTTTGCCATCTTGTAATAACACACCTCCTAATCCAATTCCACTAGCATCACATTCAAGCTCAAATGTCTTATTAAAATCAGGAAGTTGGAGTTAAGGAGCATGTGTCAACTTATCTTTCAATACGTGAAGGCTTCTTCCTGTGCGGTACCCCAACCAAAAGGCACATCCTTCTTTGTAAGCTCGTTGAGAGGTGCAGCAATGGTGCTGAAATCTCTCACAAAACGCCTATAGAAACCAGCGAGGCCAAGGAAACTCCTTACTTGTGTGACCGTTTTGGGCTGCGGCCAACTCTCAATAGCTTAAATCTTGGCTTTATCAACTTCAATTCCCTGTGGAGTAACAACATAGCCAAGAAAAGATACTCGGTCGGTGCAAAAGATGCACTTCCCAAGGTTACCAAACAAACGTGCATCACGTAGAGCAATAAAAATAGCACGTAAATGTTCCAAATGTTCCTCCAAAGATTTGCTATAAATCAATATGTCATCAAAGTAAACTACCACAAATCATCCAATGAAAGCACGTAAAACTTCGTTCATTAATCTCATGAAAGTACTAAGTGCATTAGTTAACCCAAAAGGCATGACTAACCACTCATATAATCCAAACTTAGTTTTCAATGCTGTTTTCCATTCATCTCCCAATTTCATACGAATTTGATGGTATCCACTACGCAAATCAACTTTGAAGAATATTGTAGAGCCACTCAATTCATCAAGCATATCATCTAGCCTAGGAATAGGATGATGATAATGAATAGTAATATTATTAATGCCTCTACAATCAATGCACATATGCGATGTACCATCCTTTTTCGGCACTAAAATGATAGGAACAACACAAGGACTAAGGGATTCGCGTATATAACCTTTGTTGAGCAGCTCTTGTACTTGACGCATAATCTCCTTCGTCTCCTCTGGATTGGTACGGTATGGTGCACGGTTGGGTAATGATGCACTAGGAATTAAGTCAATTTGATGCTCAATCCCTCGAATAGGTGGTTATCCCGGTGGCACGTCTTGTGGAAAGACTTCAGCGAACTCATGCAAAAAATAGTGACAGTGGGAGGCAAAGAGCAAGGCACATCCTCGAATGAAAATAATGCCTCTTTGCACACAAAAGCATTGCAAACATATTTGCTAAAATCTAGATCATCAATATCAATTTCAGAAGCAACAGTAGATGGTTTATTATTAGGCTTCATTTGTTGCTCAAATTCTTTTGCCACAATTTGATTTTCACTCTTATTTTGTTGCTGTTTTGCTTTATTAGCTCTATTAATATCATCTTTCAAAATGGAATCAGGAGTCATAGGAAGCAAAGTAATATTTTTGTCCTTATGAACAAAAGTATACCGATTGATTCTACCATGGTGTACAGAATTTTAATCAAATTGCCATGGTCTACCAAGTAATAAGGAACATGCTTGCATAGGTACCACATCACAATCAGCCTATGTAGAGATACTGAAATGCACATGAATAGTACGTGTTACCTTAACCTTGCCACTGTTGTTGAACCATTGGATGTAGTAAGGATGTGGATGTGGTCTTATGGTGAGAGATAGCTTCTCCACCATATCCATGCTAGCCAAGTTGTTGCAGCTCCCTCCATCTATGATGATGCGAACAGAACGTTCCTTCACAACTCACTTTGTATAGAACAAATTATTCCTCTGATTTTGCTCAGCTTGTGTAACCTGCACACTCAAAACATCTTCAGGAGCCATGTATTGCGTCTCACGATCAGAATCATCTCCACCGTGTTCTTCATGTGTAATAAGAGCCAAAGTCTCTTTATCATAGTCACTGGCGGACTCATACCCACCGTCCTTAGTAACAATCATCACACGCTGAGATTTGCATTCTCTCGCAAAATGTCCTCTTCCCTTACAATAACGACAAATAATATCACTTGTGTGCCCTGTTGATGCCATGGAAAAGAGCTCTGCGCAGGCCCGGCAGGTGTGCCACAAGCACATGGAGGCATACCTCGCGGAGGTACGCAAAATGGAAAAGCATTTCCTGGGTTAGAGTTGCAGCACGTGCCCCGTGGCACCAACAAGGAGGCCGAAGACATTGCCAAAAGGGTGTCCAAGCAATAACCCCAAGAGCATGGCGTCATTGAGGAGCGGCTCTTCAAGCTGTCGGCAGCACCTCTGCTTTCGGGGCCGGCGCCGCATCGGGAGGACCTCCCCCAACCACCTGCATCGGGAGCCCCGGCCTGCGGCCTGACCTCGGGAGCGCGCCTACTCCTGGCGCTCGAGCCTCAGGAGGGATGCTGGACCAAGGAGTTCAAGGAATACCTGACGCAAGGGACGCTACCGGAGAAAGAGGAGGACGCGGAGCGCGTGGCCCGACAGGCTACGGCATACTGCATCCAGGACGATGAGTTATATAGAAAGCGGACAACTGATGTTTCCTTGTGATGCATCTCTAGGGAACAGGGGAACGAGTTGCTAGCTGACATACACGGCGGAGACTGCGAGCACTACTCGTCGTCATGAACCGTCATCGGAAAGGCATTTCGCAGCGGGTTCTACGGACCAATGGCGCTCAACGACGCAACCAAGCCGGTGAAGTCCTACGAGGCCTGCCAATTCCACGCCAAGCAGATCCATCAGCTAGCTCAGGGCCTCTAGACCATCCCGCTCTTGTGGTTGTTCGTAGTCTAGGGGCTGGATATCTTAGGGCCGTTCCCTAGAACGCCTGGGGGCTACTGCTATGTGTACATCGCCATTGACAAGTTCACCAAATGGGCGGAGGTAGTAGTTGTCCGCACCATCCCGGCCGGATCTGCGGTCAAGTTCAGCAAGGGTCTCGTGAGCTGGTTCGGGGTCCCTAATCGCATCATCACCGACAATGGCTCGTAGTTCACTAGCAATCTCTTCACGACATATTGTGCTAACCTTGGAACGCAGATGTGCTACGCTTCGGTGGCACACCCCAGGAGCAATGACCAGGCCAAACGCGCCAACACAGAGGTACTCAGAGGACTCAAGACCAGGACCTTCAAGAAGAAGCTCGAGGCCTGCGGCAGGGGCTGGCACGATGAGCTCCAGTGTGTGTTGTGGTCCATCCGCACCACCACCACCAAGCCAACAGGCGAGACCCCGTTCTTCCTCGCCTATGGAGCAGAAGCGGTTCTCCCTCATGAGGTCAAGCATCGCTCTGCGCGGGTCCTGGCGTTTGATGAGACGCAGTAGGACGCCATGCGGGGGATGGACCTTGTGTTGGGGGAGGAACACCGCCGCGAAGCCACACTTCGAGTAGCAACATATCAGTAGACGCTGCGGCGGTATCACTGCCGTAGCGTTCGCTCTAGGACGCTCGAGGAGGGTGACCTCGTCCTCAGGCGGGTGCTCTCCAGGGAAGGGTTGCATAAGCTATCGCCCCTAAGGGAGGGACCGTTTATGGTCGCCGATGTCTCCAGGCCTGGCGCCGTGCGCCTGGAGACGTAGGACGGGGTCCCCATCCAAAATGCCTGGAACATCCAACACCTCTGGAAGTTCTACCCATGAAGCAAGGCCCAACGCCTATGAAGCAAGGCCCCATGCCTGTGAAGGTCTTCGCCCGTGACATTCTCACGTAATAATGAGTGGGGCTGTACACGCCCCGGAGTCTCAGGAGTGCCGCCCTCGGGCATCGGGGGCTCCTTCCCACGTCCTAGTGGCAGCACTTAGCTCTGCGCTGGTGAGAAGACTAGACTAGGTGCCGGACACGACTTTTCATTTGCATTCCGTAGTTGGCTTCCCCTTTTCTAATGGAAGTTCACATTCTGGTGTTTTCTTGTCATCTTGGTTCGATCGCCTTTTCCTCTATTCTTCCCTCGGTTCTTTGTTTTTGCCCGTACTCTCCCTCACATGCCTCGCAAGGGGGCTGGACAGGTGCACTCGTGAGCATTTTGTTTTTCCTGTTCTTCGCGAGGCACCCTCGCTCGAGCCCACAAGCTGGCGCTCCTCCCTTAATCCATGCCCCTCGGGTACGGCGATGCGGGGCTCTGGGTCATGGTTGGCTGCTCCTACGACCTGGTCTTGGAAGCATAAGAGGTTCTTAACAAATTTTTGCAGTTCCTCGACGCCTCCCAAGCCAACGGCAAGGAGGTCTCACCAGGTACTGGGAGAGGTGCGCCTCACAAGGCGGAAACTACTTCAGACACGCCAAGCTAAGTTATCTCTACACGCCTACATAAAACGTTGATGCCGCAAGACGACACAGGAACGATGAACATAACATAGAAGTCTGAAATCATGGTTCGTTGCACGCCCTTACAGGTCCCCATAGCGGTTTCTTTTTCAAATACAGGAAGGAAGGACCAAACCAAAAGCGGTGCGCACCTCCACGGCGGTTCGTGAGGGTTGGCCCTCGGCGCCCCCTGGACTCAACCGGACCCCTCCTCGGGCTTCACCGGGGCGCGGCGAAGAGACGATCCGCTACCACCTTCAAAGCGGGCGCGGCGGCTGGTCATAGCCGCCGCTGCTGGAGCTGTCGCCTTCGGAAGAGCCACCGTAGCTGGACAAGCCACAGCCAGCGTCGAGGACGAGTCCACCTTCATCTTCGTCATGAACGTCGGTAAGGCCGAGCACCTCGCCGCCGTCGTTGTCCTCGGGGCAGCATCCGACGCGGCAACCATCTTCCCCGAATACCCGCACATAGAGGGTCATGTCACCGTCGTACTTGAAGTGGAGGGTGCATCGCCAGCCCAGGCCACGCGCGCGGGCAAACATCTGCCAGCCGCGGGCCAGGGCTGCGTTGCCTGCAACAAAGACTTCCACCGTGACCCACGAAGCCTTGCTATAGCAGCCGTCCTCCTGCAGCCAGAGACCGCCTAGACCTGCGGCCGGCAGTTCGCCTGTGAAGAACTGCGAGAGCTGAAGCCAGGTGCCGGATGGGTTTTCTGACCACACGATGAACTCCTGGAGCACCCTCGCTGAGTGGAAGCGCGACCGAGGAGGCCGCGCAACCATTGCGCGCCTCACTTCATCGACGGGACTGACACGACTTGGACGGCCCCCACCACGTGGGGAGGCGCAGCCGCGGCCAAAAGGGGCCACGGTGGGGGTCGCGGCGTGCTTGCATGGGCAACCACGCCCCCTCTTGGGAGGCGGCGAGCCGGGCCCCTCCTGGCGGGCCTTTCCCTTTTCTAGGGCCGAGAACCTCTTCGCAGGCATCATGAGTGTCACTTCAAGCAATGAAGCAAGGAAGGGGAAGCGAGTGGAGTAGGAAGAGATGGGCGGCGGGGGGCTCCGCCGTCCTCATTTATAGCGGGAGAAGGACAACCGGCGCCCCCCATGATCACAGGTAATGATGGTTTTCTCTGCATGTACCAGGGATTCGTCAAGTCGGGCAGTTGCCGAGGCAGCATGGGGAAGCGCAGACGGGCACGTCCCATCGATATCCATGCCTCAGCCGAGGCCACAGGCTGTTGGGGCCCGCGACGCTCTGCACTTGCCCCTTGGCTTCGCCTCGAAGCCAAGTCCGAGCGTGCCTTGGGCCTGGGGGCTACTGTCGGCCTCCTAGGAATGGGGGTCCCCAGACTTGCCTGCCTGCGGCCCACGGCGTGGCTCCACCAGCGGCCCTGTACGGCCCATCTTCATTAGCAAACACTCAAGACCCTCGCGAGGGGCCAAGCCTCGTGAGGTGGACGATGCAAGACCTCCTCAGGGGCGGCCTCACCAGGGTGGCCCGTGAGAGGCGGAGAGATCAAGGCGAGGGGTAACTCGGGAGGTCCCTGTGACGCAAGCCATGACGACCAAGGCTAGACGGGTGCTAGGCGGGCGCCAGCGCGCAGTGTACTTGTTTGCTCTTTGGTGCTAAAGTGGCATGCACAGGCGAGGAGTCCCGAGGCATCAGGCAAAGGTTTCCGTATCGATGCAACAAGACCAAGACCAGCAGGACGGCAGGATGGAGGTCACCGTGGAGCCCAGGATGGCGTCACCACCAGAACCTTTGGCGGGCGAAGACCACCTTTTGTTAGGATAACTTGTACTAGTTGTCTCCCTTCAAATTTGGCCGTTTTTGGATCCCTTCCTGCCTACATTTGGGAAGAGAACTAGTGCCTCTATAAATAGGACTAGCCACCACCGTAGTCAAGGATCGACTCATCTTGGATTAGATCCGCTCCACCAAGGCTCATCGAGCTCAAGGAAACCTCTCCTCAGGAGGTTGTTCTTCCCTTGTACTTGTTCATCCTCATCCCAAGAGGCAATCCAGCACACCACACTAGAGTACGGTATTATACCACATCGGTGGCCCGAACCAGTATAAACCCTGTATCCTTCGCTCCGCGAGTTCGACGTGCTAAGCTTTGAGTTTGTGGTGAGAGCGTGAGCTAGGAGGGAGAGATCTTCGTGCGCATCCCAGAGTTCAAACCTCAATTGTTTTGCCAGAACCCGAAATCCGACAATGGGCTTCTTTTCCAACAAGACTGCCTCATATAAGTCATGTTGTTTCTTTGTGTGAAAACGATAGTATACAACAATTATCATCCTGGTGGCATAGGGATCTGTTTGTCTCCATAATCTCAGACCTACATCATTTCTAAGCTTCATATTTTCTGCCACAGGATGATCATCACTATGATCTGGAATCTTGAGCTTCAGCTTTTTGAGCACTTGTTGCTCTTCTTGTTCTTGAGCTTCAGGCACTTGGGCCTTATTCTTCTCAGCGATAGGGATGTTCCTTGTTGATCTCTTGGGTGTAGATGGTCTGGTGGCTTGAGCTTGAGGTGAAGTCTTGGGGGTAGACTTGGGCTTAGATGGAGTAGCCCAGTCCTTATGGTGCCCCCCATAAGCTTCTAAGTGTTTGAAGGAGGTGCAACAGGCTCTTCTTCCTCCTCATCTTCATCAGAATCTCTCATCATAGAAGGTTTGCCAAAAACTCTGGCAATAGTCTTTTTGACTCTCTCCTTCCTCTTCTTTCCTCCAAAGCCTCTTCCTCTCTTGGTTCAAGAGTGAACTCCATGGTTTCTTGAGTTGAGGCTTTGGCTTTTGACATTGGATTCCTCTTAGCATGAGCATTCTTCTACATTCGAGGCTTGGTGGCAGCAGCAATAGCAACAACATACTCTTTCTTGAGCACCTTGTTCCTGGAGGTCACTTCCGCCTCAATAACGAAGTCCTCATCCTCAGATTCAGATGTTCTCTTCTTCTTTGTCCTGGTGGCTGCCTTGGGAAAGTTGCTGGGAGTGCTTCTGCTCCCCTCATCATAACCGCTTGAGGGACTAGTGCCCTCACAGAGGTTAACATGCTCTTCAGACTTGTTCTGACTATCACTGCCCTCTAACATAGCTGAAACTGAACCTGTGAATAGTTGGGTATAGATAGACTGGGTGAGCATCACAAAGTGCAGCTTATTTTGCAAAAATATTGAGTCAAAAACTAAATTTTAGTATTCTGCAGAAAGCATTTTGAAGCTACTGATTTGACAAACTCGGTGACACCGAAGCACTAACGGAGTCTAAACACACAGTTTCATTCAGACCAACATGCAGTTCGGTGACTCCGAGATGCTAGGGTTTCATAGAGAAAGTGATTTTAGTCGCACCGACTAGTACACTTCGGTCAGACCGAGTTGTATTTGTGCAATGGCCAGGGCCAATTGGTGTGACCGAGATCCTCAGATCGGTCGGTCCAAGATAAGTTTGGCGGAAACCTAACCCTAAGTTTTTGCATCAAATCTATTCTAATGAAATCTTTTGGTGGATAGATTGATCTTATATGTGGGAAGAACAATGACAATGATCTTTGTGCAAGAATCAGAGTTATTGAAAGAACAAAGGGGTCAAATTCGTACCCTAACTTGGTGACGGACTTGCTACAGCGGCAACGGCGGTGAGAATCCCATTGACGGCGGCAGAGACCAGCGGCAGGGGGTCCCTGGCGAAGATGGAGATGATCCAACAACCAAGGGGACGGCAGAGCTGGGAGGCACGGTTGAGTGTTTGAAGGAATTTCTAAAATTTCAACCCGCGGTATATATACCCAGTCACTATCGGTGTGACCGAGTGGAACGACTCGGTGGCACCAAGATGCAAAACTGCTAGTAGTTGCTGCAACTTAGTGTGACCAAATTGTTCAAATCGGTTGCACCGAGATGAAAACCTAGATCAACTTAATGAGTTCGGTGAGACTGAGTAGGAGTGAGTTGATCTGACCAAAAAGCATTAAGAAGTTTTGGAAGTTAAGCCCTTGACGGATCAGTGGCTCCGAGTGCTCCTCACCCAGAGGGTTCAAATTTGACTTGTTCAAACTTTGTGATGTAGCATGAATAGAGTTTGAGACAAGAAAAGCATAGATAGCTAGAGGGAGAACTTAGGCATTCTTGTCCATCCATTTGGCAAAAAGAAAAAAACCAAACAATCAAAGCAACAAATGGATGTCCTCGAATGAAGAAAATCATGCAACATACATGCTCACACAATAAGATGGCAAATTAAACATGTGGTAAAGCATGCACAAACACTCTAGCATCTATCAAGCAATAGGTGATGACTAGGTCATCTATATATGAGTATATTGACTGAGGAGTCAAATGAGAACATTTGATCGTAGGTCATACTCATCGTTTAAGCACAAGTGGGGTTACCACTTTTACATAAAGCATTGTTGTGTTCACACCATTAGAGTTGCTTTAGATCAATTCTTAGAGTAAAATTCCCCATAGATGTGATATCCCCCCTTAGAGGGATGAACTAACCTTGGGTTCTTTCGATTATGACTTCATGTAGGTGTTGAAGTTGTGGATGGTCAATGTTTATGTAGATCATTTGGAGCAATCCATTGGAGTGAGTTGCACTTTCAATACCTACATGGGTTAGTCCCACAAGGAACACACAAGGATATCCATAGACACAGAGTGAAATACACATATGATGATGTCCAAGAAAGCATTAGGTTACCTTGTCCCTTGTCTTACCAACAAGAGGGTTTGTGACTCCTTGAACTAGTGCCAGATATGGAAGTTGATTGCACTTATCCTTGCCAAAGTTAATATGAGTGAAGTATGTTGGTGGAGTCACCCTCAAGAACTCTCTAGTTCTTCTTCTTTGGGATCCACATCATGTTGATGGGAATCCTTGGGCTGTAGTAGTATTTGATGAAGTAGAACTTGATGGAGTCTTGGGAACCCACTTGACCAAGGCCTTAGGAGCTTCTTCAAATGAATCAATCTCTTCTTGAAGCTTATCCTTGCCTTTTAGCTTGTGGCCTTGTGGTGGAAGATCATATTGAGCTTGTGTTCCCTTGAAGGAAATCATATTGATCTTCTTCCCACTCAACTCCATTGGCATTGAACTTTCATTCAAAACCAACACCTTGATTCTTCCAGTGCCTTCCATGCTTGCGTACAATTTCCTCAAATTTCTTACTTCTAGCAAGGCTCTTGTAAACACCTTTCTCCATAATTCCCTTCAATTAGCTATTTTCTTGCTCAAGTGTAACTTGGCTAAGAGAATCATTTGTGGTATCAAGAGAACTACCACTACTGCAGGTTGCTGCTAACGCGACACTACGATCAGAGACCCTTTGACGAAACTATGTCTGATGCATTAATCGCAAACGGTGGTGTAAAAAATCCGTCAAGAAAGGTGTAAAACGTTTGCAATGACGGATGCGTCAAACATGATTCAGATTTTAGTTGAGTGTGCAATGCAGGGCATACGATTCAGTTCAATTAACTGTTTGCAATGTGGCAGAACAAAAGAAACGGGCAACCAGATGAAGGCGTCTGCGATATACAACTTATGGTTCACTCGGATGACCTTTTTTTATTAGGCAACATAACAGAAAGGGTTTGCCAGATCAAGGTTTGTGCGATATAAGGCATACGATTCACTTGGATGAACTGTTTTCGATTAGGCAACGCAGCAGAACTGGTTCAACCAGATCAAGGTGTGGGCAATGGAGGGCAAACAGTTCATTCCGATAAACTGTTTGTGTTGAGCCAAGAGAACAGAAACATTTCACATAAACAAGATGTGTGTAATACGCGGCAAACATCCAATTACATAGGTGGCTAGTACACACATGACATTTCGACACACCAAAGTGAACTATTACATGCATAATTAACTAGGATAAACGATCATCTGATCATCATCTACTTCTTGTGCTAGCTCGATGTTCCTTATATTCTAAGTTTCCATTAATTGATGGCTTTTTATGAACACGCCACCGTTTACCGCCATTTCCTCGCCGATTTTCCCGCCTGCTATCGATATTGCGCATAGACCTAGGTGGCGCGCGACGCATGGAGGCAACAAGCGCAGGCTGGAGCACATCCACCTTTGCCAAGCATGCCAACCCACCAAAGCACCGCATCTGCCATCAACCTTGTCGATGAGGAAAACGAGCAGGTGCCACGGCCAGTCGAGGCCGAGGAGCTCCCCGGCAATGCGACGGACGACGCCATGATGCGCGTCATCGCTAGGGTTGAGCAGACCCTTGGCGCATGGTGCTTTAGCGCCGCTGATCAAGATAGGCATGTCAACATGGAGAAGCTGCAGCTCGCCGCACAACATGATCGATGGCGCGCCGCAGAGAAAGCTAGGCGCGCCCGTGCCGATAGGCTGCAGCTCATCGCATGGCGACACCGTTGGAGCACCGCAGAGCGAGAGGTGCGGCGCGCCGCACATCAGGAGCTGATCCATCAGTGCTTGCCTGCTGTCGACAGGGCATCACAGCTAGGTACACGTCTTGTCAGTACCCCCATTCCTCTCCAGGAGTGGGCAGAGGCCCTATGTGCCGTACTTGCACCAGAGGCCGGCCGCGCCGTACTTGCACCGGACGCCCGCCGCGCCGTTCGCATGGGTCGCGCCATTCGCCTTGTCTACGGCCTGCTCGATGCCAACGCGTTAGTCGTGTGATAGCCTGGCTTATTAGGGATGGTAGACTACTCATATCAATAAGGAATTCCTTCTTTTCCGGGAGGCCATGCAGACAAAACTCCAAAGTTAAGCGTGCTTGGCTTAGAGTAGTTTTGGGATGGGTGACCAATCGGGAAGTTGCTCCCCGGTGCGCACGAGTGAGGACAAAGTGCGTAGAAAAGACTAGTATTGATCTATGGGGTCAGTCTAGATCCTGGCAGGAGTAACGACCATCGGCGGGTGTCTCCGGGGCATTACAAGTTGGTATCAGAGCCGACCCTCGCAGTTACATGCATGTTTGCGGACAGCTGCACGGTCATGTTGTGCATGACGTTTGTGACCCGTCCTGGTACACGGCATGGCACATGTGCCGAACTAGAAAGACACACGTATGTGCCAAGAGGGAACATTCCTGTGGCCCGACAAGGACGTCGGATCCTCTGAGTGGGGGTGTATGTGATAGCCTCTCTTATTAGGGATGATAGAGTACTCATATCATTAACGAATTCCTTCTTTTCCGGGAGCCCATTCAGATAGAACTCCAAAGTTAAGCATGCTCAGCTTTGAGTACTTTTAGGATGGGAGACCGACGGGGAAGTTGCCCCCGGGTGCACACGAGTGAGGACAAAGTGCGCAGAAAAGACTAGTATTGATCTGTGGGGTTAGTCTAGATCCCGCTAGGAGTAACGACCAGTGGAGGGTGTGTCTGGGGCTGTATAGGTCGGTAGGCTCGACCGCCTCCTTGGCCTAGGTGTCCACCTGGGCGCAGTACAGGAACATGGCCGTCGCATCCTCGAGCTAGTGATCTCTGATGAAATATCCAACTTGGAGCTCGAGATCGCACTCCAGATGTACTGTTAGCGTGTCAACCGCTTGGACGAACGCCTGCACGAGTTCAGGCAGAGCCAAGAGCTACCGTAGGCAAGGGTTGCTGGTCATGGTCTCATGGACATGTTTTATTTTGTTGAATCGTTTCGACGGGGATAGCTATATGTTCACAACAATCATAGTATTGCTTTGTTTCAATGTGTGTACTATGTTATCCGTTCTTATATGTTCTGTTTCAATGTGTGTGCATACGCTTTCCATTATTTATATGTGGATGATAACAACTAGATTCAAATTAGAATACAAAGACATACAGAACATGGAATTCATATATATAATATCATCACAGAATGTGATGATACTTGACTACTAGGTATAATGCATAAAATTGAAAATTAACAATACTAAAAGTAATAATCCCTCCTGGGGCCAGCATTTCGGCAGCCCCTCGCCAGCAGCTCCCTGGTATGCGGCGTCTTCCCAGTGCGGAGGCGGAACTCCGCCTCCTCCACCTCGCAGCGCTTGAAGTACCGATCTGCCTCTTGCTGGCGGACAACTGCGAACAATCTTGCCATTTTGTTGCGCGCCCACCGGAGCTCCTCGTCGGTGGCACGCTGGATCTTATCGGCCACCTCCACACAGTGATGAGGCTCCCAGCACCTTTGACCTTCCTCGCGAAGTATCCATTTTCGTACGACTCCTCCACACGATGATGCGCCTGCCCCCAAAGCTCCCCCGTCTCCTTTTTCCAGGTGGCATCATGGGCTTCATAGGCCGCCTGGTACCTGGCTTCCTCCTCCGCCATCTCCTTCTTCAACGCCACTTGCCTGGCTTTCTCAGCCAGCGGCAGCGACTTCCGCAGACAAAGACAGTATTGGCCCCCAAACCTATCCAAAGTTGGGGGATCTGACGCAACCTTGTCCCGCAGCGTGTGGGCATACCGGTGGCACCATGGCAGAGATTGGAGAGAGAGAGAGGGTGAGCAAGGGGAGGATGTAATGTGAATGTAGGCAGGATGACGGGAGCAGGTAGTACTTACTGGTAGCCGGAATCTAGATCTACGGGAACAGTACACACGCCGGTCACCGAAATTTATTGTAGTTTGAATTACAGACGATTCCCGCAGTAAAATGCGTGCATGAACATAATAGCTCACGGTTTCCAATACAGAACTGTCTCTGATTAATGGCCCCCGCCACTCACCTACCAAACCTTGAGCCGCAAAATAGAGTGCCAATCGTGTGGGGGCCGGTTGTCGAGCTAGTTCTTTACATTTTCTTTTTTGAACACCAGATATTTACATCGTTTGGTGTTTTTTAACTCGCACACAAGTACACAGAAATATGATTTTTCAAACCGTTATGGTTAGCCATTACATGTGGATGTAGTTCAAATTTGAATTACGATCATTAAATGGCTAGAAAATCACTTAAATGTCTTTAAAAGGACAAATGACCCCTAGAATTTTCCAAATATTCACATGATAGTTGTAGCAGTGCATGTTAACCATAGAAAAAAATTGAAGGTAGTAAGAGGAAGCTATCTCCCGTTTGTCATCAAACATGCATTGTTCCCTCTCGGAACCACGAGCCTTCTAGTGAGTTACTCCGGTTTGTGAGGGCTGTGTGTCCAAACTTTCATCAAATTGGCCTATTTTTTACCACATCATATTGGTGGCATGACACTACATCAAGCAAGGTTTCATGTTTTCTGATCATTTTTAATTTTTTTAAATTTAAATGCCATGGCACTCCATGCATGTGTCCATGCCATGAGACCAATATGTTTGGAAATTCCTTCTAATTTACTACACATGGAATTAACTCACACACAAGTACACAAATATGGCTTTTCAGACCATTATGGTTAGCCGTTGCATGTAGATGTAGTTCAAATTTGAATTATGGTCATTCAATGGCTAGAAAATCACTTAAATGTCTTTAAAAGGTCAAATGACCCCTAAAATTTTCCAAAATTTCACATGACAGTTGTATTAGTGCACGTTAAACATAGAAAAGAATTTGAAGGCCGTAAGAAGTAGTTATCTCCCGTTCGTCATCAAACAGGCATTGTTCCCTCTCGGAACCATGAGCCTTCTAGTGAGTTGCTTTGGTTTGTGAGGGGGTGTGTCCAAACTTTCATCAAACAGGCCAATTTTTTTACCACATCATCTTGGTCACATGACATTACATCAAGCAAGGTTTCATGTATTTCTGATCATTTTTTATTTTTCGGAATTTAAATGGCATCTCACTCCATGCATGTGTGCGTGAGACCAATATGTTTGTAAATTCCTTCTAATTTACTACACATTGAATTAACTTGCACGCAGGTGTACAAATATATTTTTCAAATCGTTATGGTTAGCTGTTGCATGTACATATAGTTCAAATTTGAATTACAGTCATTAAATGGCTACAAAATCACTTAAATGTCTTTAAAAGGTCAAATGACCCTTGAAAAATTCCAAAACATCCCATGACAGTTGTATTAGTGCATGTTAAATGTAGAAAAAAATTGAAGGCCGTAAGGGGAAGCTATCTCCCGTTCATCATCAAGCATGCATTGTTCCCTCTCGGAAACACGAGCCTTGTATTGAGTTGCTTCGGTTTGTGAGGCGGGTGTGTCCAAAATTTCGTCAAACATGATAATTTTTTTACCACATCATCTTGGTGGCATGACATTACATTAAGCAAGGTTTCATGTTTTTCTGATCATTTTTTAATTTTTTGGAATTAAAATGACATGGCACTCCATCCATGTGTCCATGCCGTGAGACCAATATGTTTGCAAATTCCTTCTAATTTACCACACATGGAATTAACTCGCACACAATTACACAAAATATGACTTTTCAAACCATTATGGTTAGCCATTGC
Source organism: Triticum dicoccoides (assembly GCF_002162155.2). Taxonomy (NCBI): domain Eukaryota; kingdom Viridiplantae; phylum Streptophyta; class Magnoliopsida; order Poales; family Poaceae; genus Triticum; species Triticum dicoccoides. The sequence goes on from NC_041384.1 coordinate 308,122,312, forward strand.
ATGTACATGTGGTTAAAATTTGAATTACGGTCATTAAATGGCTAGAAAATCACATAAATGTCTTTAAAAGGTCAAATGACCCCTGAAATTTTCCAAATTTTTGACGTGACAGTTCTATTAGTGCACGTTAGACGTAGAAAAAAGTTGAAGGCCGTAAGAGGAAGTTATCTCCCGTTCGTCATCAAACATGCATTGTTCCCTCTCGGAACCACGAGCCTTCTAGTGAGTTGCTCCGGTTTGTGAGGGGTGTGTGTCCATACTTTCATCAAACAGGCCAATTTTTTTACCACATCATCTTGGTGGCATGACATTACATCAAGCAAGGTTTCATGTTTTTCTGATCATTTTTTTATTTTTTTGGAATTTAAATGCCATGTCACTCCATGCATGTGTCCATGCCGTGAGACCAATATGTTTGAAAATTCCTTCTAATTTACTCCACATTGAATTAACTCGCACGCAAGTATACAAATATGATTTTTCAAACCGTTATGGTTAGCTGCTGCATGTACATGTAGTTCAAATTTGAATTATGGTCATTAAATGGCTAGAAAATCACTTTAATGTCTTTAAAAGGTCAAATAACCCCTAAAAATTTCCAAAACTCTCCCATGACAGTTGTATTAGTGCATGTTAAATGTAGAAAAAATTTGAAGGCCGTAAGGGGAAACTATCTCCCGTTCATCATCAAACATGCATTGTTCCCTCTCGGAAACATGAGCCTTGTATTGAGTTGCTTCGGTTTGTGGGGGGGATCCAAACTTTCGTCAAACAGGCTAATTTTTTTACCACATCATCTTGGTGGCATGACATTACATCAAGCAAGGTTTCATGTATTTCTGATCATTTTTTATTTTTCGGAATTTAAATGGCATCTCACTCCATGCATGTGTGCGTGAGACCAATATGTTTGTAAATTCCTTCTAATTTACTACACATTGAATTAACTTGCACGCAGGTGTACAAATATATTTTTCAAATCGTTATGGTTAGCTGTTGCATGTACATATAGTTCAAATTTGAATTACAGTCATTAAATGGCTACAAAATCACTTAAATGTCTTTAAAAGGTCAAATGACCCCTGAAAAATTCCAAAACATCCCATGACAGTTGTATTAGTGCATGTTAAATGTAGAAAAAAATTGAAGGCCGTAAGGGGAAGCTATCTCCCGTTCATCATCAAGCATGCATTGTTCCCTCTCGGAAACACGAGCCTTGTATTGAGTTGCTTCGGTTTGTGAGGCAGGTGTGTCCAAAATTTCGTCAAACATGCTAATTTTTTTACCACATCATCTTGGTGGCATGACATTACATTAAGCAAGGTTTCATGTTTTTCTGATCATTTTTTAATTTTTTGGAATTAAAATGACATGGCACTCCATCCATGTGTCCACGCCGTGAGACCAATATGTTTGCAAATTCCTTCTAATTTACCACACATGGAATTAACTCGCACACAATTACACAAAATATGACTTTTCAAACCATTATGGTTAGCCATTGCATGTACATGTGGTTAAAATTTGAATTACGGTCATTAAATGGCTAGAAAATCACATAAATGTCTTTAAAAGGTCAAATGACCCCTGAAATTTTCCAAATTTTTGACGTGACAGTTCTATTAGTGCACGTTAGACGTAGAAAAAAGTTGAAGGCCGTAAGAGGAAGTTATCTCCCGTTCGTCATCAAACATGCATTGTTCCCTCTCGGAACCACGAGCCTTCTAGTGAGTTGCTCCGGTTTGTGAGGGGTGTGTGTCCATACTTTCATCAAACAGGCCAATTTTTTTACCACATCATCTTGGTGGCATGACATTACATCAAGCAAGGTTTCATGTTTTTCTGATCATTTTTTTATTTTTTGGAATTTAAATGCCATGTCACTCCATGCATGTGTCCATGCCGTGAGACCAATATGTTTGAAAATTCCTTCTAATTTACTCCACATTGAATTAACTCGCACGCAAGTATACAAATATGATTTTTCAAACCGTTATGGTTAGCTGCTGCATGTACATGTAGTTCAAATTTGAATTATGGTCATTAAATGGCTAGAAAATCACTTTAATGTCTTTAAAAGGTCAAATAACCCCTAAAAATTTCCAAAACTCTCCCATGACAGTTGTATTAGTGCATGTTAAATGTAGAAAAAATTTGAAGGCCGTAAGGGGAAACTATCTCCCGTTCATCATCAAACATGCATTGTTCCCTCTCGGAAACATGAGCCTTGTATTGAGTTGCTTCGGTTTGTGGGGGGGATCCAAACTTTCGTCAAACAGGCTAATTTTTTTACCACATCATCTTGGTGGCATGACATTACATCAAGCAAGGTTTCATGTATTTCTGATCATTTTTTATTTTTCGGAATTTAAATGGCATCTCACTCCATGCATGTGTGCGTGAGACCAATATGTTTGTAAATTCCTTCTAATTTACTACACATTGAATTAACTTGCACGCAGGTGTACAAATATATTTTTCAAATCGTTATGGTTAGCTGTTGCATGTACATATAGTTCAAATTTGAATTACAGTCATTAAATGGCTACAAAATCACTTAAATGTCTTTAAAAGGTCAAATGACCCCTGAAAAATTCCAAAACATCCCATGACAGTTGTATTAGTGCATGTTAAATGTAGAAAAAAATTGAAGGCCGTAAGGGGAAGCTATCTCCCGTTCATCATCAAGCATGCATTGTTCCCTCTCGGAAACACGAGCCTTGTATTGAGTTGCTTCGGTTTGTGAGGCGGGTGTGTCCAAAATTTCGTCAAACATGCTAATTTTTTTACCACATCATCTTGGTGGCATGACATTACATTAAGCAAGGTTTCATGTTTTTCTGATCATTTTTTAATTTTTTGGAATTAAAATGACATGGCACTCCATCCATGTGTCCATGCCGTGAGACCAATATGTTTGCAAATTCCTTCTAATTTACCACACATGGAATTAACTCGCACACAATTACACAAAATATGACTTTTCAAACCATTATGGTTAGCCATTGCATGTACATGTGGTTAAAATTTGAATTACGGTCATTAAATGGCTAGAAAATCACATAAATGTCTTTAAAAGGTCAAATGACCCCTGAAATTTTCCAAATTTTTGATGTGACAGTTCTATTAGTGCACGTTAGACGTAGAAAAAAGTTGAAGGCCGTAAGAGGAAGTTATCTCCCGTTCGTCATCAAACATGCATTGTTCCCTCTCGGAACCACGAGCCTTCTAGTGAGTTGCTCCGGTTTGTGAGGGGTGTGTGTCCATACTTTCATCAAACAGGCCAATTTTTTTACCACATCATCTTGGTGGCATGACATTACATCAAGCAAGGTTTCATGTTTTTCTGATCATTTTTTTATTTTTTGGAATTTAAATGCCATGTCACTCCATGCATGTGTCCATGCCGTGAGACCAATATGTTTGAAAATTCCTTCTAATTTACTCCACATTGAATTAACTCGCACGCAAGTATACAAATATGATTTTTCAAACCGTTATGGTTAGCTGCTGCATGTACATGTAGTTCAAATTTGAATTATGGTCATTAAATGGCTAGAAAATCACTTTAATGTCTTTAAAAGGTCAAATAACCCCTAAAAATTTCCAAAACTCTCCCATGACAGTTGTATTAGTGCATGTTAAATGTAGAAAAAATTTGAAGGCCGTAAGGGGAAACTATCTCCCGTTCATCATCAAACATGCATTGTTCCCTCTCGGAAACATGAGCCTTGTATTGAGTTGCTTCGGTTTGTGGGGGGGATCCAAACTTTCGTCAAACAGGCTAATTTTTTTACCACATCATCTTGGTGGCATGACATTACATCAAGCAAGGTTTCATGTATTTCTGATCATTTTTTATTTTTCGGAATTTAAATGGCATCTCACACCATGCATGTGTGCGTGAGACCAATATGTTTGTAAATTCCTTCTAATTTACTACACATTGAATTAACTTGCACGCAGGTGTACAAATATATTTTTCAAATCGTTATGGTTAGCTGTTGCATGTACATATAGTTCAAATTTGAATTACAGTCATTAAATGGCTACAAAATCACTTAAATGTCTTTAAAAGGTCAAATGACCCCTAAAAAATTCCAAAACATCCCATGACAGTTGTATTAGTGCATGTTAAATGTAGAAAAAAATTGAAGGCCGTAAGGGGAAGCTATCTCCCGTTCATCATCAAGCATGCATTGTTCCCTCTCGGAAACACGAGCCTTGTATTGAGTTGCTTCGGTTTGTGAGGCGGGTGTGTCCAAAATTTCGTCAAACATGCTAATTTTTTTACCACATCATCTTGGTGGCATGACATTACATTAAGCAAGGTTTCATGTTTTTCTGATCATTTTTTAATTTTTTGGAATTAAATGACATGGCACTCCATCCATGTGTCCATGCCGTGAGACCAATATGTTTGCAAATTCCTTCTAATTTACCACACATGGAATTAACTCGCACACAATTACACAAATATGACTTTTCAAACCATTATGGTTAGCCATTGCATGTACATGTGGTTAAAATTTGAATTACGGTCATTAAATGGCTAGAAAATCACATAAATGTCTTTAAAAGGTCAAATGACCCCTGAAATTTTCCAAATTTTTGACGTGACAGTTCTATTAGTGCACGTTAGACGTAGAAAAAAGTTGAAGGCCGTAAGAGGAAGTTATCTCCTGTTCGTCATCAAACATGCATTGTTCCCTCTCGGAACCACGAGCCTTCTAGTGAGTTGCTCCGGTTTGTGAGGGGTGTGTGTCCATACTTTCATCAAACAGGCCAATTTTTTTACCACATCATCTTGGTGGCATGACATTACATCAAGCAAGGTTTCATGTTTTTCTGATCATTTTTTTATTTTTTGGAATTTAAATGCCATGTCACTCCATGCATGTGTCCATGCCGTGAGACCAATATGTTTGAAAATTCCTTCTAATTTACTCCACATTGAATTAACTCGCACGCAAGTATACAAATATGATTTTTCAAACCGTTATGGTTAGCTGCTGCATGTACATGTAGTTCAAATTTGAATTATGGTCATTAAATGGCTAGAAAATCACTTTAATGTCTTTAAAAGGTCAAATAACCCCTAAAAATTTCCAAAACTCTCCCATGACAGTTGTATTAGTGCATGTTAAATGTAGAAAAAATTTGAAGGCCGTAAGGGGAAACTATCTCCCGTTCATCATCAAACATGCATTGTTCCCTCTCGGAAACATGAGCCTTGTATTGAGTTGCTTCGGTTTGTGGGGGGGATCCAAACTTTCGTCAAACAGGCTAATTTTTTTACCACATCATCTTGGTGGCATGACATTACATCAAGCAAGGTTTCATGTGTTTCTGATCTTTTTTTAATTTTTTGGAATTAAAATGCCATGGCACTCCATCCATGTGTCCATGCCGTGAGACCAATATGTTTGAAATTACTTCTAATTTAGTGCACATGGAATTAACTCGCACACAAGTACACAAAATATGACTTTTCAAACCGTTATGGTTAGCCGTTGCATGTACATGTAGTTCAAATTTGAATTACGGTCATAAAATAGCTAGCAAATCACTTAAACGTCTTTAAAAGGACAAATGACCCCTGAAAGTTTCCAAAATTTTGACATGTCAGTTGTATTAGTGCACGTTAAACGTAGAAAAAATTGAAGGCCGTAAGAGGAAGTTATCTCCCGTTCGTCATCAAACATGCATTGTTCCCTCTTGGAACCACGAGCCTTCTAGTCAGTTGCTCCCGTTTGTGAGGGGTGTGTGTCCAAACTTTCATCAAACATGCCAAAATTTTTACCACATCATCTTGGCGGCATGACAGTACATGAAGCAAGGTTTCATGTTTTTCTGATCATTTATTTTTATTTTTTAGAATTTAAATGCCATGGCACTCCATGCATGTGTCCATGTCGTGAGACCAATATGTTTGAAAATTCCATCTAATTTACTGCACATTGAATTAACTAGCACACAAGTACACAAATATGATTTTTCAAACCATTATGGTTAGCTCCTGCACGTACATGCAGTTGAAATTTGAATTACAGTCATTAAATGGCTACAAAATCACTTAAATGTCTTTAAACAATCAAATGACCCCTGAAATTTTCGAAAATTTCACATGACAGTTGTATTAGTGCACATTAAATGTAAAAAAAATTGAAGGCCGTAAGGGGAAGCTAGCTCCCGTTCGTCACTAAACATGCATTGTTCTCTCTCGGAAACACAAGCCTTGTAGTGAGTTGCTTTGGTTTGTGTGGGGTTTGTCTCCAAATTTTCGACAAACATTCCCAAATTTTACCACATCATCTTGGTGGCATGACATTACATCAAGCAAGGTTTCATTTGTTTCTGATCTTTTTTTTAATTTTTTGGAATTTAAATGCCATGGCACTCCATGCTTAATTGTGTCATAGCCGTTAGACAAATATGTTTGAAAATTCCTTCCAATTTACTGCACATGGAATTAAATCGCACACAAGTATACAAAATATGACTTTTCAAATCGTTATGGTTAGCTATTGCATGTATATGTAGTACAAATTTGAATTATGGTCATTAAATGGCTAGAAAACCAATTAAATGTCTTAAAAAGGTCAAATGACACCAATTTTTTTCCAAAATTTGACATGACAGTTGTATTAGTACTACAAATTTTCTCGTACATTTGAAATACCTTCCGTTGCCACTTTACTCCAAATTTGTCTTTCACAGCTAATAAAAAATATCCACAACATCACACACAATTTGTTTGTAAAAACCTTTTGCAATGAAAATTTCTAGGTCTATTTAAGTCTTTCTCCTTAAGCTTCGCCGGCTCGTTTGCTCTAGTGCCGGCAACCCCTGAACCCTCGAATCCCAATCCCAATCCCCATTCACACACCCCCCTTCTTGCAAAGATGGCGCCATGGAAACACTTCGTGAAGGCCCGTATGATGGTCGTGTCCTCCCCAAGCGCCGCCGCCTGCGCCGAGAGCGCGGCTACCTACGCCGAGAGGGCGTCTGCGGCAGCCGATAGGGCAGCTGCAGTAGCCGAGACGGTTGTACCTATAGTAGCCGAGACGACTGCAGCTATAGTAACGGAGACGGCTGCAGCTACTGCTGCGATGGTGACTGCAAACGCCGAGAGAGCTCGAGCTGCCGTCCGTGCCGCCAATGTCGCCCTGGCCCGGGTCGAGGCCATCCACGCCAAGATCAAGGACGCAAACACCAAGATATTTCAGGCCACCTCAGAATCCTGCATGCAACCCACGTACGAAAAGGCGGCGGTGGCCATGGAGCACCTGCTTCTTCATGTCATCGCTGAGCGGGAACTGGAGATGCAGGAGGCGGCGGAGATCGAGGAGCACCGAGAGGAGGAGTTGCGCGTGGCCGAGGTCGAGGTAGAGAAGAGTCTGTCCGTCGAGGAATCGGCGGTGGAGTACCATCGCGAGCTCTGGCGCAGCCACTAATACGAGTACTACAACCTTGAGGACGACACCAAGACAAGGACGAAGATGCGGTTGACTTCAGCAGGGGGGACGTGGAGTCCACCAACGGTTGCATTTCGCCAGGACAAGTCATCGACGTCTCATCTCACATCGGCAATGCATAGGTTGGCACGGCGGCGGATTTGTTAAAATTATGCGTACTTAGGCTTTGTTTTTAATGCTGGTCTTTTGTTAGAGCAATGTTTAGGTCAAGTGGCTCTGTTTAATTACTAAAATTTCCCGATTCAGTAAGTGCGGTATGTGTGCTGTACGCTCTTTTGTGCGCCCAAATTAGCAAGCGATGTTAAATTATGTAATGACGTACCCGGGGAAATTCCACCAATATTAGAATTATCAAACTCATCCATGCGCTTAAAGCAGTAGAATCGTTTGTGATGCACACAATCATTGAAAGTGAATGGTGTCTGGCAGCACCACCGGCAAAGTTTCCCTCCACATTTCCAAATTTTTGGCCTACCACCAAAATATCTAACCCCGCCCTCCCCCCCCCGTTTCCACCCCCTTTTCTCCCCGACTACAAGTCAAATTTCCCTTGTTTCCTCCTTCCTTCCCTCCTTTCTAAGCTATAACTACTTTCTTGCTTGCTTCCTTGCTCTCCCCGTCTCGCATCCTACCGCCGAGGTCGCCATGGTCTTCTTCAATGACCTCTCTAACAGTTCCTCCTCCGACGATGACTCATTCACCACCCGAGTATGCCTCTCTTCTCTATCTCCCAGGCTATGACATGGAATGAAGGATTTTAACCTGGCAGTCGATTTGAGTCATTTCATCCTGTTGTAGCTCCCTAGGACCATAAGCTGCAACGAATGGAGCGGGGTGGCTGAAGATCTGTCTCCTCGTTCTCACCATCAATCTCCATGCGTGAAGCTAGTTGCGTTTGAATCTTTGGACAATGGGAGAAGGTTAGACCCTCTTTTGTTGATACAAATAATTTGTTAGATGTGATTCAGACACTGCCATGGTCCCAACCCATTCATACCACACCTTCAACCAAACCCATCCTAAGACAGTGTCACATTTTGTACCTAGTATCTAAAAATGTGGCCATCTCATGAGAGGTACCATTAGAAAATTATTTGGCACCACTTCAGCAAGTTGTGCAGCCAACATTGGTCCACACATTAGACCAGCCAAGAAGTAAAATACTAAATCTTTATGGCATGAAGGAACTGGGCATCAGAGCAACTAGGTGCTCCAAAGTCGGGGTCCCTGATTATTCTCCGCTGCATCGGCTCGCTAGTGCAGGGCACCGGTGCCAGAGCAGAATCACTTCGGTTTTGCAGTGCTGCTGGGACTGACCCGAGCATAGACACCGTGCCCAGCCCCCGCTCGCGTCATAAACACGGGGGATATCATGAGTGCGCAGCCCTTTTCGAGGCACACTCAGTTGTAAGTACATATGATTCTATAGGAAATAAACTTTATTGATGCATGAAGTAGGTTCATTACATAACAGAAAGATACATGCTACCGTGTTCGACACAGGGCAGCTTGAGGATGTGACAGCCGAGGGCCCCTCGGGTAAGTAAGCCTCTAGTGCTGAGCATGGTTCGTCTGCCAGCGCTGAGCATGGGGATTCCATGAGAGTGGGAGGGAGCTCTCTTGTGCCGGTGACAACACTCGTAGAGAGAGCTCCAGAGTGTGTACAACTGCATGTCGCTCATATCCGTGGGGCACGCATATAACTTACGAGGAGGTCAGGTGTTCCATGTGTTTTGTACCAGAACACCCTCCTCTGTCATGAGTGGTGCCGCGAATGGCAATGCAATGGGTGTTAACCACCTCTGCATTTCTCTCAATGCGGGACTCCACGCTCATGCACATAGCCTCGCGAAGGTGCTCCAGAACCCTCCAGGCCTAAAGGCATGCACCTGAGGCTGAGCGAGCCCACGGTCCAGTCGATCCATGGAGGAGGGAAGGGGCTCCCGAGGAGAGTGTTATTGTTGGTGACGAATTCGACACACATGCGCTTGTGGATGTGTGGCTCGGTGATGGCGGCAGAGCTGACTATCCACCGGGGTGGAGGACATCACGGGGGATTCCAGCATCTTGGATGATGTAGGGTGCAACCCTAGAGGCTGATCTCAAAGAACACGATGACCACACAAGGGGAAACACGAGGGAAACAGGAGGAAAACACTCAAATCAATGAGATTTGATTACACATGTGCTAAATCCAAGTACACAAAGAGTCACATGACCCAAACACAACAAAGGAAGATACAAACGATAGGTAGTTCTTCCCAATCATGAGGAGATGGGGGCTTGAATCCGTGAGGGGATCTACCCTAGACGGGGTCTTGAATCCACTTGGGAGATCTTCTCCAAGCAGGCCTCGATCTCCAAAGGGGGTAGTTTCAAGTGGATGACCAACACTCTATCTCCAAAATGAGCTAAACCAATGCTAACCTTAAAATGGTGGTGGAGGAGGAGTATAATAGTCTAGGGGGGAGGGGTACATGGGCTTCGGCCCTTTCATTGTGCGCAGCCAGGGCAGCGGATGTCCGGACATCGGGCCTTTGATGGGGTGCCGGATGTCTCGGTGTTCTGGGAACGGGGGTACCGAGACTTGCCTGCCTGCGGCCCACATCGTAGATCCATCGACGGCCTGGTACGGCCCACCTTTGGCATCAACAACACAAGACCCTCACAAGAGGCCAAGCCTCGCGAGGCGGACGAAGTCAAGACCTCCACAAGGAGCGGCCTCCTCAGGCTAGCTCTTGAGGAACATGTGATGCGGAGCATCCCAAGGTCATCCCCATGGACCTACCATCGTCTCATCAAGTGCCTAGTGGACCCATGACTCGATCACGTGCAAGAGCTCTCGAAACCGAGGTGACATCTCTCCTCTCACAATTCCACTTTGATGATCTTGAGACATGGCGACTACCTCAAACAGAGAAATTGTGCATACTCAGGTATCAAGGAGTTAGCCATGGAGACACCAAGGAGCAAGGAGAATCCGAAGAGGAAGATGGACGTGAAGACGTAGAAGAAAAAAGGCAAAGTCAGCAGAAGCCCGAACGATCCGGCCTCAGGCCGGATGATCCGGACTCCGGCCCGGACGATCCGGATAATGTGGCCAGAGATACCCGAGAAGGCATCGTGAAGATGGGCAATCCGGACCCAGGCCCGAATCATCCGGCCATACACGAACGTCCGGACCAGGTCCCGGACATCCGGCCCTCCCGCAGCTGCTCCAGCACAGCCGGACGATCCGGACACTGACTCGGATCATCCGGACCCCCGAAGCCCGGATCATCCGGACCAATCCCACGGATCCTCCAGCTGCCGCCTGTGTGCGTGACTAGGGCCGAGGCCCGTGTACCCGTTTCGTTCCCCCACTTACCTATTCGCCCCTAGGGCCATAAATAGACCTTCTACTCCCCATTTTTAGGGTTAGCAAATGTTTAGCTCATATTTGTCAGAGAGCTTTGCTCATCCACTTGGTAGTCTTCTCTACGGAGATTCGAGCCTCCACTGGAGAAGATCCCCCAAGCGGATTCAAGACCCCTCTTGAGGGAAGAACATCAAGACCTCCTCACGGAGAAGACCGGTTATCGTGTATCGTCCTTAGTTATCCGTGGATTCGTGTATCTCTCCCTATGTACTCGAGGATCTAGCCCATGTGTGACTTATTCATGTCGGTTTAGTGATTCCTCTCGTGTTTCTTGTTGTGTTTTCTCTCCGTTCTTCCCATGTTCTTCGTGGTTTCCCCGAGATCCGATCCTTTTATGAAAGATCGGGCGATTAGGGTCTCTACCCTACATCATCTTGGTATCAAGAGCAAGGTTGATCACAATTTCGGAGCCTCCCCTCTTCGTTTTCTAGCTTGATTTTGTTGTTTTTCGTCCTGATCTGAAAATACCCACAAAAATAGCCCCAAAAAATTTTCTTGTGATTTGTGAGTTTTGATGATGTTTTGTTGGTTTTGATCCGTGAATTTGTTGTGTTGCAAGTGGATCTAGCCTTCCCCACCATCTCCACCTCGAAATCCTTCCAAAATCCACGAAATCCCCGAAGTTGTGGCCGTTTTCGAGCTCACCCCGAGCCATCCCCGAGCGAGTTGACCCTCCCGGATCATCCGGCTGGTCGCCCGGATCATCCGAACTCACCCGGATCATCCGCCTCCTGGCCCGGATAATCCGGCTTCCTCTGACCAAACTGCATTTTCCTGCAGTTTTTGCCACCGCCGCCTACGCCTCCGCATACCCACGTCGACCACCACCACCTAACTTCCGCAAACCCCTCCATAAACCTTTCCAATACCCCAACCCACACCACCATTTACCCGCTACCTACTCCGACGCTTTTTGTCGCACTTGGCTTTGAGAGTTTGAGTTGTGGCTCACCGTTCCCTTTCGTGTTTCGGCTACCTAGGGACGGTTCGACATCAACATCACCACCGCTCACTTTTGCCAAGGACTACTACGAACGAATACAACCTTGTGGTATCATCTTGGTAGTGTGATATCATCATACTCTTTTCCATTTGGATTGATAACCCCATAGCCTTACTTTTGTGTAGCTTACCCATCGAGACTAGCATTTGAGTATTGCCGGCAACGTGACTTGTGCACATTAGTGATCATACATCCCATAGCATACATACTATCATCGTGTTGCATATCTTGGAATCATCTCTTGTGTCACAAAGTTGTCATCGCATACACAATTGCTATCTTGGTCCGTGAAGCATTGCATGAGAAAAGAGCTCAAACATCAAAGAGCCAAGCAAGCTTTTAAGCAAAGAGAGAAGATAAGCAAAGAGCTTATAAGCAAGAACCATAGCATCATACAACATTAAGATTGTCATACTCGATCATCTTGGATCATGTGTCCAGAACATCATACTTGGGATAGAAGTCGTTGCATTTTTGCTTAGTAGGTTGTGCACAAGTTCGTATCCGCCTATTATGCAATCGTGCTAGCGTCTCTCTAGTGTTGTGCAACAAGAGCATTTTCATGGATTCCACATTTTGGCTCACCCTTGGTTGCACGACCCCATTTATCTTTCCGTGTGTTGTGTTTACGGGTACCACATCTTGCTATTGGTCTACTTGTTGCATTTCCAAGTCGTGGATCTTCGCCAACATTATTGAATCTTGCTTACATTCACATCAAAAATTGTGCCACCATCCTAACCAAGCTCCACAATAAGCTTTTACTTGTGTAGGTGTGAGAAACCGACAAGAATTCGTACCAATCGGGCTATTTCCATGTCCTACATTGGAGTGATCATCGATCCACTTTCAACTTTGGTCAAGGTACATTTGGTATTCGTTCTTCTCTTTCTACCACTCACATTTGTCTTGGAATGATGGATAGGCCAAGTACTTCTACCAACCCACTCTTCACGGAGCAAGACGATGACATGAACTCCTTCGTCACCAGAAGCCCCCTCTTTGGTGCACAACGTTCTTTGCATCAAGAACAACAAGCCATGAGTGACCGCATTGACAACCTCGCCATCGACTTGTGACTCTCCGAGCAATGTACAAGGGACTACTTCGACCATAAGCTCGATGATTACAAGCAAGATAATGACGCAAGGATGGACGAGATTCGTGCTTTCTTGCTCAACCGCTCTTCTTCCACTTCAAGAAGGAGCCGTTCAAGTCGCCACTCCGACTTTACCCTCTCCGTTTCAAGTACACCGTCTTCGAACACTCTTCGACGTGCCGACTCGCAATCCTCAATCCTCTACATGACACCGACTCGCAAGAGCATCGACGACTTCAAACCCAAGAAGCCTTTGTGCTAGCACGAGAACGGCAACGACAACGCCAAAATGAAGAGGAAGAACGCGCGCGTCTACACCAAAATGCACAAGATGCCGAGGCTCCACGTCAAGAACAACAAATCCGTGATGATCAAGCACTTGAGGCACAACGAGCTCTACGCGATTCGAGTCGAGCTGTTGCCGCCCGAAGCCGACAAGCCCGTGAAGAAGAAGACGCACTTCGCGAAGAAATTCAAGAACGAAGATTTCAAGCTCGCGTGCATCGTCAAGTTCCTCCTCGAGCTCGACAAGCTCCTCCACAAGCTCGCCAAGACCATCAAGTTCATCAAGAGCATGAAGACAATGGGAATCCTCCGCGACAAGAGCAACACGAGGTTGACAACCCTCCGTGCCAAGAGCACCACGAGTTGAACAATCATCTACATCATGGGCGTCATCATCCCCGACCCCAACACAATGAAGACAAATGCTACGACAAGCTCAAGTTCACCATGCCCAAGTTCAACGGAAGCAATGATCCTGAAGAGTACCTTTCATGGGCATTGAAAGTTGACAAGATCTTCCGTTTGCACAATTATGAAGAAGACAAGAAGATCACGATGGCATCCCTTGAGTTCCAAGACTATGTTCTTATTTGGTGGGAACAAGTCGTTGAGCGCCGAGAGGAAAGATGTGAACCACCCATCACTACTTGGGCACAAATGAGAGCACGCTTCGTACCTACCTACTACAACCGCGACCTCTTCAAGAAACTCCAACAACTCAAGCAAGGAACCAAGAGCGTTGAAGAATACTACAAGGAGATGGAGATTGCAATGATAAGAGCCAATGTCATGGAAGATGATGAGCAAACAATGGCACGCTTCTTGAATGGACTCAATCATCCCATCAATAAGATCGCGGACTTCCAACCATACTCAAATCGCGTCGAGCTAGTGCACCAAGCTACCAAATCAGAACGCCAAGTGCAAGATGATTTCAAGTATGCCATGTTCTCATCCAAGTCCTACGGCTTCACCAACAACCAAGCCTCAACGACTCCAACACCGACTACAAAGCCTTCTTCAATCAACTTCGACAAGTGGACTTCCAAGAAAGCTTCATCAACTACAAGCCATCCTACTACGACGCATCATTCTTAACCCCAACCGATGAGACCGTCAAGACGAGTACCTTCAAGTGTTTCACTTACGGCGGCCGAGGCCACAAGTCCTATGAGTGCACCAACAAGCGCACCATGATCTTCAACGATGATGGCACTTATGATTCCATGAGTGAAGGAGAAATGGATGCCCTTGAGCAAGTCGCCATACACCGCCAAGTGAACAATGAGGAAGAACAAGTCTTTTGCGATGAAGACGCAAGTCCCGCACTTGTTGTCTCCAAAGTCTTGACCCTCCAACATCACCAAGAAGAAGACCAAAGATGCACCATATTCCACACCAAGGCCGGCATCAATGGACGATCCGTCAAGGTCATCATCGATGGAGGAAGTTGTCATAATCTTGCAAGTGAAGAACTTTGCTCCAAGCTCCAATTTCCCAAGACAAAGCATCCACATACATACAAAGTGCAATGGCTTAGTGACTCCGGCACCATCCAAGTCAAGCATCGAGTACAAGTAGACTTCAAAATCAACGCCTACGAAGACACCTTGGAGTGCGATGTTATCCAAATGACCGTTTGTCATCTTCTCCTTGGACGGCCATGTCAATTCGATAGAGGAGTCGTCCACAATGGGCGTACAAACCACTATAGCTTCAAGAAGCAAGGAAAGGAGTTTGTGCTACGACCTATGTCTCCAAGCCAAGTGATCGCTGACAAGCAAGTCACCCATCGCGGAGAGAATAACAAGAGAGTGAGCCACCAAAAAGAGAGTGAGCGCCACAAGCCGAAATTGAGTGCCTTCATGATGAGCGACAAGAAAAACTTAGTTCTATTTGCCACCAAACGTGAGATAAGGGAAGTGTGTGAGAACCCATCGAGTGTCCTACACTATGTCCTATTGTGCAAGGACAAGGAACCACAAACTAACACCTCTCACGATCTACCCTTGGTGTTATCTTCTTTATTGCAGGAATTCCAATATGTTTTCCCTGATGAGCTACCTCCGGGACTACCTCCACTACGAAGCATTGAGCACCACATTGACCTCATCCCCGGAGCACCACTTCCAAACAAAGCTTCCTACCGCATCAACCCCGAAGAAACCAAAGAAATTCAAAGGCAAGTAAAGCAACTCATAGACCATGGACATGTGCGTGAAAGTTTGAGCCCTTGTGCCGTATCGGTCATTCTTGTGCCAAAACATGACGGTAGCTTTCGCATGTGCTCCGATTGTAGACCTATCAATGCTATGACCGTTCGCTATAGATATCCCATTCCACGCCTATATGATATGCTAGATGAACTTAGTGGTGCCACTATATTTTCCAAAATTAATCTTAAGAGTGGTTACTATCAAATCGGCATACAAGAAGGTGATGAATGGAAAACCTCATTCAAAACCAAGTTTGGTTTGTATGAGTGGTTAGTCATGCCTATGGGTCTCTCGGAAGCACCGGGCACTTTTATGCGCCTTATGAATCATGTCTTTCGCCCTTACATTGGTACATTTGTCGTGGTTTACTTCGATGACATTCTTGTGTTTAGCAAATATATTAAAGAGCATGTCACCCATGTCTGCACCGTTTTGCAAACTCTTAGAAAAGAGAGCATCTATGCTAATATGGAGAAATGCCTTTTTGGTGTTGATAAGCTCGTTTTCTTGGGTTTTGTTGTTTATTCTAAGGGTGTTCATGTAGATGAGTCCAAGATCAATGCTATTAAGACTTGGCCACAACCAACCAACTTGCATCAAGTGCGTAGTTTCCTTGGTCTTGCGGGTTTCTATTGTCGCTTTGTGAAGGATTTTAGAACCATTGTTTCGCCTATGCATGCTTTGAGCAAGAAGAATGCGCCTTTTGTTTGGGGACCATCCCAAGATACCGCTTTCAATGAGCTTAAGAACTTGCTTACTCATGCTCCCGTGCTTGCCTTACCCAACTTTGACAAACCTTTTGAAATTCATTGCGATGCTAGTGGTAATGGCATAGGGGGTGTGTTAACGCAAGAGAAGCGCCCCATAGCTTAGTTTAGTGAGAAACTTTCCGGAGCGCAACTCAATTACCCCATCTATGACAAAGAGTTATATGCTTTAGTCCGTGTTTTGCATGAATGGGAACATTACCTTCGTCCCCATGAGTTTATCATTCATACCGATCATGAGACCCTCAAGTATCTTAAGGGTCAAACTAAGTTGAACAAGCGTCATGCTAAATGGAGTGAATTTATTGAGTCTTTTCCCTATGTCATCAAGTACATCAAGATTAAAGAAAACATCGTAGCGGATGCTCTTTCCCACATATGCATGCTTGTCACGCAACTTGAGTTAGATGTCATTGGCTTCGAACATATCAAAGACTTGTATGAGCATGAAGCAACTTTTGCTACTCCTTATGCCAAGTGTTTGTCGAATACATCTTGGGAACGCTATTACATCAAAGATGGCTATCTTATGAGAGCTAACAAAGTTTGCATCCCCGAGTCTTCCCTTCGTTTGTTGCTTTTGCAGGAATCGCATGGAGGAGGCTTAATGGGACATTTCGGACGCAACAAGATGTTCGCCACGCTATCGAAGAGCTACTTTTGGCCCAAGATGTTTCGGGACGTCAATCGTTTGACCAACCGATGTTCGACATGCCGCAAAGCTAAGTCCAAAGCTCAATCTCATGGCCTCTATATGCCTCTACCAATTCCATACCAACCATGGGAAGACATTAGCATGGACTTTGTACTTGGTTTGCGTAGGACTCGCAATGGGAAAGATTCCATATTTGTCGTTGTGGACCGTTTCTCAAAAATGGCACATTTTATTCCTTGTAACAAGATAGACGATGCTTCACATGTTGCTAATCTCTTTTGTAGGGAAATATTGCGTCTACATGGTGCGCCAAAGACTATCGTCTCGGACAGCGATGTCAAGTTCTCGAGTTACTTTCGGAAGACCTTATGCGCCAAGCTCGGAATCAAGCTTCTATTCTCCACGGCATATCATCCACAAAGCGACGGCCAAATGGAGGTGACAAACCGCACGCTCTCCACCCTTCTTCGCATGCTAATCAAGAAGAACATCAAGGAGTGGGAGGAGTGCTTACCCATCGCCGAGTACGCCTACAACCGCGCAAGACATTCGACTACCGGCAAGTCCCCTTCGAGGTTGTCTACGGTTTCAACCCATTGTCCCCATTGGACATTCTACCTCTACCACTCCACGAGCGCACAAACATGGATGCGAGTGACCGAGTCAACCACCTCAAGAAGATGCATGCAGATACAAGGCACACCATTGAGCTCCAAGTACAACGACTCGCGACCAAGCTCAACATCAACAAGAATCACATGATATTCAACATTGGAGATCTTGTGTGGCTACACCTTCGCAAGGAACGCTTCCCCAACAAACGCAAGTCCAAGCTACTACCACGAGCCGATGGACCATTCAAGGTGCTTGCACGCTACAACAACAACACATACAAGATCGACATCCCACGTGACAAGTACTCCGTGAGCAACATCTTCAACGTCAAAGATCTCTCCCTGTACCATGGTGATGAGGATTTCGATCCGAGGTCGGATCTTTCCCAAGGGAGGGGAGATGATGAGGAGCATCCCAAGGTCATCCCCATGGACCGACCAACGTCTCATCAAGTGCCTAGTGGACCCTTGACTCGATCACGTGCAAGAGCTCTCAAAACCGAGGTGACATCTCTCCTCTCAATTCCACCTCGATGATCTTAAGACATGGCTACTACCTCAAACGGAGACATTGTGCATACTCAGGTATCAAGGAGTTAGCCCTGGAGACGCCAAGGAGCGAGGAGGAGCCGGAGAGGAAGATGGACGTGAAGATGGAGAAGAAAAAGGGCTAAGTCAGCAGAAGCCTGGATGATCCGGACCGCCGTCCGCACGATCCGGCCTCAGCCCGGATGATCCGGACTCCGGCCCGGACGATCCGGACGATCCGGAAGCCGACCTGGATCATCCGGACCCAGGCCAGAGACACCCGAGAAGGCATCATGAAGATGGGCCATCCGGACCCAGGCCCGGATCATCCGGCCATACCCGGACGTCCGGACCAGGTCCCGCACATCCGGCCCTCCCACAGCTGCTCGAGCATAGCCGGACGATCCGGACGCCGATCTGGATCATCCGGACCCCCGAAGCCCGGATCATCTGGACCAACCCCCAGATCATCCGGCTGCCGCCTGTGTGCGTGACTTGGGCCGAGGCCCGTGTACCCGTTTAGCTCCCCCACTTACCTATTTGCCCCTAGGGCTAGAAATAGACCTTCTACTCCCCATTTTTAGGGTTAGCAAATGTTTAGCTCATATTTGTCAGAGAGCTTTGCTCATCCACTTGGTAGTCTTCTCTACAGAGATTCGAGCCTCCACCGGAGAAGATCCCCCAAGCGGATTCAAGACCCCTCTTGAGGGAAGAACATCAAGATCTCCTCACAGAGAATACCGGTTACCGTCTATCGTCCTTAGTTGTTTGTGGATTCGTGTATCTCTCCCTATGTACTCGAGGATCTAGCCCATGTGTGACTTATTCATGTCGGTTTAGTGATTCCTCTCGTGTTTCTTGTTGTGTTTTCTCTCCGTTCTTCCCCGTGTTCTTCATGGTTTCCCGAGGATCCGCTCCTTTCGTGAAAGATCGGGCGATTAGGGTCTGTACCCTACATCAATAGGGGTACAATAGTTTCCTCTTTGGTGCTAAAGAGGCGAGGCTTCAATTTCCTTGCAACAAGACCAAGACCGCCAGGATGGTTGGACGGAGGTCTTCACCGAGTCCACCACGACGTCATGACCAGAAGCTTTGTAGGTGAAGACCACCTTTTGTCAGTATAATATGTACTTGTTGTCTCCCTTTGAATTTGGCCGTTGTGGGATCCCTTCCCGCCTCCATCTCGGGGGAAGAGGACCAAGGCCACTATAAATATAGCCTAGCCACCACCATAGAAGGGGACAGATCGACTCAGACCATCCCCCCCCCACAAACACAAGAACACACCTCCTGAGGTTTTTCCTCCAGTTTACTAGTTCATCCTCAGCCCATCTCGAGGCTAATCCACCACAAAGTAGGAGGAGGGTTTTACACCGCAAGGTGGCCCAAACGTGGGTAAACTGCCTTGTCCCATTTCCTTCCTGTTCATCGAGCTAGGCTGTGAGATCGACGAGTAGGCAGACTGGGGAGGTTGAGTTCGCACGCACCCCAAAGTTGAAATCTATCAAAGGAATGCGGAGCCCGAAATCCGACATTTGGCATGCCAGGTAGGGGTGCATCGAAGATTCGCCTCTCCGTCCACTGCACTGCACCGTGACGTTCGGCTCTCATGGCGAGCGCCGCTCCACCGACCAGACGGACTGGTGCGTTTAGGGGTGCCATGGGTCTCCGAGATTTCACCCCCGCCTTGTGGCGGGTGAAGTGGCCAACCATGTTCAGGCCGGAGTTGCTGCCTCGATACGACGACGTGGCGGACCCGGCAGCGTTTCTCTAGGCGTATGTGGAGGCTGTTTGGGCAGCCGACAATGATGAGAAGGCCATGGCGAACTGGCTGCCCATGGCCCTTACGGGCGTGCTGCGCACCTAGATCCTGGGCATGCATGAGTCTTCGGTGGCCTCTTGGGAGTAGCTGCGCAGCCTCTTCATCACGTGCTTCGCAGCGCCAGCACCCCATGCCGTCGCGACCCTCCTCGACGGCTCGTAGGTGTCAGACTCGGACCGCCATGTCAAACAGTTCTTCGTAGCGGGGAGCCCCGCGGGCTTGGCGGCGCCTACGGCCGACCTCACCTGCTACTCGAGGGACAACCCCGCAAACACGGCCAGTGTCGGCGCACTCCTGATGCTCTACACCCCCACCATCTGCAATGTGGCAGTCACTAGGACTCTCATCGATGGTGGCGCCGACCTCAATGTCCTCTCCGTGGAAGCTTTCGGCCAGCTTCTCATGTCCCACAGCCGGCTCCACCCCACCAAGCCTTTCTCTGGAGTCATCGATGGCACCACCTGCCCCCTAGGGAAGATCTGCCTCCTCGACACCTTCGACACCCGCGACAACTACCGCACCGAGCTCGTCGACTTCGGCATCGCCCGCGTCGGCCTGCCGTACAACTCCATCCTCGGGTACCCGGCCTTGGCCAAGTTCTTGGAGGAAACCCACCCTGGCTACAATCTCATGAAGATACCGAGAAGAAGCAACGTCCTCAACATGCTAGGGGACACCAAGGATGCACTCTCGGCCCACATGCACGCTTTCAGAGCCGCGGCGGCTGCGCGGCCAAGCAAGGAGGGAGCCGTGGAGGCTCCGGGGGCCACACCTGCAAAGAAGAAGCAGTTGTTCTCCGAGGAAAGGGCGGAGATGAAGCAGCTGCCGGTCGATGAGGACGGGGCATCGGGCTCCACATTCACCATAGGCGCTGGTCTCCCACCAGACCAACAAGAGGTGCTAGTCAGCTTTGTACGCACGAATAAGGATGTGTTTGCGTCGGAGGCGACGGACCTGGTTGGGGTTCCACGTGGGGTAATCGAGCATCACTTGATGGTGTTCTGCAACGTACGACCAGTGAAGCAGAAGGCGCGTTGGCAAGCTCCGGAGAAGCAGTCATTCATCACTAAGGAGACTCGCAAGCTACTGGAGGCCGACGTCAATCGAGAAGTGCGGCACCCAGACTGGCTCGCGAACCCAGTCATCATCCCCAAGATGGGCGTGAAGGAGCATGTCCTCAAGATCCTTTCCCTCTCCCGCGCATTGATTAGATCGTCGACTACACACTTGAGTGCTACTTACTGTGCTTCCTGGACGCCATCTCGAGCTATCACCAAATCAAGATGGTGGTGCAAGATGTTGAGAAGACAGCCTTTCTAACCCCATGCGGGATGTGCTGCTACACCTGCATGCCGTTTGGGTTGCGCAATGTGGGAGCGACCTTCCAACGATTGATGCACATCGCCCTGGGACAGTAGCTCGGGAGGAACACCGAGGCGTACGTCGATGACATAGTAGTGAAATCTCGGGAGGCAAGGACGCTTATCGGGGATCTGGAGGAGACTTTCGCCAGCCTGCGCGTGGTAAACCTGTGATTCAACCCAGAGAAATTTGCGTTCAGCGTCCCGTCTGGCAAGCGGCTGGGCTTCCTAGTGTCTCATGGAGGGATCGAGGCTAACCTAGAGAAAGTCAAGGCCATAGAAAGGATGAGTCCGTGCAAACCGTCAAGGAAATGTAGAAGCTTGCGGGCTGCGTAACCTCGCTCGCGCGTTTCACCTCCAAACTAGGTGAATGCGCCCTCCCATTCTTCAAGATGATGAAAAATAAAGGGTCATTCGAGTGTACTCTGGAGGCTGACGCGGCCTTCCAAGACCTCAAGAAGTACCTCACCAGCCCGCCGGTGATGGTAGAACCGCGCCCCCTTGAACCATTGGTGCTCTACCTGGCCGCCACGCCTCACTCCGCCAGCGCAGCACTGGTGGCGGTCCAAGAGGAGCACCCAATCAAGGGCTCGCGGGGAAGCGCCTCGCGGCAGGTTGGGGTGTCGCGGTTTTAGGACAGTGCTCCTAAGGCCTCGGTTGCCCCACCGATCAACGGCGCTCCTGAGGCTCCATCCAAACCTACAGACAACGAGACTCGTAAGGACGAGGTTCCTGAGGCCCCAACTTCCCCGATAGATGACAAGGCTCCTGAGGATCCTCAGCCTGAGGAGGCGCAAGACTCCGCCAATGCCTCTGCCCTCGTCGAGCACCCGGTATACTTCGTCGGCACGGTGATGCGTGGGCACGCTATCCCATGCCACAAAAGCTCTTGCTCGCGCTCCTCGTCGCCTCCCGAAAGTTGTGCCACTACTTCCATGGCCACCCCATCAAGGTTGTCGCAGCTTACCCTTTGGAGAGAGTGCTCCGGAGCCCTAACGCCGCAGGGAGGGTCACCAAATGGAACATCAAACTGCAGGCATTCCAGTTGGAGTTCAGCACCACCAGATTCTTCAAGGGTGTGGCCCTTGCCAATTTTGTGGCGGAATGAACCGACATTCCCATCCCAGAAGTGGGTGAGGACCGATCCCTCTCGCTGGGAAGCGAAGCACTGGATGGTTGGATCATGTACTTCGACGGCGCATTTGTGCGCCAGGGCGCGGGGGATGGAGCCGTGCTCATCTCGACCACCTAGGACAAGCTCTACAACGCCGTGCAAATTTGCTTCCAGTAGGGCGAAGAGGTCACCAACAACATCACAGAATACGAAGGCCTGATCGCCGGCCTCAAGGCTGCGGCAGCATTGGGAGTGAGGCGCCTCAACATCAGGGGAGACTACCAGATCCTCGTCAACGTCTCCAACAAAGAATACAAGCCGAAGGTTGAGCACATGGAGGTGTTCTGGGAACGGAAGTACCCAGACTTGCCTTCCCGCGGCCCATGGCATGGCTCCATCGACGTCTTGGTATGGCCCACCTTCGGCATCAATAACACAAGACCATCGTGAGGGGCCAAGCCTCGCGAGGTGGACGACGTCAAAACCTCCAAATGGAGCGGCCTCCTCAGGGTGTCTCCTGAGGAGCGGAGATTTCTATGCAAGCTCTCACCTCATGAGGTTCGGATGATGCAAGCCATGACGGCCAAGGCAAGGCGGGCGCAGTACAGCAGTCTCCTCGTTGGTGCTAAAGAGACAGGCGCATGCGCAGAGTCCCAAGGAATCAACCAAAGGTTTTCCATTTTCATGCAACAAGACCAAGACCGCCAAGATGGCAGGACGGATTTCATCGCCTAGCCCAGCACGGTGTCATGACCAGAAGCTTCGCAGGCGAAGACCACCTTTCGTCAGGATAAGATGTACTAGTTGTCTCCCTTCAAATTTGGTCGTTATGGGGTTCCTTCACGCCTCCATCTTGGGGGAAGAGGACCAAGGCCACTATAAATATAGCCTAGCCACCACCATAGAAGGGGACGGATCGATTCAGACCATCCCCCCCCCCCACAAACACAAGAACACACCTCTTGAGGTTGTTCCCCCACTGTACTAGTTCATCCTCAGCCCATCTCGAGGCTAATCGACCACAAAGCAGGAGTAGAGTTTTACACCCCAAGGTGGCCCGAACCTGGGTAAACTGCCTTGTACCATTTCCTTCCTATTCATCAAGCTAGGCCATGAGATCGACGAGTAGAAAAACTGGGGAGGTTGAGTTCTTCGCACACACCCCAAAGTTCGAATCTATCTAGGGTCTGCGGAACCCGGAATCCGACAGGATATCCGGGCTATGGGGGCTGGGTGTCTAGGAACTGTGTGGTTAGACTTTAGATGTTTTATGTGAAGTATTGCCAGATCTCTGGGGCTGGGGCATATGTATGAGCCCTGCAGCTTTGCCTGCTTGGTGGAGAGTGCGGTTAATGCTCCAGGGGTCAGATGTCCAGGGCTTGGGGCCGGATGTCCGGGGTGTGGGGGCTTCTCCAGTCTCTCTTGTCGGTCCTCTTCTTCCATGCACTTGGGGATTTGTTCATCATCATGAGTATCTCCCAGGGTGTGTTCTTCATACCTAATCTCAAGCAGTGTTCTAGCTTTAGGTAGTAGCCATGTCTCATGTAGGTCATATGGAATATCACTAAGGAGAGATGTCACGTCGGTCTCAAGAGCTCTTGCAAGTGCTTGTGTCATCGGTCCACTTGGCACTTGGTGAGATATCGGTAGGTCCATGGGAATGATCATAGGATCCTCCACATCATCTCCCCCCTTGGGAAAGATCCATGTCAGATTCAGGGCTCCGCAGACCCACGAATGGTTCAAACTCTGGGGCGTGTGTGAAGAACTCAACGTCTCCAGCCAACCAGTTTGTCACCCCCATGGCCTGGCTCGATGAACAAGAAAGGGAAGGGACAGTTTACCCAGGTTAGGGCCACCTTGCGGTGTAAGACCCTACTCCTGCTTTGTTGTGGATTAGCCATGAGAGGGGCTGAGGATGAACTAGTACAAGGGAAGAACAACCTCACGAGTTCTGTTCTAGTTAGGGTGTAGGCTAGTGAGGTATCTCTCGAATCGGATCCCCTCCTACGGTGGTGGCTAAGCTATATTTATAGTGGCCTCGGTCCTCTTCCTCCAAAACGAAGGCAGAAAGGGATCCCATAGTGGACAATTTTGAAGGGGGACAAGTAGTACATCATATCCTGATGAAAGGTGGTCTTCGCCTGCAACACTACTGGTCATGACGCCGCGGTGGGCTCGGCGATGACATCCGTCCCGCCGTCCTAGGAGTCTTGGTCTCGTTGCACAGTAATGGAAATGTTTGGCTGATTCCTCGGGACCCCGCTGAAGGAGTCCTGGACTAAGGGGTCCTCGGGCGTCCGGCCTGTTAGCCATGGGCCGGACTATTGGGCTATGAAGATACGAAGACCGAAGACTCTACCCATGTCCGGATGGGGCTCTCCTTGGCGTGGAAGGCAAGCTTGGCAACCAAATATGAAGATTTTCTTTTTCTGTAACCGACTTTGTGTAACCCTAGATCCCTCCGATGCCTATATAAACCGGAGGGCTAAGTCCATAGAGAATAATCATAATCATAGTCATACAGGCTATACTTCTAGGATTTAGCAATTACGATCTCGTGGTAGATCAACTCTTGTAATACTCATATTCATCAAGATCAATCAATCAGGAAGTAGGGTATTACCTCCATAGAGAGGGCCCGAACCTGGGTAAATATTGTGTCCCCTGTCTCCTGTTAGCATCAACCTTAGACGCACAGTTTGGGCACCCTACCCAAGATCCGCCGGTTTTGACACCGACATTGGTGCTTTCGTTGAGAGTTCCACTATGCCATTGTCAAAAGGATTGATGGCTCGCATTGTTATCAAGGAAAATATCACCTCCGGAGGAGCCCTGGCCCCAGGCCAAACCCTCCAGCTGGGCGGCTTCATCATGACCGCCTGTTTGGCCCTTAAGCCGATGATGACCTCTCGAGTCATCGAAAATCATTTCCGCGTTGATTCCGAATACGCTAAATGGATGGATCTATCAGGACCCCTATTCCAAGTCACATCGATCTAGCCGGTAACACCTCATATCACTTTGCGACCTCACGCACGGTATTCCCACGGGTGTCGCCTTACCATGGTCCGGGACCGTTTGCGCCTTTTGGCTCACGTATATGATAATGTCGCTAGCATCCATATGACAGAGAACCCGGGCCTACATGGCTAGTCGTGAACCCAAAGCGGCACTAACCTATGGGGACAGGCATACATGAATCATATCGAGCATGTCGGTCAGCAGCGTGTGAATCCGGGCTGTAGCACTGGGCTAACAGGACTCCGGGAACCCGGGCTGTAGCAGGCTAGGCAGGACTCCGGATGTCACCGCGTGACATTTCCCCGAAGGGATAGACACAGGAATGAAGTGAAACACATGCTGGCCAGTCAAGTGTTCAGAGCAGTAGTGCTGGGCTAGCAAGACTCCAGTGAACCGGGCTGTAGCGGACTACTATGGCTCATGGAAGCACTAGACTACATTTCCCCATAAGAGAGGCTGCTAAGACTAAACAACCAGATTGTCGGATCCCACACATACCAAGCATTTCAATCATACACACAATATGCTCGACATGCGCAAATACAACATGGCATCACAACAGGACTCTACGACTCAGAGTATTTATTCATTAGGCTCCGAGGAGCGAGATGTTACAAACATGGGTCTCATGACCCAACAATCATAGCATACAAATCAAGGCACAAGCGGAAGCTTAACATGTCTGAGTACAGACATCTACAAATGGAAAAGGCTAAGAAGCCTGACTATCTACCAGATCCTGCCGAGGCACAAGATCGTAGCTGAGGTATCAAGCTAAACATCGAAGTCCACGCGGAACTACTAGCGAGACTGAAGTCTCTCTGCAAAACATAAAATAGGCAAACGTGAGTACAAATGTACCCAGCAGGACTTACATCAGAACTAGCTACATATGCATCGGTATCAACAAGGGGGGTGGTGGAGTTTAACTGCAGTAAGCCAGCTTTGACTCAGTGACTAACCTGAACTACGACTACAAGCAACTCTTTTGAGGTGGCGCACACGAGTCCACATATTCACCATTCAATACACCACTATGGATCCGCTCCCGTCTCCCTACGAGAAGGCCATCCATAGCACTCACACTTATCTTGCGCATTTTAAAGTATCCACTTTCACTTGTCTATGAACTGTTATAGGCAACCTAGAAGTCCATTACCGCGGACACGACTATTCGAATAGATGATGTTAACCCTGCAGGGGTGTACTTCTTCACACACGCTCTCACCACTTACCGCCGTTTACACGACATGTACTCGGCAACCTTCAAGCGGAAGCCCAACGAGGGTGTCGGCCACGGCCTACCTAAACACTCAAGTCTCTAGTCCAGGTTTATCGCCTATCCAGGTTCCATCCGCAGGGAGTCCGGCCGAGGTTTCCACATACGGCCCCGAACGATGTGAACAGGGTTCCCGGGACACCAAACGGGCGCCCGGTACACCGTGCCACGGTGTATCTACCGCAACATAGCCCACCCCTAGGGTCAGCGCTATGCACGGCCACCAACACATATCCTATAAGCACCAGAAACTAGTTGCAACTCCTGGACAGAGGACAAGGGTGATCAAGAAGCCGAGAGGGTCCATTGGTTTCGGGCCCAATGCGTGGTAGTAACTGTTTCATGGATCACAAACACAGAACTCAGATCCTAAGGACGGCTCCAATGAGACAACCCACCATGTACTCCTACATGGCCTCTCACCGCTACCTTTACCAAATCATGTTCACACACTTAGCTCTCAACAGTAGGACATGTTTACACACCTCCGATTCATCCCCAAAGAATCAGACCCGACTCAACTCTAAGCAGTAGCAGGCATGACAAACAAGCATGAATGAGTAGGCACATCAGGGCTCAAACAACTCCTACTCATGCTAGTGGATTTCATCTATTTACTGTAGCAATGACAGGTCAAGCAGAGGAAAGGGGTTCAACTACCGCAACATGTAACAGATGAATCGTTGTTGTCCTAATGCAGTAAAAGAGAGCAGGAGCGAGAGAGTGGGGTTGTATCGGAATGAACAAGGGGGTTTTGCTTGCCTGGCACTTCTGAAGATAGTATAGTTCTTCATCGGTGTCATCGAACTCGTCGTCGGAACCATGTCTATCGAGAGGGGACAAATACCGGCAAACAAAGAGGAACACAATGCAATGCAATGAAACAATTATGATGCAAGATAATGTCATGGCAATACGCTGTTGATTGAGCTAATGCAACTAGCAAGCATATTAAATGAAGTTGGTTTGAACCCTAGGTTCAAATTCAAACTCCATAAGTGAGAGTTTAAATTCCATTTATGTGAATTGGCCTAAACAGCAGCCATAAGTTGCTCTAACATGCATGAAAATGCCATAAACAGATAACTTGATTTTTTCTGATAATTTTTCATATATAATTTATTTCATTTGGAGTTACGGTTGATTTTCTATGATTTTTAGAAATTTTGGACATTTTCTGAAATAAATAAATCATTTAAGATTTATTTAAATTCCAGAAAGCATTACTGCGTCAGCCTGACGTCAGAATGATGTCAGCAGGTCAACAGGGGCTGGTCCGGGTCAAACCTGACCAGTGGGACCCACTGGTCAGTGACTTAGTCCACTAACTGAGTTAGTTAGTGTTAAACTAACCCTAAGCAGGCTGTTAGCAGGGCGAGGCCCGCATGTCAGTGTCTACTTTAGTTAACTAAATTAGTTAGCTCTAATTAATCTCGAGTTAACTAATTAGGGGCTTGGGCCCACATGTCAGAGGCTAACTAAACTAACTAAAGAAATTAACACTAACCTGGGTTGATTAGCAGGGCTGGCCCCACGCGTCAGTGACCCAGGGTGGTCGAACCCTGGTCAGACGGGGTCAAACCCCCGGGTCAACTCAGTCAAACCTGCCGGCGACTAACTGCCGGCGAGCTCCGAGACGGCGGCGATGCGCGGAATCGCAGCACAGGCCACGGTTCGAGGCGCGGATGGCACCGTTGGGACCTTGAGCCTCGTCCGCGTCGGCTGGTGCTAGCAGGGTCGCCGGAGATGACCTAGATCGACGGCGGTGCCCGCTTCCATGGCGGCCGGAGTTCGGTGAACATGGATAGCGTGCTACGGTGCATGGGAGGACGAGTGGGTAGGTGTTCTGGGTTCCTGGGAACGCGCTGAGGACGAAAACATGCTTTGACGCGACGTTTGCGGGCTCTAGCCACGGGGCGACATGGCCGGCGGCGAGCAAGCTTTCGGGCAGGGTGGTGGAGCTAGCTAGGGTGCAAATTAGGCAACGGGGCATGGGGGAAACGGTGCAGCGGCTCACCGTAGTTCTTCTGGTGCTGCTGGCAAGGCAGGGGAGGCACGGGGTTCGGCGAATCGACGACGAAGTCGCCGGCGGCCAAAGGTTGAAGAAGAGCTCGAAGGCGACGATGCAGGGCTTCCCGCGGGGCGTGGTTCGGTGAGGGGGTCAAGGACGACGTCGCGGAACTCGTGGGCACAACCGAGGGGCGAGGGGGTAGCTGTGGCCGTGGTGGTTCTCGTCGGCGGCGGTGGCCGCGTTCGGTGGTGCGAGGGAGAGAG
>NC_041384.1:308151752-308159481 GCF_002162155.2 Triticum dicoccoides
CTGGGGGTGCGTGGCCGTCTCCGTGGTGCTGGAAGAGAGCCCCAGGGGCACGAGGCAGGCAGGGAGGAGGTGGCGGCCTCAGCGCGCGTCGTGCCCGCCTTCTCCTCTGCCTACTGGCAGATGTTGAAGACGACTGGCACGGGCCAGCTGGGCTGGGCCGGCTGGAGGAGCTGGGCCACTACAGTAACAGGCCAGGTGGGCTTTGCCAGGTAGGTTCCTCTCTTTCTAATTCTGTTTCTGTTTTCTATTTATGTTATTTGGTTTTGATTTAGTTTATAACCCAAACCATTTTAATAAATCCTGAAAATAATTGTGGGCATTAAATGAATTATTACAGATGCCCTTAACTATTTCCAGAATTATTGGAGCATTTAAAAATATTAATAGTATTTAAAAGCCCCAATTCAAATACAATATGGGTTATTCAAAAATCCAGAATGGCCTAAAAATATGTGCATTATTTTTGGCAGAGGTTTTCACCTTTATCAAAAATAATGAACTTTTCTAAAGGGCATTCTGGGTTCATTGAAAATATTTTTATTTTGATCCTAATTGCATTTCATTTGGTGCTAGGGCTTGTCATCCCCATTTCAAATTTTCTGAGTAAAGTAGACATGATGCAACACCATATGTTAGCACTAGGCATTACCAGAACTTGGGATGTGACAACTCACCCCCACTAAAACAAGAATCTCGTCCCGAGATTCAGGAGGTGGAGTAAGAAGACAGAGGGGTCACAAAACTATCGCAGTCTTCTCGATCGAACTGCCCTTCTCGAAGATACCGATATATTGCATCACATTGCTCTTGACGTCTTTGTCTTCGAGATCTTCATCCAACACGATGAAGAGGGAAGGAAACTCTACAGGAAACGATCTTCTCAAAGATCGAGCAACTTAGGATCAACTCATGGAGTGAGACATTGGAACATCTCTTAAGCTGAGACACAAAACACACATCGAGAGAGATGGAAGGTAATAGATGACAAGGGTTCAAATTGGTAGGCAACAATTCCCCGCTGGAGTAGGATGGTGCATGGTTTCAAAGTAGCGAGGAGGTAATTGCCATGATTCCATAATGGGGCACCTTAGGGAAAAGTGACTCATAGAGCATTTCCCTTAAGTGGCAAAAAGAATTACTTTTGATACAAAGATCATTGAAACTCTCTATACCAGCTTGAGGTAATCACAATCGATCGTTGGAAGGGGTTCGAAAGAATGGCATACTTGGACTAGGATGGATGATGTGGACTACCTTGTTGAAGACAACGCAATGGATGATTTTTGCTTATCATCGGAAATGGGTGGGACTCATGGTAGGTCCACTATTGAAGGTGATCCTGGCCAGAAATTACCAGGAGGGGTAGTCCATGGTTGAATGGCACAATGGCGGTGCAAGCTGGGAACAAAATGCAAATGTTGGGGATTTTTCCAACCATCATATCTGCCTAAGATTCAGATCTGGTTGGTAACAGGACACTTCAGACATCGGCATATCTGGAAAGAAAGTTTGCAACACAATTCGACAAGATGATATTGCGAGAATCTCGGGGGAATGAACTACGATAGCAAGCTCCAAAACATGAGCTGGTTTTGCTACAAACATGTGAACACACTGTCCTAGACAAGCATGGTCACCTGGTAGTCTTAAAATGAAACACTACCGAGTTTAGGGGGAACCATCAACGAGGATATCGAAGTCCTTGCGTAGGTCTAACCCTTAAAAAGAAACTCCTTCTCCTTGAACAAATCAATCAGTGGCTTGGTGTGCTAGGGATACGTATAGAATGTAGATGATCAGTCTATTAGACCATAGAATACTTCGCACATGCATGACTGACTTGGGATGATTCCATAGGAAGCAAAAACAAACTTTCTCGAATTCACGGCGGCAACTTACATCAGATGCACATGAATTAGAGGAAGTCACATCTTTCAACCGGACATATGCTTCATGATCGGGACATGAGGGTAATGCTTATAAAGTTTCCAACACTAGCTGGATGTTCAACACAATCATGGAGGAGACAAAATGCCGCTGATGGGCTCAACAGCAACTCATCGGAATTTCCATATCACTGGACTTCCACCACTATGTGAACAATGTGATAGTATTGGTCAGACCAAAGATATAATGGTGTATGCTCGAGGGACAACCGCAAGTAAGACAACATTACGAACATCGTTGGTCCTGATTTGATTTGACGATAGCCCACACTCAAATCAAGGTTTGGACAAGATAATAGATCCAACAACAGTTCACAAGGACCAATTGATGGAGATATCATCTTTCTTCAACACACACACACACACAGAAGATATCCCTTAACATGAACTAAGTCAGACAAGCTTTTATCTTCCAATTCTCCAAGTTGTTGTCTAGCTCAACCAACTAACTCAGGGATATCCAACACAGATTCTTGGAGAAGGGGTGATTTATAAAAAAAACCAACTTGGTCACGAACTCAACTTAGTGGTCAGGTGACAACCAGTCAATACTTCCGAGAAGATCTTCGGAAAATCACGAACCACCGATATGTTACTAAGCTCGAGAACAATCTTGCTTTTCAGAGCAGGACGATATGATAAAAAGAGCAAGGGTTTGGCAAAATCCTAACCCGTTGATCGAAGAGTGCACCAGGAAATAAGGACTAGGTAGCACGATCAACCTTAGGGTGATGATTCAATAATCCGCACACTAAGAATGATATTAATGTCCATTAACTACCAAGCGAAGGGTTGCTAGGAGTATTGATTTCACACATCACGACTCACTTGCCGGCATTCTAGTTACAATAACACGGGAACCGAGGAATGAACAATGATGGCAAGAAGTATCACTGCGTCAAGAATTCATAAGAGAAGGTGCAATTCTCATGACTCTCCTGACATAAGGAGGCAACACTCCAAGGTAGAACAGAACAGAAGCTGGATTGGCATTCTAATCTGCAGAATACAACTGCTTTGACCCAATCCCAGAGATGGATGAGGTACTGGAGTTTGTTTCTCCTAGTCATTCCGAAATAGAATGGCTTGACGGACCACAAGAATAATAGGCATCGATGAGTACAAATCCACACATACTCTTGACTATCAATTGATAGAAGATGGTCGGGATACAACTGAAGAGGAACAACTCGAGGAACATATAACTTCTTGAGTTGTGGATGCATAGATTAGTATGTCGAACCAAGTTCGACATGTTTCTTTCGGATAACCCATGCAGAGAGGTAGGACTGGCAGAGTCACAATTATGAATGGAGAACTCCTCAAGAGTACTCTGAATGTGATATTTTGGTTGAAAGAACTTCTGCCTTAACGGTTCATGGTATTTGGAAGGAAGAAATACCACGGACCTCGAGGACTAATGCAAAGGTTACTAATATCCTAAAGGAACTAGCAACACTATCAACATGAGGTAAGTAGGGTGAATCTCGGGTTCAAAACCCAGTAGTAGAATGCCTACAACTAAGTGGCATCACGGGATGCTTTCGAGAATAATGGCCAGAATCACACACTGGGGATACAAAACATGGCTAGATCACTAGGTGACTCACTAAAGCACCTAGGGTCATAGTAATAGCTCCAACATATATGTCGAGGCAACTAAGTACCTCAACTCACCGATTAGTGTGCTTAATCTGGCCCAAAGGAACATCGAGAATGGAAAGAAGGGATT
Source organism: Triticum dicoccoides (assembly GCF_002162155.2). Taxonomy (NCBI): domain Eukaryota; kingdom Viridiplantae; phylum Streptophyta; class Magnoliopsida; order Poales; family Poaceae; genus Triticum; species Triticum dicoccoides. The sequence continues at coordinate 308,155,431 of NC_041384.1, forward strand.
TGCAAATGCATCGGACTATTTAGAAACCTGGGATGACTCGGACAGCATAACGGTTGTAAATGCTCAAAAAGATTTGAGACAACCTGCAAAAATGGTGGCATAACCACTCAACATCGCAATATCAAGGTTCTGAGGCCAGTTATGAACATACGGAGGTAAAAGGAACTGAACTGAGAGTTGAGACCAACAATCCTACGAATCTATGGATTAGTAACACGTGATCCTGATAGAAAGATGAGAAGCCTAGTTCTTAATCCCCGTAGGAGAGAAGAGGATGACCCAGATCAGAAGGGCATAAGATATAAGGAGTAAAAAGAGCCTTACGTTCCCTTCCACAATCAATTCCCTTATATAACTAAAGCATTTCTAGACACGACTTCGACCAGTTTGCCTTGGTAATCCTACAGGCAGTCAGGATCTGATACCAACGCTGTCAGGACCCCGATTCCAAGTCACATCGATCTAGCCGGTAACACCTCATATCACTTTGCGGCCTCACGCATGGTATTACCACGGGTGTCGCCTTACCATGGTCCGGGACCATTTGCGCCTTTTGGCTCACGTATATGATAATGTCGCTAGCATCCATATGACAGAGAACCCGAGCCGACATGGCTAGTCGTGAACCCAAAGCGGCACTAACCTATGGGGACAGGCATACATGAATCACATCGAGCATGTCGGTCAGCAGCTTGTGAATCCGGGCTGTAGCACTGGGCTAACAGGACTCCGGGAACCCAGGCTGTAGCAGGCTAGGCAGGACTCCGGATGTCACCGCGTGACATTTCCCCGAAGGGACAGACACAGGAACGAAGTGAAACACATGCCGGCCAGTCAAGTGTTCAGAGCAGTAGTGCTGGGCTAGCAGGACTCCGGTGAACCTGGCTGTAGCGGACTACTATGGCTCATGGAAGCACTAGACTACATTTCCCCATAAGAGAGGCTGCTAAGACTAAACAACTAGATTGTCGGATCCCACACATACCAAGCATTTCAATCATACACACAATATGCTCGACATGCGCAAATACAACATGGCACCACAACAGGACTCTACGACTCAGAGTATTTATTCATTAGGCTCCGAGGAGCGAGATGTTACAAACATGGGTCTCATGACCCAACAATCATAGCATACAAATCAAGGCACAAGCGGAAGCTTAACATGTCTGAGTACAGAAATCTACAAATGGAAAAGGCTAAGAAGCCTGACTATCTACCAGATCCTGCCGAGGCACAAGATCGTAGCTGAGGTATCAAGCTAAACGTCGAAGTCCACGCGGAACTACTAGCGAGACTAAAGTCTCTCTGCAAAACATAAAATAGGCAAACGTGAGTACAAATGTACCCAGCAAGACTTACATCAGAACTAGCTACATATGCATAGGTATCAACAAGGGGGGGTGGAGTTTAACTGCAGCAAGCCATCTTTGACTCAGTGGCTAACCTGAACTACGACTGCAAGCAACTCTTTTGAGGTGGCGCACACGAGTCCACATATTCACCATTCAATACACCACTATGGATCCACTCCCGTCTCCCTACGAGAAGGCCATCCATAGCACTCACACTTATCTTGCGCATTTTAAAGTATCCACTTTCACTTGTCTATGAACTGTTATAGGCAACCCAGAAGTGCATTACCGCGGACACGGCTATTCGAATAGATGATGTTAACCCTGCAGGGGTGTACTATTTCACACACGCTCTCACCACTTACCGCCGTTTACACGACATGTACTCGGCAACCTTCAAGCGAAAGCCCAACGCAGGTGTCGGCCACGGCCTACCTAAACACTCAAGTCTCTAGTCCAGGTTTATCGCCTACATAGGTTCCATCCGCAGGGAGTCCGGCCGAGGTTTCCACATATGGCCCCGAACGATGTGAACAGGGTTCCCGGGACACCAAACGGGTGCCCGGTACACCGTGCCATGGTGTATCTACCGCAACATAGCCCACCCCTAGGGTCAGCGCTACGCACGGCCACCAACACATATCCTATAAGCACCAGAAACTAGTTGCAACTCCTGGACAGAGGACAAGGGTGATCAAGAAGCCGAGAGGGTCCATTGGTTTCGGGCCCAATGCATGGTAGTAACTGTTTCATGGATCACAAACACAGAACTCAGATCCTAAGGACGGCTTCAATGAGACAACCCACCATGTACTCCTACATGGGCTCTCACCGCTACCTTTACCAAATCATGTTCACACACTTAGCTCTCAACAGTAGGACATGTTTACACACCTCCGATTCATCCCCGATGAATCAGACCTGACTCAACTCTAAGAAGTAGCAGGCATGACAAACAAGCATGAATGAGTAGGCACATCAGGGCTCAAACAACTCCTACTCATGCTAGTGGATTTCATCTATTTACTGTGGCAATGACAGGTCATGCAGAGGAAAGGGGTTCAACTACCGCAACATGTAACATATGAATCGTTGTTGTCCTAATGCAGTAAAAGAGAGAAGGAGCGAGAGAGTGGGGTTGTATCGGAATGAACAAGGGGGTTTTGCTTGCCTGGCACTTCTGAAGATAGTATAGTTCTTCATCGGTGTCATCAAACTCGTCGTGGGAACCACGTCTATCGAGAGGGGACAAATACCGGCAAAAAAAGAGGAACACAATCAATGCAATGCAACAATTATGATGCATGATAATGTCATGGCAATATGCTGTTGATTGAGCTAATGCAACTAGCAACCATATTAAATGAAGTTGGTTTGAACCCTAGGTTCAAATTCAAACTCCATAAGTGAGAGTTTAAATTCCATTTATGTGAATTGGCCTAAACAGCAGCCATAAGTTGCTCTAACATGCATGAAAATGCATAAACAGATTCCTTGAATTTTTCTGATAATTTTTCATATATAATTTATTTCATTTGGAGTTACGGTTGATTTTCTATGATTTTTAGAAGTTTTGGACATTTTCTGAAATAAATAAATCATTTAAGATTTATTTAAATTCCAGAAAGCATTACTGCGTCAGCCTGATGTCAGAATGATGTCAGCAGGTCAACAGGGGCTGGTCCGGGTCAAACCTGACCAGTGGGACCCACTGGTTAGTGACTCAGTCCACTAACTGAGTTAGTTAGTGTTAAACTAACCCTAACCAGGCTGTTAGCAGGGCGGGGCCCGCATGTCAGTGTCTACTTTAGTTAACTAAATTAGTTAGCTCTAATTAATCTCGAGTTAACTAATTAGGGGATTGGGCCCACATGTCAGAGGCTAACTAAACTAACTAAAGAAATTAACACTAACCTGGGTTAATTAGCAGGGCTGGCCCCACGCGTAAGTGACCCAGGGTGGTCAAACCCTGGTCAGACGGGGTCAAACCCCGGGGTCAACTCAGTCAAACCTGCCAGCGACTAACCGCCGGCGAGGTTCGAGACGGCGGCGATGCGTGGAATCGCAGCACAGGCCACGGTTCGAGGCGCGGATGGTACCGTTGGGACCTTGAGCCTCGTCCGCGTTGGCTGGTGCTAGCAGGGTCGCCGGAGACGACCAAGATCGACGGCGGTGTCCGCTTCTGCAGCGGTCGGAGTTCGGTGAAGATGGACAGCGTGCTACGGTGCACGGGAGGATGAGTGGGTAGGTGTTCTGGGTTCCTGGGAACGCGCTGAGGATGAAAACATGCTCTGACGCGACATTTGCGGGCTCTAGCCACGGCGGCAACATGGCCGGCGGCGAGCAAGCTTTCGGGCAGGGTGGTGGAGCTTGCTAGGGCGCAAATTAGGCAACGGGGCATGGGGGAAATGGTGCAGCGGCTCACCGCAGTTCTTCTGGTGTTGCTGGCAAGGCAGGGGAGGCACGGGGTTCGGCGAATCGACGACGAAGTCGCCGGCGGCCGAAGGTTGAAGAAGAGCTCGAAGGCGACGATGCAGGGCTTCCGGCGGGGCGTGGTTCGCTGAGGGGGTCGAGGACGACGTCACGGAACTCGTGGGCACAACCGAGGGGCAAGGGGGTAGCTGTGGCCGTGGTGGTTCTCGTTGGCGGCGGCGGCCGCGTTCGGTGGTGCGAGGGAGAAAGACAGGGGAGGGGAT